>NC_140299.1:45246974-45756924 GCF_964211825.1 Aythya ferina | reverse complement strand
GAAAGAAAGAAAGAAAGAAAGAAAGAAAGAAAGAAAGAAAGAAAGAAAGAAAGAAAGAAAGAAAGAAAGAAAGAAAGAAAGAAAGAAAGAGGAAGGGAAAGGAAGGAAGGAAGGAAGGAAGGAAGGAAGGAAGGAAGGAAGGAAGGAAGGAAGGAAGGAAGGAAGGAAGGAAGGAAGGAAGGAAGGAAGGAAGGAAGGAAGGAAGGAAGGAAGGAAGGAAGGAATAGGATGTTATTATGGCTGAAATGAATGTGGTTTTTTTTTGATTTCTTGTGTGTAAGGAATCACATTAAAGGACTGTAAACATAATTTTAACCTACTGTAAGGAATAACAAGTATTTTAAAATAATATTTTTATATATATTTACAGACATAGATTTGATTACTTTTATTTTTATCATTTTTTAAGCAATAATATTTTCAGAATTCCTTGTTGATCATCCACAACAATGTTAAAACATTGTTTTAAGAGCCTGAGGTATATCACTAACTTCATGAAAACCTCTGTTGGAACGTTTAAAATCAAAATTCCTGTAACAGTTTGTTGCATTAAGGGTGTAGCCAATCAGCCGTTTTAAGTCCGGTTGCACTCAGGGTACTGAGCTACTACAACTACGAATTCACAAATAACAAAGCAAACCCTCACTCTAGTTGCATTCCATGAACTACCACAGACACACTTAAAGAGTTTGCTCACGTTCAATGAGAACTATCGTGGCTAGGTTCAACAAAATCTAGTGCAATTTATTAAAGCAACAGGTACACCGATTCTTTGGTTTGATGATGATTAATTCACTGTCTGCAGAGCACCATCAAATACCAAAAGTATGAGTAACAGAACCTGGTTATTAATCTGTTGAAAGGCACCAAGACTCTACACAGATTTCTAAGTTTTTCAGGGTGGCATTTGGTATCACCAAGTGTACAAATCTTACCCAGAGGCATCCCAATGGGGGAAAAAAAAGAGACTCAGACCATTGACTGATCATAGAGGTCACAAAGGTATCTTCCCTAATATCCCTCTATCTTATGCCAATGTATGTTATTTTCTTTTATTTTATTTTCTTTATCTTTGAGGTGGAGCTACAGTGACTCTAGTCATGCATATCTTGGTTATGATTGGTGCAATGTTTTCTCATTTCTGTTTAAAGGTATAGGCTCCAAGACATTCAGAGGGTGTGCTCAGTGAGGAATGGTTGCATCTCAGAGGCAGGCAGATTTTGTGATGCAGGTGTGTTTTGGTGTTATAATGACACTATAATAAGCAAAATTCACTAGCATACAGAATTTTGTCAAAACATGAAGGTAATTTGAAAATGTGCAAATGTGCAAATGTAGTGAATGTGCAGCTTATTGGTCTCAGTGTGCACAAGAACAATCAAGTTCCCATCTTGTCATAGAGCCTAGCTGTGGTGTCTCCACTTTGCTTTATGCTCTGTACTGTTCCTCTTAGAGTTAGCAAACCAGTATCAGCCTCTAAACTGAAAGTAGTCCTTGCTTACTTTTATACTTACATTATAGTATGTAACCTAAAGGGGATATTCAGAGGTAAAAGAATGCGGAAATGGAAACTTGTGGCAACATACTTTTAGCCAGAGCTCTGTCTTTACAATTTTTTCTCCAAACTGGAATGAGTATCGTTCATCATATGAAAAATTGAACCAGGACACTTTCACTTTGTGAAAGGTATCATTTCTGTTAGATAATCTATTTTATAAATAATTCAATAATGAATCCAAGATAACAGCCCGCAGTGATGTAGGTGACAAGCAGGGCTGACAGGGAAGATAAGTTGTCAGTAGTTAAGGAAAAAATGTGAAGAGAGACTGTCCTGAAGTAAAGATAAATAAGCATCATTTAAGCTTACTGACTACTACCTGAAGTCTCCCTGACAATACTACTGACTACCTTGTAGTCATTTGTAGACATTGCTAGGATATGTCTACCAAAACACTCATTTATGTTCCTTACCACTTTTTCAGTCATAGCTACATATCAAAAGATCATCAACACTTGACATACAAAAAGCCTGGACATAGGCTGACCTCATATAAAGAGGAATTTTATTAAAAAATCTTAATGGTACGAAGAAAGTGACTGCAACTCTCCTGTAATGGACTTTATGAGAATTATTTATATAAGCTGTTTTCAGTATCTCCCACAATTAGTTAACCAGCATATAATTGTACTCAGTGAAGACCCAAGGACTAATGATGTGAAGATATGTATTGCATATTGGCCATTTCTGTTCAGACAAAATAATTTATTTTAAGCTACTAAAGAAAATGATTAAAACAACACATGCTTGACTTTGCCTGAAATAGTCACACAGCCACAGCTAATACAAGAAGAGGAAACTTTGGACTGTATGAATACTAGTGTGTGATATACCACATGTGCAAATGAGAACCTGGTTCTGTTCCCTTTGTGGGCATTAAATGTTTTTGTCTTATTATTATTAAATGTCTTTGATAGCATTAAATATTGTTTATATTTCTCAACTATAATTAATTCTGTTTCATACACTGAACTGCTTTACTTATATTTTGTTTTGTCTTAACTACATATAAAGGTCAACAATAATACAGGATTAGAATTCTGTGAGACAGTTTATTATATTTTAAAGATTTTTATAATGTATTTCTTCATACAATCAGTACTAATGCTTTGATATTTCTGTGTATTACTCTTGTCAAAAATTACAGCTTTGGGATTGCAGATAGCATAAAGCAGAATAAATTTTTATATTCAACATTTGTAAATACTATAAACTGCACTGTCCTTTCATCTTCTTGTTTGGACAAGCAATAGAAAGCAAGCAACAAAAATAAAAGGGCCATAACAAGAGAATGAAAATATGGAATATAAGAAAAAGAGAGATAAGAACTATGTTGCCACTGATCATTCTAGTCAGAAGGGAAATGTTATGTTGACAAGATTATAAGAAGTATTGCAAAAGAAAAGGAGGCAAAAAAGGGCAAACTACTCAGAAGATGAGGACATGTAGTGGAGGAAAAATCAAAGGCACAGGAGGAAAGAAGTGAAGAAGGCAAAGTGAATAGTTTAAAAGCCAAAAGTAGGGTTGGATGCCAAGTAAAAAATGGAGTCAAATCTCAATCAAGTAAAAGGAAGCTGGAGTACCATGTTATGATTATATTGGAGTCTTAGAAGATAAAATAAAACTTTACTAAATCTGGGGCAAGCTAGGTAAGGAAGGAAAAATCAATGATTTCAGATACTCTAATGACAGGGGAACACAATAGGAAAAGACTGCATGGTCTTTGAAGGATGGATAAAATTGGAAGAAAAAGCATCAATGGAGTTTTGAAAGGTAAGAAACAATGAAGGAAGAGGTGAAGGTAAAAGATGAGAAAGATATTGCAGTTAAGATAAGATAATGCAGTTAAAAAAGTGAAGGTGAGATAATGATGATAAAAAAAAAAAAAAAAAAAAAAAAAAAAAAAAAAAAAAGGATATTAAGAATAGTTTGCCTTTGGAATATACAAAATTGAAATATTTTATGTTCTGTTTTCTTTTTACTTACCTGGGCAATATGACAGTGAGCAAACACAACTAAGTAAATTGCTGACAAGACAAAAGCAGATATAAATATATAGAAGAACAAACATGTAAAATAAATTATTACTATTTTTGTTAGTCTTTATGTTTATCATTTTTCTCCCCCATGCTCTCCCTCTTGCTTCTTCATGTTTAACTTTTCCTGTCATACTTTGAATTTCTGTGCTCATAATATTTAGTTACATCCTTTAAACTTTATTTTGGGGGGATTTTTTGTTATTGTTTTTGTTGTTGTTGTTTCTGTTTTCCCATCCCCTGTAAAGGTCTGTTCATTCTTGAAACAAATCTCAGTGTGTAACTTTTGCTTTCAGAACTGAAAAGAGAAAAACAAATTGTTGGAAGGGGTTAAACTTTTCTACACTGAAGAAAATGCTACAATATACTAGACTATAGAAGCATAGAACTGGATCACTGAATGGTATGGATTGGAAGGCACTTTAAATATTATCTAAACGATACTACTACCACTCCCTCTCCACCCTGGAAACTTTCCACAGACCTGGTTGCTCAAAGTCCCATCCAACCTGGCATTAAACACTTTCAGGCATGGAGCATTCACTACTTCTCTGGGCAACCTGTTCCAGAGCCTCACCACTCTCAGAGTAAAGAATTATTACTTATATCTAATTATTAATTATTCCTTATATCTAATCTAAATCTACCCTTTACAAGTATAAAACCATTGCTCCTTGTCCTATTAATAAACTCTCTGATAAAGAGTCTTTCTTCAGCTTTCTTGTATGTAGCCCCCTTTAAGTATAGGAAGGATGCTATAAGGTCTTGCTGGAGCCTTCTCTCCTCCAAACCAAACAACTCCAACTCCTTTAGTCTGTCTTCATAGGAGAGGTGTTCAAGCCCTTTGATCATCCTTGATGTCCTTCTCTGGACAATCTCTAAAAGGCCCATATCCTTCTTATTTTGGGAGCTCAGAGTTAAATGCAGTACTCCAAGTGGAGCCTCATGAGGGTGGAGCAGAGGAGGAAAATCACCTCCCTTTGTCTGCAAGTCATGCTTCTTTTGATGTAGTCCAGGAGATAGTTGGCTTTCTGGGCTGGGAGTGCATATTGTGAGCGGACGTTGTTTTTCATCTATCAGTATCCCCAAGATGTTCTCATCTGAGCTGCTCTCAATCTATTATCAACCCAGCCTGTATTTGTGCCTGGATTGCCCCAGACCATGACTTTGTGCATGACTTTGCACTTGGCCTTGTTGAACTTAAGTTAATTATACTGGTAATGAACCACAAGTTTTTGTAACTCAAATTATATTCCCTCACAATCAAAAGCTGGAAGAGAAGAGTATCTGAATGAATTCTGAAAACAGAAGTTAATGTATTGAATAATTTTCCTAAGTCACTGAATAAATTAATGAACTGGGAAAGCTTTACCAGTACATTTTGGTCTGTTATATTTTGTGAAAGCAAAGTTTTACAGTTTCATCTGTGAGACATAGTATTCCTTGAATGAAAGGGGTGACCTGGTGCCTAATTGTCCTGGTTTCAATTAGAATAGTGTTAATTTTCCTCCTAGTAACTGATATGGTGCTGTGTTTTGGATTTAGGATGAGAATAACGTTGATAACACACCAATGTTTTAATTGCTGCAGAGCAGTGCTTGCACTAAGCCAAGGACTTTTCAGCTTCTCAATCTTTTCTGCCAGTGGGCAGGCTGGGGGTGCAGCAGGAGCTGGGAGGGGACAGACCCAGGATAGCTGACCCAAACTGTTCAAAGGGGTATTCCATACCATCTGATGTCATGCTAAACAATATGTAGGGTTGGCTAGCCGGGATGAGGGTGGGGGCACGGCTGCTCGGGGATAGGCTGGGCATTGGTCAGCGAGTGGTGAGCAATTGTGTTGTGCATCACCTGTTTTGGACACATTAGTAGTAGTACTATTATCATTATTATTACTATTTTCCTTTCTTTTCTGTCCTAATAAACCATATCTATCTCAACACACAGGCTTCATTTTTTTTTCTGATTCTCTCCCCCATCCCAAAGAGGGATGGGGGAGGGTGAGTGAATGACTGTGTGGTGCTTGGCTTCCAGACAGGTTAAACCACAACACTAATACACTGTAATTACATACAAATAAAGAAATTATGTTATTAAGATATGTTACACAGACTTTCTTTACTTCTGGTCTGAAGTAAAAGACCAAGCCAGTCAGTGCCCAAGCCAGCCATTGTTTAGTTTGCTTCAGGGATAATATTTCTTAACCTTTGTGGAACTAATGAATGAGGCAAGGATATTTGCAGTGCAGGTAGCCAATGTAAGAGAAATTGCTATTTCAATCAAACTGACACTAACTGGCAGCCTTGATAATGCCTCAGCAAAAAGACCAAAAATTGAATATACTGCGAAATTTACTGAGCATACAAAGCCAAAAAGACAGTAGTACAATAATAGGACAACGGAATATTTGTAATGATAAAAATCCATAAATCCATTGTTATGGTGAAAGAACTTCTGTTGTCTCTGCATGTGTTTTCTTTACAATGTGGAAAAGTAGATGAAATCCATCTTTATGAAGGTTAAAAAGGACAGTACATTTCATTGTCACTTCAAAATACTGTTTTGTTGAAATTTGCCCTAATTTCCATCTTATATGAAAGAAGGAGATGAACTATTATCATGCTTTGCTTCAGTTATACATCCAACAAGTAATCAATTAATATGATAATAGGAAGGCAATGGAGTGGAATAAGGTGATGAGGGACATGGATTTTTTTTTTTATCGTTATTTATTTTTATTTATTTATTTATTTATTTTTATTTAAGTTTTGAAGAGATCCTATAGAAATTAGATATATAAATGGGCAATGGAGCAGAAAAAGGGACATACATAGTCTATTGGCTCAAAGTCAAACAGCAAGAAAAAAAGCTCTTGTCCACCAAGTAAACAATATGAGTTTCCTTTCAGACTTTGTGACATCTGAGTGAACTAAGTTGATGTTCCAGAAATTCAGAAAGTAGAAGGTATAAGGTTGATTAAAAAAATCAATCAATCAATCAATAAATAAATAAATTACTGTGTTTTTCTTTAATTATTGGGTTAGATTTAATACCTGCTTTAATACCATGTGGGCTCATTCAAGCTATGGCAGTGTATATACTCTGTATGTTTTAGGTGATCACTGCCATACCCTGAAAGGGGTTGCCTTATTAAAGAAGCAGGCAAAGAAAAATCTGTGTAAGTGACATTACAGTCAGCACTGCTCAAAATAGGCTACTGCAAAAGGTGAGCCATGGTAGTACAAAGAGTTGTACTCCCTATCACAGTATAGCCTAGAAAGGAGAGAAAAAAGTGTAGTTTATGACTGTGACTTATTTTTGTATTTGCTTCAAGTGGTGTACTTTTTCATGTGGCTTAAAGTCCATTTATTCTATCTGCTAGTTTTTATGTTTATTTATTTATTTGTTTGTTTTTAATTTTATTCTGAAGTTCAATCTGTCAAAGCCATCTATCATTAATTATGTAACTGAAAGTAAAAGAGACAGGTGATAACAGAGGCAATGATGGTCTGGTCATGAACAATTTTTTTTTTTAGAGAATTTGTCATAATTGTGCGTTTTTGTTGGTAGTGGGTTTTTATTTTGAAGATTTTATCTCTACAAACAATGTTTTTATGGTAAGTATCCAGCTCTGGATAAACCTGAATAATTCAACTATGTAAAAAGCTTAAGCCATTAGGCCAGCAGACAATAGTAAGAAATGCTGAAAAAAATAAAATAATAATATATATACATATATATATATATAAACAAACAAACAAACAAACAAACAAAAAACTCTATTTCATTCTTTGAAGATTATGAAGGAAGTGTGGGCTGATGAGTAGACAGAGAGGTGGACTGGTAATTGGCTGGATGGCAGAGCTCAGAGGGTTGTTCAGTGGTAGCCTCTAGTTGGAGGCCTGTAGTTAGCTGTGTCCCCCAGGTGTCAGTACTGGATCCAGTGTTGTTCAACTTATTCAGCAACCTAGACAAGGGAACGAAGTCACCCTCAGCAAGTTTTCTGATGACACAAAGCTCAGAGGAGTGCCTGATAATACAGAGGGATGTGCTGCCATTCAGAGAAACCTCGACAGGATGGAGGGCTGGGCCAAGAGGAACCTCATGATGTTTAACAAAGGCAAGTGCAGGGTCTTGCAGGAGGGAAGAATAGGAAGGAATAACCCCAAGCACTACTGTAGGCTGGGGGCTGACCTGCTGGACTGCAGTTCTGTGGAGAGAGACCTGGGAGTCCTGCTGTACACCAGCAGGCTGACCATGAGCCAGCAATGCGCCCTTGTGGCCAAGAAGGCCGACGGTATCCTGGGATGCATTTGGAAGTGTTGCCAGCAGGTCAAGGAAGGTAATCCTCCCCCTCTGCTCAGCCTTGATGAGGCCACACATGGAGTATTGTGTCCAGTTCTGGGCTCCCCTCTACAGGAGAGACGTACAATTACTGGAATGAGTTCAGAGGTGGGCTATGAAGATGATTAGTGAACAGGAGCACCTGTCATAGGAAGACAGGCTGAGAGAACTGGGCCTGTTTAAACTGGAAAAAAGAAGACTGAAGGGAGACCTCATTAATGTATATAAATATATGAAGGGAGGGTGTTAAGAGGTTGGAGCCAGACTCTTTTCAGTTGTGCCAAGCAAGAGGATGAGAGGCAGTGGGCACAAACTGAAGCACAGGAGGTTACGGCTGAATATGAAGGGGCACTTCTTTACTGTGAGGGTAACAGAGCACTGGAACAAGTTTCCCAGAGAGATTGTGGAGTCTCCTTCTCTGGAGATATTCAAAGCCTCCTGGATGCCATCCTTTGCAATGTACTCTTAAGTGATCCTGCTCAGCAAGGAGATTGGATTAGATAATCTTCACAGATGCCTTACAACCTTGGCTGTTCTGTGATTCTGTGATTTATTTTTTTGTGCTTTGGAGCAAGGAGTGCCCTCTAGATAGCTCAATGAATCCACCCAGTATTAGTAGAATTACATACATCAAATCATAATATTATAATTTTCTCTAGATGAAGGTTGAAAAATTTAAGTATGCTCATTTTATTAATTAAAAAAATATATATTTTTAATTTATGTTTTGACAGAAAACAAAACAAATAGGATACTAAAATAAATGTCCTAATTTTAACATCTTGGAAACTTCTGTTCTTAAAAATTTATTGCTTTTTATCAAATAAGTACTTCAAACGCTTATAAATGTATTTATGGTTGTGTTTCAGTTTCTCAGGACTTATCATTGTATTCTGAGTCCCCTGGTACATGTCTGCTTCAGGTTCATATAATGCTAGGCTGCCAGACCCTTAAGCTGTAGGAAACTGAAAGTCATCAGTTTGATTTGGCATGCTGAAAGGTGTGTTAGGCTGCAGAATAACATCCTGATTTTCAGCTTCATAGGCTGTGCAAAGCTGTGAGGTTAATTGCCCTTATGAGAAAGACCTCAAAAGAGTCAAGACAGGGAGAAAGTTCTTCACTGAGAGAGTGGTCAGGCATTAGAACAGGCTCCCCAGGGAAGTAATCATGACATCAAGCCTGCTGGAGTCCAAGAAGTGCTTTCACAATACTCCTAGACATAAGCTTTAATTTTTGAGGTAGTCCATTGTGGAGCCAAGAGTTGTTCTTAGTGATTCTTGTGCATCCTTTTCAGCTCACAATATTCTGTGATCCCCGCTGAAACACACAAAGCAGGTTGCCTAGGACTATGTCATCTCTTAGTCATCTCATGGGAAAGTAGTTTAAGTGAAATATATTACAAATGAGAACTTAAATCTTCTTAACATCGAGATGTATTTGAGCCTTTTTTTTTTTTTTTTCATAGTAGCCCATATGGTGCTGTGTTCTGGATTTGTGATTAAAACAGTGCTGATAACACATGATATTGCAGCTCTTGCTGAACAGTATTTGCACAGCATTTAAGCCTCTGTTTCTCACACTTCCCTGCCTCATGGAATAGACAGGAGGTAAGCAAGGGGTTGGAAGGGCACATAGCAGGAAAAACTGTCCCAGATTGATCAAAAGGATACCCTATATCCATAATGTCATGTTCAGCAATAAAAACCAAGGGTGATTTATTTATTTATTTGTTTATTTATTTATTACTTTGCATTGTGACTGTTAAAAGTAGTTAAGGTTGACTATTGTAGTGGTGGCAGTGTCTTAAGATCAACATATGGATTTTTTAAATATAATTGACATACGAATGTAAAAGAAGTCCACACCAACTTTTGAAATATGGATAAAGATCAATAATGCATCATTTTTGTAACATGCTTCAGACAAGTCTGTTATTCCTGACATCAATACTCTTTTGCTGGCTACTTGTTGCTAACAGTTCAAAGAAATATATTAGCCTGAGTTAAAGATGCCTTAGGAGAAGTTACCTGGACTTCTTCAAGGTCTTTGACATGATCCCATACGACATCCTGATCTCTAAAATGGAGAGATATTTATTTGATGGATGGACCATTCGGCAGATACAAAATTGTCATAAAGTCCACATACAGAATGTAGTGGTCATTGGCTCTATGTCCAAGTGGAGGCTGGTAATGAGCGGTGTCCCACAGGGGCCTGTTTTGAGACCAATGTTGTTTTATATCTCTATCAATGACATAGATAATAGGATTGACTGAACCTTTAGCAAGTTTGCAGATGACACTAAGCTGAGTGGTAAAGGTAATGCAAGAGATGGAAAGATTTGGGGTTCAACTTCATTAAAGAATTTTTAAAAAACTAAATATGATCACCACAAGTCAGATGAAAAAGATACCTATAAAAGAAGCTGAAACTGAGGAAGCATTTTTAGTTAAAAAAGGATAAGAATTTTAAACATAGACAGACATGCAATTTAAAAACGAAATGCATTGACGAGTATATTTTTGAGCTGTTTTGCACCAGAAGTTGTTGCTCCGTTATGTTATGATTCCCATTTTCAACATAGTGTATTACAGCTGGCACCGTAGTAAGGAAAAAAAAAAAAATCACAGAAAATCTTATGTCCCTTTGGATGTTGGGAGCCATAAGAAATATCAGGGAACAGGATTCTTATTACTCATAGCTGAATCCATCCACAGCAGAAGGCCTCCCCTTCCAGTTGTTCAATTTATTACAAGATTTTCTTATCAGGAAACAACTCTACTCATCATTTCTACAGTCAAACAGAAAGGATGTTATCATGAGAACTTCTTGTTGCACTGTTAGATACAAAAAAAAAAAAAAAAAAACAAACAGAAACACCATGCCTTTGTCATAATCACTGGTATTGAGTGGGAGTTACCTGGACCCTCCTCTATTACCATAAGGTGGGTGAGTTTATCCTGCAGCAAGAGGATTTCTGCAGCACAGAACAACCTGAAGGTAGCAGTAGGCCTAGTCAGGTTACCCCTAATGTAAATCACTTATATAAAAAATGGTCTTCCACTCACGATCACTATATAAATCATTTCTGTCTTTTGATTACATGGCTTGTGGATAAAATCTGAATAATTAAGTGTTTTGGAAAACCACAGGTCTCTGAAGTTATACATTCAACAGGAGAAAAGAAACAATTGAAAAAAAATGTCCTAAATGTAGCTTTCAGCCTGACAGTACTTCTTAAAAAAAAAAAAAAAAAAAATCCCCTTTCAATGTTTTGCATATTTTACTATTTTTACTTTGTTTGTTTGTTTGTTTGTTTGTTTGTTTTTCAACTTTGTATTTCTGTTTCACTGGATATGCATGATCATCCAAAGGAAACTCTTGTTGGAAGCAGAGAAGGTTTATATTTCCAACTGCTATTCGGTGTCATTAAGAACAACAGTGTACTGTAGTACTTATATTATTCTTTTTTTATATATCTATACATACTTTTGCTATTTTTCTTGCTTTGATATCTTCTCACTGTGGTGCAATTGCCTGAAGTACCTAGGAAAATAAAACCGACATTCACATTTTAAAGAAAATGTACAGCACTGAAGAAGCTTTCAGAGTAGGGAATAGCTGCATTACCTAAGTGTTCCCTAGGCTTCCAACCTTAGATGCTATCATGCTGGGGGAACCTGGTGTGCTAGCCCTAAGGAACAGCACAGAACGTAGAGTGGAGTGGAGACACTACGGCTAGGCTCAGTGACCAGGTGGGGACTCGATTGTTCTTGTGCACACCGAGACCGATAAGCTGCACTTTTTGCTACCCTGAGCCAAGGACCTGTCATGCACAAGTTTGGGCAAAATGTATAGCTGTCCATAGCTGGCTACACATACATTTCTGATGTTGACCCTGCCACCGTTAACGAGGAATAGAAGTAGTTATGAAGAATGTGTTACTTGTTTCACGCTTGGCTATTAATTGTCCCAGAAAATTGTATTGAGCTTGCCAAAGACAACAGTCATTCTCTGGATGACAATTTCTGCCCATTCCAGCTGCTCTGCACATCTGCACTTGTCTCTCAGAGACTGTTCCGAGCACCCTTACTTCTTTGCCTTGCACCCTCTGACCTCTGTTCTTAGGACTTTCCAGAGGTTGTCTGCTGCCATGTTGAAGGCATTTGACAGGCCACAGTGTGCCTTTGGCCATGAGAAATATTCATTGCCCTGATACAAAAAGAATTCCATACTCATAGAGAAATCTACTGATTGCATTTACATCTCCTAGGTGGTCCTTGAATTGACGTTCATTGATGCCTGCTCTTTCTCCTCAGAAAAGACTGATTCTGTTCAACAGAACCTGCAAAAATTCCCTTTATAGTTTTCATTATTTGTTTTGCTTTAAGTATCAGTAGCACGACATCATGTGACCCTGTCATTACTGACACCTTGTGTGAACTCCAGCATAAACTTTGTTGCTAGATTACATGGATTAATCTTTCAACTAGCTAGCTAACTATCTGTCTGAATTGGGCTCATGCATATTGGAATTTCTGCTACCGTGTAAAGTATGTTGCCCTTCACTTGATGTGGAAATTCTGTTTACTAGGTGAGGAAATTGAGTCATTAAGGAATGCGAGAAAAGCCTGCACTGTCAACTCCACGATTTTTAAGTGGATAATCACACAGACACAGTTCTGTGATAAACAGGCAGCAATCTATTCTAGCCAATGAAGCAGACTGCAAGAAGATGCAGTTTTGTAGCTAGGAGAGAGCTTCATCTTCAGCCCAAGGTGCACCTTCCATAAATAAATTAATTGCATTTTTGCTAAGAGCTTAGAGATATGCTCTTTACTCAGACTATGTTTTCCCCTGAATCTCTAGGTACACAAAAGTGAGCAGAGACCTAGTTAACTGCTACACATTCAAAGGAACTGTAACAGCCATCAACCACCAGGCAGCTTTGACAGGGAATTCATGGTGAAATAATGACATTAAAGGTTTGTTCAATATTAAAATTAGTTGAGCATCTGAATTTAATATTAAAGTTCAGTTACCAAGATTTAAAGTATCTTTCAGTAACTATAGCAAATACTAGATGTTAAAACTTTGTCATTAACAATGTTTGTTTAAAGCTTGCCTTTGAATGACTCCAAATCTATTTTTTTTCAAAAGTATGGTTTCAAAAACTGAGAGTACTGCTATACGTCATATAATAAACGATATTTTTGTCCACATAAAAAGCTATTAAAAACATCAACAACAATATTAAAAAGTAAACAGATGATAAATGATAGTTTGAAAAAATATAGCTTATATATGATTAATCTGTTTTGAAATGTTAATCCAGAAACTGTAGATTTTGTTTTCAGTCTTCAGAATCCTTCACATCATACAAAATTGTATCATGTTGTTCTCTTTAAGGTGCACTAGTACCACTTTCAGACACTTATGAATCATTGACAGCCCTTTCAGAAAATATGCTAAAGAAGTTAAAAATCAGAAACTAAGATATACAGGGACAGGTTCAGACAATAAAATAAAATAAAATAAAATAAAATAAAATAAAATAAAATAAAATAAAATAAAATAAATATATAAAATATAAAAAAATCTAATCTCAACCAGACCACACTCTTGATTGCTTGCATATATATATTTAAAGTTAATTCACTTTTACAGGGGAAAAAAGAAAAAAAAAAGAAAAAAAAAAGAAAAAAAAAAAAGAAAAAAAAAGTGGGAAGCAAACAAAATAATCCTTTAAGAGATTACAGAATAGTTTCTTACCATTTATAGTTCAGGATCTGTTGGATCTATGGGCTTGATCATGACATTTCTTCCTACTTGGTTATATCACTGGAACAAGTTATTTTCAAGACAAACTAATGATGCCTAGTTCACATTAGAGAAATAAGGAACAGACAACTCTATTGTGCTGCAATACCTCATAATTTTTTATTATTTTACAATTATATATTTTTCACACTATCTACTTTTCTCACACAACAATAACTCTCCATTCCCCTGTGTAAGAAAGCAAGCATAGAAGACAACAAACCAGCATGGCTGTGCAAGGACCCACTTCTAGTCAAACTTAGGTGTAAGAAGGAATTGTAAAGGCAGTGGACAAGTGGCAGTGGACATATGGCCTCAGAAGATTACAGGGATGCTGTCCAATGTGCAAGAATGGAATTAGGAAAGCCAAAGTCAGACAGAACTGTGCTTGGCAAGGGATGCAAAAAATAACAAGTATGGATTCCATAGATATATTGGCCAAAAAAGAAAATTCAAGGAGAGTGTACCCCCTCTAATGAATGAGAAGGGAGAACTGGTAATAGACATGGAGAAGGCTGAGGTACTCAACAACTTCTTTGCCTCACACTTCACTGCTAATTAGGCTTCCCACATATCTCAAGTCCCTGAACCTCTAGGTAAGGGCTGGGGAAGAGAAGAGCAGGTTCAAGACCAGCTGATGAAACTGAAGATGTACAAGTCTATGGAGCCTAATGACATATATCCCAGGGTCCTGAGGGAACTGGCTGATGTAGTTGCTGTGAGAAACTAAGTTGTGTTTTTGCAGTAGAGAACTAATTTTCTGTATTCCAAGGTAGTTGTGTAGTCATAATGAGGAGAAATGTTAAGTAGATAAGTGGACAGTAGAAGGCCTCACTGTTCCAAAATAAGATAGAAGCTTGAGAAAAACAGGATGAGCAGTATGAGAACAGTAAAATAAAGACCACAAGTTCTCAAAACATAAGAAAAGAGAAATTAAAGGATTGAAAAACAACAACAACAAAAAAACAACAACAACAACAAAAAATTGTACATATAGAGGAGCGTTGAGTAGCTCGTGAACTCGTACTCAGCCAATGAGGAAACAGGGGAGGTGATCAGGCCTCAGGTAATAGGGAATAAAAGGTTATAAATTGTTTAAATTGTATAAATTGTAAAAAGTATAAATTGTATAAATTGTGCTCCTGATTGACAGGACACCTGCCATTGTGATTGCGAATAAAATAAGCTTCACAGAAGATCCTGTCTGAAGAAAATTATTTGAGATTTTTCTCATAGTTGCCAAGTTACTCTCCATCATATTTGACATGTCATGGCACTCACGTGAAGCCAACAGTCATTGAAAAAGGGGAAACAAAACATCAGTTTTTAAAAGGGCAGAAAGAAGGACCTGAGAAACTACTCTGTACGTGGAAAGATCATAAAACTACTCAACCTGTGGCGCGGTTTAACCCGGCTGGCAGCTAAACACCATGCAGCCGTTCGCTCACCCTCCCCCTCCCTCTCTGGGACGGGGGAGAGAAATGGAAAGTGAAGCCCGTGAGTTGAGATAAAGACAGTTTAATAAGACAGGAAAATAATAATAACAAAAATAATAATAACAATAACAATAACAATAATAATAATAATAATAATAATACAATGGTGATAATAGGAAAGTAATAAAAATATGTACAAACAAGTGATGCACAATGCAATTGCTCACCACTCGCTGACCGATGGCTAGCCTAACCCCGAGCAGTCCGGCCCCCTCCCCCTGGCTAGCCACCCCTATATATTGTTTAGCACGACGTCAGATGGTATGGAATACCCCTTTGGCTAGTTTGGGTCACCTGTCCTGGGTCTGTCCCCTCCAAGCTCTTACTGCACCCCCAGCCTGCCTGTTGGCAGGACAGAGCAAAAGGCTGAGATGTCCTTGGCTTGGTATAAGCACTGCTCTGCAACAATTAAAACATCGGGGTGTTATCAGCACTCTTCTCATCCTAAGCCAAAACACAACACTCCACCAGCTACTAGGAAGAAAATTAATTCTGTTCTAACTGAAACCAGGACATCTATCCACCCCTTATTCCATACCATTTATGTCATGCTCAGGTTACACTCTTTTCCATACATTCTAATTAGTCACCTATAGTAGTCATGGTAGTGATAACATACAGTATTATATAGTAATTAACATGGTACAATTCAGTTCATGGGCTATTCTCACCCAGTATTAAATCCCCTTGAGGTACACACTGGACCTCTCAGTTCTTTTGCATCACCCACCAAGTGTATCCAGGTCCCTGAGCGAAAAAAATTCCACGAATAGGTTTGCCTTTTCCTGAGGCAGGAGTAGCCCAGACTGTTTTACCCAGCATATTTCTTACATGCACTACAGGAACTTTATCCCCATCTACAGTACGTAACAGGTTTGATTGGGCAGGTCCAGCTCAGTTGGCAGATCCCCTAGTATTGACTAACCAGGTGGCCTTTGCCAAATGCGTATCCCAATTTTTGAACGTCCCAGCGCCCATTGCTTTCAATGTAGTCTTTAACAGTCCATTGTATCGTTTAACTTTCCCGGAGGCTGGTGCATGATAGGGGATGTGATACACCCACTCAATACCATGTTCTTTGGCCCAAGTGTCTATAAGGTTGTTTCGGAAATGAGTTCCATTGTCTGACTCTATTCTTTCTGGGGTGCCATGTTGCCATAGGACTTGCTTTTCAAGGCCCAGGATAGTGTTCCGGGCAGTGGCATGAGGCACAGGATATGTTTCCAGCCATCCGGTGGTTGCTTCCATCATTGTAAGTACGTGGCGCATGCCATTGCAAGTTTGAGGGTGTGTGATGTAATCAATCTGCCAGACCTCTCCATATTTATATTTCAGCCATTGTCCTCCATACCAAAGAGGCTTTGACCGTTTGGCTTGCTTGATTGCAGCACATGTTTCACAGTCATGAATAACCTGTGCTATAGTGCCCATGGTCAGGTCCACCCCTCGATCACGAGCCCATCTGTATGTTGCATCTCTACCTTAATGGCCTGAGGTGTCATGGGCCCATCGGGCTATAAATAATTCACCTTTATGCTGCCAATCCAGGTCCACCTGAGCTACTTCAATCTTAGCAGCTTGATCCCCCTGCTGGTTGTTTTGATGTTCTTCAGTAGCCCGATTCTTGGGCACGTGAGCGGTGACTATAACCTAGCCGAGTGTGACTACCTGCAAGTGTCGCCCAAAATTAAGGAACTCTTTGAATACATCAGGAGGTACGCTCCAAAAACGATAAACATTGAGTACAAGCTGCTGCCTTTTATTCCAGACTTGGGCACGTGGCGTACTTTCACAGCCAGGTTCTCTACCCGAGCAGCAATATCTTGCCACAATGCAGCAGCCCAGATGGGTTTGCCCCTACGCTGCCAGTTGTTTTGCTTCCATTGCTGTAACCATCCCCACAGGGCATTTGCTACCATCCATGAATCGGTGTAGAGATAGAGAACTGGCCATTTTTCTCATTCAGCAATGTCTAAAGCCAGCTGAATGGCTTTCACTTCTGCAAACTGACTCGATTCACCTTCTCCCTCAGCAGCTTCTGCAACTCGTCGTGTAGGACTTCATACAGCAGTCTTCCATCTCAGATGCTTCCCCACAATACGACAGGACCCATCAGTGAACAGGGCATATTTCTTTTCATTTTCTGGTAACTGGTTGTACAGTGGGGCTTCTTCAGCACGACCCACCTCCTCCTCTGATGATATCCCAAAGTATTTGCCTTCTGGCCAGTCCATAATCACTTCCAATATTCCTGGGTGACTGGGGTTTCCTATTCGAGCCCGCTGAGTAATCAGTGCAACCCACTTGCTCCACGTATCATCAGTTGCATGATGCGTAGAAGAGACCCTTCCCTTGAACATCCAGCCTAGTACCGGCAATCGGGGTGCTAGGAGGAGCTGCGCTTCAGTACCGACCACCTCTGAAGCAGATCGAACTCCTTCATATGCTGCCAGTATCTCCTTTTCAGTTGGAGTATAGCGGGCCTCAGACCCTCTGTATCCCCGGCTCCAAAACCCCAGGGGTGGACCTCGAGTTTCCCCAGGTTCTTTCTGCCAGAGGCTCCAGGTGGGGCCGTTCTCCCCGGCTGCAGTGTAGAGCACATTCTTTACATCTGGTCCTGTTCGAACTGGCCCAAGGGCTACTGCATGGACTATTTCCTGCTTGATTTGTTCAAAGGCTTGTCGTTGTTCAGGGCCCCATTCAAACTCATTCTTCTTACGGGTTACTTGGTAGAGCGGGTTTACAATCAGACTGTAATTTGGGATGTGCATTCTCCAAAACCCCACAACACCTAGGAAAGTCTGTGTTTCTTTTTTGTTAGTTGGTGGAGACATAGCTGTTATTTTGTTGATCACATCCATTGGGATTTGACGACGTCCATCTTACCATTTTATTCCAAAAAACTGGATCTCTCGTGCAGGTCCTTTGACTTTATTTTGTTTTAAGGCAAAACTGGCTTTCAGAAGGATTTGGACTATTTTCTTCCCTTTCTCGAAAACTTCCTCTGCTGTGTCACCCCACACAATAATGTCATCGATGTACTGCAGGTGTTCAGGAGCTTCCCCCTGCTCCAGCGCAGACTGGATCAGTCCATGGCAAATGGTAGGGCTGTGTTTCCACCCCTGGGGCAGCCGATTCCAAGTATATTGGACTTCCCTCCAAGTGAAGGCAAATTGTGGCCTGCACTCTGCTGCTAGAGGGATGGAGAAGAATGCATTAGCGATATCAATTGTGGCGTACCACTTGGCTGCCTTTGATTCAAGTTTGTACTGAAGTTCCAGCATGTCCAGCACTGCAGCACTCAGTGGTGGCGTCACTTCGTTCAGGCCACGATAGTCCACTGTTAGTCTCCACTCGCCATTAGAATTTCGCACTGGCCATATGGGACTATTGAAAGGTGAATGAGTCTTGCTGATCACTCCTTGGCTCTCCAATTGACGAATTAGCTTATGGATGGGAATCAGGGAGTCTCGGTTAGTGCGATATTGCTGCCGGTGCACAGTTGTGGTAGCGATTGGCACTTGCTGTTCTTCGACCCTCAGCAACCCCACAACAGAGGGTCCTCTGAGAGACCAGGCAAGGTAGATAATTCTTTAATGCCCTCTGTCTCTAAGGCAGCTATACCAAAAGCCCACCGGAACCCTTTTGGGTCCTTGCAATATCCTCTTCTGAGATAGTCTATGCCAAGGATACACGGAGCATCCGGGCCAGTCACAATGCGGTGCTTTTCCCACTCATTCCCAGTCAGACTCACTTCAGCCTCCAATACAGTCAACTGCTGAGATCCCCCTGTCACTCCACAAATATAGATGGGCTCTGGTCCTTTATAGCTCGATGGCATTATAGTACATTGTGCACTGGTGTCTACTAAAGCCTTATACTTCTGTGCGTCTGACGTGCCAGGCCATCGAATCCACACAGTCCAATAAACTCGATTATCCCTTTCCTCCCCCTGGCTGGAGGCAGGGCCTCCCTAATCCTGGTCAGAATCTTCTTCGTTTCTGTGTTTGAAGGACTGTCTGCTGGAAGTTGGAGCAGCAAACTTTTCAGAGAATCCCTTTTTCTTGATTGTTTTCTTTTGCAACTCACATACCCGTGCCTCTAGGGTCGCGGTAGATTTTCCATCCCATTTTCTCATGTCCTCTCCATGGTCTCGTAAGTAAAACCACAGGGTGGCACGGGGTGAGTACCCACCATATCGTCTTCCTTGTGTGGATAAACGCCTACCCCTGATAGCTGAGACACTGCTTTGTACAGGTGCGGAGGAGAATAATCTCTCTTCAAGTTGGTGAAACTTTTCAGAAAGTTTCTCCACAGTGTTCTCTTTTGGTCGTTGGACACTGATTGGTTCAGGTGGGGAAGAAGATAGATTCTCTTTAAGTTGGTGGAACTCTTCAGAAAGATTCTCCACAGCTGAGACGCAGGCCTGTAAGGAAGAGGAGAGACTTTCTTCGTACTGCCAGAGTTCTTTAGCCACTTCATCCACTGTGGGTTCCTCATCCTCTTTCCAGGCCATTATTGCCAATGAGCTGGCATATGATGATGGTGCACTCTGTACAAACTTCCGCCACATGGGTCGTGTACACCTGACTTCATCTGGATCTTTGGATGTTTGTCTGAGGTCTGGATCCTCATAAATCACTTCCTGTATGGCTAATTCTCTCAGGTACTGGATTCCCTTCTCCATAGTGGTCCACTTGCTTGGTAGACATAAAAGTTCTTCCTTGAAGGGATACCTTTCCCTCACAGCTGAGAGGAGACGCCTCCAGAGGCTGTGAGATTGTGCTCCATCTGCAATTGCTTTGTCAATGCCTGCGTCTCTAGCAAGGGATCCCAGTCGCTTGGCTTCCCTGCCGTCCAATTCCACACAATTGGCTCCAGTGTCCCAGCATCGGAGCAACCAGGTGACAAGCTGCTCACCTATACAGCGACCAAAATCTTTCCGCACATCTCGGAACTCACGCTCGTTTAGGCTTCGGGTAGTTACTGTTGATTTTTCAGCATCCTCATCTTCCTCCTCCTGAATCCTTGATGGCCCAGCGTCATCGTCGTCTCCGTTGTCTCTATACCTAGATTTGGCAGAAGACTCTCTGCGTTCTAAACGACCTGAATCTCTATACCATTTTTTCACCTTCTCTACAGGGTCAACTTGCACTGCTACAGCTCGTTTCTCTGACCTTATTACAGGGTCTGCCACAGAGGTTGGAATACCCTCTGCAGGGTTAACTTGCACTGCTACAGCTCGTTTCTCTGACCTTGTTACAGGGTCTGCCAAAGAGGTTGGAATACCCTCTGCAAGGTTAACTTGCACTGCTACTGCTCGTTTCTCTGACCTTGTTACAGGGTCTGCCACAGAGGTTGGAATACCCTCTGCAGGGTCAACTTGCACTGCTACAGCTCGTTTCTCTGACCCCGTTACTGGGTCTTCCACAGAGGTTGGAATACCCTCTGCAGGGTCAACTTGCACTGCTACAGCTCTTTTCTCTGACCCAGCCACAGGAGCTGGAGCAGCTGCAGGAGCTGGAGCAGCTACAGGAGCTGGAGCTGGAGCGGCTGCAGGAACTGGAGTTGGAGCAGTTGCAGGAGCTGGGACTGGAGTAGCGGCAGGAGCTGGGACTGGAGCAGCTGCAGGAGCTGGAACTGGAGCGGCTGCAGGAGCTGGGACTGGAGCGGCTGCAGAGTCCACCGTAGGGGTCACAGTGGCCGTTGGATCTGTCACAGGGCTTGGAGTGGCCGCAGGGTCTGTCACTAAGTTGATAGCAGTATCAATGGCAGCTCGATAGGCATGAGCCAGGCCCCAGCATGTTACAATGATTTGTGTTACTTTGGAACTGCCAGAATCGTGACATCTTTTTCTCAAGCATTCTTCCAGTTTTTGAGGATTTTGCAGTTGTTCAGGGGTGAATTTCCAAAACACTGGGGGTGCCAACTGCTCTAGATGCCTGCCCATATCCTCCCATACTCCCTGCCACCCACAACTATACTGCCTCCGGGCAGATCTCCGGATGAGCTTCCTAAGTAGTTGTTTAACTTTAAGCAGAATCTGAAGTGCATTCAGGAGGCAGAACAACAAGACTATGCTGGTCTGAGTATCCCAAGAATATTCAATATCTTGGAGAGCTATTGTAACAAGCTCGGAGGGTAAGAGGGTGGTGAGGGAGGAAGGCAGAGTGATCCAGGAGGATATAGGGGTGGTGAAGGAGAAAGGGAGAGTAATAAAGTAAGAAAAAATATCTTCCCCTTTCCCCTCCACAGATTGACTCCCTAATGGAAAAAAACAATAGGTATAATTGCTAATAGTTTCCAAGATACAGTTTCCAAAATACAGAGTCGACGATGTTACTGAGTATAAATACCAAGTTAGAGTCATGACCAGATATCTCATCGTCTCATAAGCCATTGCTACAACACTCAGTACCATAATGATCTGAAACCAGGGCCCGGAGAGGATAAATAACATGACAGAGAGCAAATACGGAAAATAATGTACTATAATACTCAATTTGGAAAACAGGCGCAGCAGAGTTGAGATTAAAGCAATCAGCATTATGACAAGTGACTATTAAGCAGGTCTAATACTTACACCAATTTTAGTTTAACACACTCTGGTCAGATCTGCCGTTATCTCAACCTTTCATGCCCCACGTTGGGCGCCAAAAAAGACTGTCGTGGTTTAACCCGGCCGGCAGCTAAACACCACGCAGCCGTTCGCTCACCCTCCCCCTCCCTCTCTGGGACGGGGGAGAGAAATGGAAAGTGAAGCCCGTGAGTTGAGATAAAGACAGTTTAATAAGACAGGAAAATAAAAATAACAAAAGTAATAATAACAATAACAATAACAATAACAATAACAATAACAATAACAATAACAATAACAATAACAATAACAATAACAATAATAATAATAATAATAATAATACAATGGTGATAATAGGAAAGTAATAAAAATATGTACAAACAAGTGATGCACAATGCAATTGCTCACCACTCGCTGACCGATGGCTAGCCTAACCCCGAGCAGTCCGGCCCCCTCCCCCTGGCTAGCCACCCCTATATATTGTTTAGCACGACGTCAGATGGTATGGAATACCCCTTTGGCTAGTTTGGGTCACCTGTCCTGGGTCTGTCCCCTCCAAGCTCTTACTGCACCCCCAGCCTGCCTCAGCAAAAGGCTGAGATGTCCTTGGCTTGGTATAAGCATTGCTCTGCAACAATTAAAACATCGGGGTGTTATCAGCACTCTTCTCATCCTAAACCAAAACACAGCATTCCACCAGCTACTAGGAAGAAAATTAATTCTGTTCTAACTGAAACCAGGACAACCTGGAAACCATATTAAGGCATACAGAAGACAGGGTTGTGATTGGTAACAGCCAACATTAAATATATTTAAATGTTTACAGAAATTGCAACTAAACAACTAATATATTCTGTTGTATTTTTTCATAGACTAGGTGTTTTCCTCTCTATCTATGTGATATGTGATACTATGTGATACTATGGTTGCTACCATGTATTATATATATATGACATTATATACTTTCAGACTTGACATTTGTGGAGCTACTGAGCTAGGTCCATGGCCCAAATAGCATTGACTGTTTTAAGGGTTCTGATTGTTGCATAACTATCCTTCTGCAAGAACAGGTGGATTAGGGGTTGTGACTGCACTATAACCTCCCATACACTGAGCCCATTTGAAGGACAGAATCATGCAGTTCTCCTGAATACCAGTAGCTGTGTGCAAAGCCACAAAAATCTTTTATTCCAATAACTCCAGGGAGCTGTTGAATTCCCCTGTGTCTTCTGAATAACCTAATCCTGTGTGCAAATTTGAAACCTTGAATTTGTTTCATCATAAGTTGTTCCCTGGGTGGAAAAATAATAGCTCTGCAATGCCTGTCAAATTATTAGACCTGTTCTGAGATGTGTATGTGTCTTATATTTCAATATTCAGTCCTATATTTTAATATTCAAAGTTAAAAGGCACCTCAAAGATCTTAGAGGGTGTGAAAGATCTGAGCTGGCTTTAATTCACTTATTCCTTCCCATTGTCCAGGGATACCTGGCATTATGATACTGATTGTATAGAGATCATTAACATAACAAAGAATATTAGCATACAAGTATAGGCAACTGTGCTGCAGCTGTAATCAAAAATATTAATTTTTTTTCCCTTACACAGTGTTATAAGAGTATTTATTGGAAGAATTAGTTTAGCTCAGTGTATTTTGATAGGTTTCTATATATTTTCTCATCCAAAACAGTAACAGCAATCCTGTAATTTTGTTTGGTCAACTCGAAGATTTACATATATGATATTAAATGGTGTAAAGTGCACAGCTGCCTCCATTCCAGCTCAGGATAATTCCTGCTAGGTTGTTGGGGCTCAGGCCGGTAACTGGGGACCCGGGGTTCCTGTCTAGACTTGGGGATATGTCTTTCCATTTTGCAGGTCCAATCAATAGCAAAATTGAGCGCATGTCCTAGACACACACCGAGACTAGATGCTAACATGACTAATCATCGAGATTGTCTCAGCCAAGGGATGTTGTTCAACAGCACTTAAACACAGGACTCACATTAAATATAGGCAGCCAAGTCCCCTTCCACCTTTTTGACTGCTAAACGGAAAAGCTCACTGTTTCAGGCACACACTGAAAGAATTCTCTGGGTTCACAAGTGCTCACATTCTTTCAAGTGCCTGTCACAGCCTCTTTGTCCGTTCAGAACCCCTGCACAAATCCCAGTCCCCTTACCTGATTCACAGGTCACTTACACACCAGCTGTCCTACCTTGAAGTTTGCTGTGAGCATGCCGTACACACACACTCTCTTCCCTCATGCATACCCCATTCACAAGACTCCCTGGGTGTACCACATGCACCTCTTTGCCTGCCTGATACCCTGGCCTGTACCTGAGTCCCTCACTACCCATCAGCTAGTCCAGCTTAAAGTTTGCTAGCAAATACATACACCTCATACAAACCAGGCTTGAGGAAGACAAATGTTTGCATCCCCATGTACACCCATCAGCTTGTACCAGGCACCTGGGCCCCAACACTCCAGCCACCAGTGCAGAGTCTCATACTCACCTCACTCACGCCATTCTTCACCAGTAGCTAGTTTGGGAACATACAGCAATGCCTTATTCCTTCCATACCCCAATGTCTGACGTACAATCCACTCATGCCAGTACCCCAGTAGGTGTGACTCAAAGACTGTGAAGCCCTCTCTAGGTCTAGAAAGGACTCTCCAACTACTGATGCTAGTACGCGCACCCTCTCCAGTAGCTGGCAACACAGGACAGGGGCACCTACAGCCCTGGTTTAACTTCAGTAAGTGGCACCTTGTCCACTCACACTGGTCATCTCAGTAGCTGGCACTCTTGGACCAGAGGTCCCAGAAAAGGTCTATGGGACCTTTTCAGATCTGGAGAGCTATGTCCACTCCAGCTATTGACTCCAAGACCCACAAGATCTTTAGTAGCTCATACCACAGTCCACAAGTCCTATGACCATGGTCTGACTCCATCAGATAGCACTAATTTCTCTCACACATGTACAGGTCTTGCCAGCATCTGGCACATAGTCCTTGCAGCATACATAACATACAGGAGAGAAAGTGTGAATACACAGAGAGATGGTTAAGAAAGATGGTTTGTTTCATGTGATTGTCCCCCAGTGCAGAAGTTCTCAGTCAAATAATCCTGCTGGAATAAACATTTCTACATGCTAAATCTTACATGCTTTCATCGATTAGCTTGATTGACCTGACTTGGTTCCTACCACTGCCTCTCTTTCTTATTATTTCTTGTTTCCTTGGAAGAGGTTTTTGACTGAGTATCCTTAAAGGAGTAGACACTGTCTTTCTGCATACTCTTACACATAAAAGAAACAGGCTTACGTAACCTTCAATACAAGCTTTGCTATCAAAAGTATAAAACATACATGTAGTTTTAGATTTCACCCACTTACAATTCCAATTGACTTTATTAACATTTTTTTTCAACGTCTTTGTCTTCTGGATTAGTATAATAACAGCTAATGGTACTTTATGATTCCTAAAAACACCATTTGACTTTTTTTTTTTTTTTTTTTTTTTTTTTTTGTGAATGAATTTATTTGCTCTACTGATGATAATATACATATATATGTCAAATATATATATATATATATATGACAATTTTTTAATTATTCTCAAAGAATGGCAGTCCAAAAAGTTTAATGATACAGCCCAGATGCCAAAAAATTTAACGATACAGCCCAGATGCACTGGAAAGATTGCTTATGAGTGGTAGGGTGTGTATACTGAACCATGTAGTTTGTGCAAGTATTCATTAATGGTAAGTTTTCTTTTACATTACTTAAGGCAAGAATTACTTAAGGCAAGAATTAATGAAAAGGAGATTCTACTTACTAATTCCCATGTTGTAATCTGTTTATCCTGCATAAGTGCCCCATATCCACACAAAGGGTAGGAAAACAAAACAAAACAAAACAAAACAAAACAAAAAACTATTTTTCCAACAGTCCTCTATCCTACTCCTCTTATTAAAGAATTATTCATTTGGCATTCATTAAGAAAGTGCTTTTGACATGTACCTGATATTCATTAAAAGCTTTAGCACAGAAAGGAAATAGGAGAATCTAAAATTTTTTACTACCTACCCTGTGAATCTTTGAATTTCTAGCCCAAATAAGCTTCCTTTTAACGTAGACTTGAAATGTAATAATAATACATTTTAAATAATCTGAGAGGAAGAATGATACACTTGCTATATATACTAGGTTACTAGCCATAGATTCATGGTGATCAAGGTTATGATTACCGCTTCAGAGACTTCTGAAATATTATATAAATCAATAAATCAGTGCTGAGATTTCCTGCCTAAAACAGGAGGGACTATTATTTCCTTTCCTGTTGGCATTATGAGGGCTATTTTACAAAGGTTTGTGAGATACTTGGCCAGTATGATAAAACTAGAAAATTAGAGAAAAGACTATATGTACTTACAAATATAATAAAACACCTGAATATTTATTATATCCCTGTATATCTATGTGAAAGAAGTTTATATACCATATGACCATGTCTAGATCAATATTTGTAACAGGTGAAGATTTCCCAAAGATGAGAGTCTTATATAGGACAATATTACTGCTTTAAAGTTTCTTAAGGTTTATCTTTATACATGTTTTCTCTGCGAATAGTGTTTTCCATAACTTTGAGTAATCACTGATAATAAGAAGAAAAGTGGTATGTCATATACAGTGCACCGATGCTTAATTTCATTAAGCAAGTAACCACAAGTAATATTAGTTATTCCCATTAACTTGACAATATAGAACTTAAGACATGTGAAAGAGAATTCTAAAAGTTTCAGTGAGAATTAAATTATTGTGCAAAACAAAAATAACTGATATAGTTATTTAATATTCTTATACCAGTTTTATGTGATATTCTTTTTCCTTATCAGTCAATCAAGTTTGCTATGAAATATTATAAGAAGTTAATGTTAGGTCAAATCACCTCAGAGTACTTAAGGGATACAATGGAAAAGACCTAAGATGCAATATTTTAAATCGGTGTGTTTTGTCATATTATTTCCACTTACAATCTTATTAAAGTTAATTTGAGAGAGATTGCAAAGATCAATTTTATTACGTCATGCTTGAGATTTGTGAAAAGATTAAAAAAAATCAAAATTAATTAAAGATTTTAAAAATATTTTCCAACTTTTGGAAAAAATATTATCCAATATGTCTCTTTCATAACCAATATAATCAACAGCAACTTCCAAAATTAAAGGAGTATTAAAATGTAAAACAGACTTTATAAATAATATTTAATGTTATTGTCATTGGACACTATTGCAATTATATTGGAAACAAGAAATGTAAAGCTAGAAAATTCAATGATAAATTTTTAACTTGGAGACTATAACTTTGTCTATATCCCTTAGTATATGAAATACCATTTTCATAACCTATAATTATTTGTTTTATCCCCTTGCCTTGTTGGTAATATAATGAGCACATACTTATTATTTGATTTTATTTCATTGGTTGTCTTTTGCCCCTCATGATTTAGGAGACAATACATAATCTTCAAACTTTAATCTAAAAATTACATTATCAACTTCACCAAAGTTTTCAGTGGCAGTAATCAATAAAGTATTTACAACATTTGTAATGTTAGTATATTTATTTTTTTTTACTTGCTTCTTAGAGAACTAATGAGGGTAGGGAAACTAACGGAAGGGAAAGATATGACTCCTTTATAAACAAGGAACTCAAAATCCTAGATCAAAGTCTTCCATAGATCAAATTTCCTATTCAGATGGAGTAAATACTGTTTTCATTTTCATCCTATAAACTTGTAACATTGCAGTTAGATAAGCCTAATAGAAATTCAGCTTGCTATTGAAATAAACTTATAACAGTTCCCCCAAAAATACCTATTTCTGACTATTTAACTACCCATTCCTAACTACTTAAGCTGAAGCATTTTAAAATAGTTATCATTCATATGGATTACACTGACAATGAAGTACTACTATCAAATTTCAGGATTTTCATCTTAAATAAATTGAGAGAAAGGTATTTCATCTGTGTTTCAGGGTACCTAGAAGTACCCTGATACTGATAAATGTCCAGGAGTTTTTAATTGGCTCAGACTTGGAGAGGACAATGAGTTTAGCAGCTATCTCTTGAAAGCTTATGTTCTGCTTTACATGTATGCCAGAGTAGCAAACTGGGCCAAACAATGAGCAAACACTTCCAGAAGCACCTTTTTGTTTCTTGTTTCTAGCATTTTTTTATTTTTTTTTTATTTTGTTTTGGGGTGATGGTGGTGGACACGGTAAATAAATCTGCTTAAAGTTTGTCATAGACAGCTATGTCTTCCTCATGTATCAGCCTTAGTCTATTTAATTTTAAGCCTGAATGATTGCTCTTGCATTTTTTTCTTCAAGTTATGTCATGCAGAGCTATTCTTAGATAATACACAACATGATTACCAAACAGTTACTCCGTTTTTATCTAAGGCTCTACATACTTATTCCTTTATTCTTGTTGTTTTCAATAATTGGCTCATTTTACATAACTCCCTTTTTACATAACTTTATTTACATACTCCCTTTTTACATGACTCCCCATTCTTCTCCCAAGGAGAGATAACGTGGTCTTCTTGTTTGAGTTACAAGCTTTTGTGTGCTTATTTGTTTTTGTAGCCAGAATAACACAACCATTGTACTATTTGTACTATTTAAAAGAGAACTATAAATATTTTACTATTACTACACTATTATTATCATTACTATAAATTAATATTACTATACATGTATTACCAACCACATAACAGATATTTTGATATTTATTGTCACTTTAACTAGAAACAGATGTTAACAATGTCCTCAGAGAAACAGTAAGGTATTCATGTCTAGATAATCTGAATGAAGAATAAGATAATCAAAAAGAAAAGGCTCCAAGACAAGATTATTTTTGAAGAAGAAGGTTTATTTTGTTTACTGAAAAAAAAAAAAATCCAATTTTAGATACAAATGGCATGGATAATTATTTTACACTAGTGTTATATTAATATAAATATAATAAAAAATATAAAAATATAAAATATAAAAATATAAATAATATAAATATATAGTATTATTATATAAATTATATATAATATAATATAATGTAATATCATATAATGTAATGTAATGTAATTATAATATTATATACATGTTATCTATAATATATAATATATTATGTATCATATATTATATATTATATGTAATTTTATTATAATTATAATATAATACTATATATATATTATAATTATATTGTAATATATATATATAGTGTTGTATTGTATTGTATTATATTATATTAACTTTAATATAATATAATAATATAACACATATAACACATATAATAATAATATTTTATTATTATATGCTATATTTTTATATATTGTATAATATATATAATATTAATCTGTACATACCTATATTATATATATATCTATATCTCTATATACATATATTTATCTGTACATATACTATATATATACTATATAAATATATAAATATATATATAATATATATAGTACATGCTATGTATATAATATATAATATTATATTATTATATAATAATAATTATATTACTTATATAAATTTATATGTAAAGTATATATAAGTAATATATACTATATTACTAATATTACTGATATATACTAAGTAACATATATATAATATATATATAAATTCTTATATAAAGTGTTATATAAAACAAGTAACTATTTATTAGTGGAAAGGTAGAAAAGAGACAGGACCATTTACATGACAAAATGGTTCAGACATTTTGTTTGAAGAACTGAACTATGAAATACAGTATCAATGATTACTACTGAAAAAATGTTATTACAAATTCCTCAGCAATTCAGAAACAGTGGTTAAAATGAAAATAAGGTAAAATGGAGGGCTTCTATAAAGGTGGCCTTACCACATCTACACCAAATTTGTCATGAAATTATTCAGGCCCTTCAAAAAGTTTGTTGATGTTTTCTTGGGAACAATTTCTCTAAGATCATCTGTACTCCCCTTGAAAAATTCTAAAATGATAGAAAGATGAGAGTGGTCATCTCTAGGTAAAAAAAAAGAAGGGTTTTATTTTCTGAGGAATTTAGCTGGTTTTAGTCCCATGGACCTGAACTGGAAATCCTAGAGAAAATGTCGTTTTAATATTTTAAGAATATAAGAACAAGTAAAATGATCTTTTACACCTTGTAATCTGCTTTCTGAGGTAAATACACAGGCTTCCTACATTAGTAACTTTATCAGACACACAGGACAGCTATTCATTAGGTCAGGTTATCTTGCCTGTTGATCACAACTAGCTAGAGAGTTGAGTCTCCAAGAATAACTGTTTCTGTAAATGGCAGAGAGCATTGAAACTGCTCCAGTCCTCACTGCCATGGGTCCACAGAGTCTGAAATTTGAAAGTTTCTGATTCTGAGGCAATTCTTTCTTCCTACACAAATAGTCAGTGGCAAAAATGTAGATATGAATTTCATGCCTTTGCTAGTCCTCTAATCACTCTACCACCTTTCCTTCCTAAATGTTATTAAGCAGGAGATGCAAGGAACAAATATATAAATGTATATAAATATATAACTGTCATAGTGTACTTAAAGACAGAATGAAGCTGTGAAATCCCAGTAAACAGGCAGACTAAATCATAGCCTGATTTGTTCACTGTGAAATGAGAATTTTATAATGACTAAAACCATGTTAAAAGTACCTCATCTAAGTAAAACAGAAACAGAGAAAAAGGAAAAATTAACCCCATGATTAAGCCCATGCACAGGTGATTTTCACAGAATCATAGAGTGGTTTGAGTTGGAAAGGAGCTAAAAGATCATCCAGTTCCAAAAATCCTTATATGGGCAGGGGCACTTTCCACTAAATCAGGTTGCTCAAATCAAATTTGGCCTTGAACAATCCCAGGAATGTGCCATCCACAACTCTTGACAAACTGTCTAGTGCTGCACCACCCTCAGAGTAAAGAATTTCTTCTTATTATCTGATCTAAATCTAACTTTTTTTTTTTAGTTTAAACCCATTAGTACTTTTCCTTTCATTTTAATCTGTGATAAAGAGTCCTTCTGCATCTTTCCTTTTAAGTACTAGAAGGGTGTTTTTTGGTCTTGCTTGAGAGCTAGGTTGAACAATCTGAAAGATACAATTTGCATTCCACACCTGTTGATCAGGGAGCAAAATAAATTAGTTCCCCTGTAGCTTTCTAGTAGAGTGGCAGATTTTGGAGCAATTTGTCAGCTGTTTTTTGTTTATTTTCTGTGTTGAAGTGGTAGGAATAAAACAATGCTCTTTTTTAAAGCATTACAAAAACCTATGTGTCAAAGACTTCAAAAGGGACAACATTATCAGTATAATGTAAAAACAAATAAACAAAAAACAGTTAAATGCCAGAAAAGCAATTACGTTTTTCAAGTCTAGCTAGCTAAAATAATCCGGTCCATAACAAAGAGTATCATAGAATCATAGATTCACAAAATCATCATTCTATGATTCTGTGATTCTCTGTGTAATGGACCAGATTACTTAATCTATTTCAAAGTGGTCACATTAGTACTGTAGGTTGCTTTCTAACTTAAATTGGTCCTAACAAGCTAATCTATATTTCAAAGAATGAAAGAGATACAAGCCAAAGGAAGCCTTTGTGTCCATAATACATATTAAGTCTCCATCTGTAGGCATGTTCTCATTGGCAATTTTATCCCTGGAGAAGCACATAATGTGAACCCCAGTCTAATTTTCTATTTAAGGAGAAAACTTCCTAAACTCACAGCTTGCCATTTGAAACAAACAAACAAACAAACAAACAAAAGCACCTCAATAAAAAAATAAACTCTACAGAATACCTGAGTTCTTTTAATTAACTCCTTCTACCATCTAAACAGTTATTTAGGAAGATTTCATTTTTCTCCCTCAGCATCAATTATCCTTTTTTAGTTACTCCATTGATCAAAATTTACTTTATATAGCTTACTCTTCCAACAATTTCCTAACTCCACACCTTTTCCTTTCCTTGACCTTCTTTCTAGATGCCTCACACATAGGTGTTATTTTGTTTGTTTGTTTGTTTGTTTATGTTTTTGTTTTTTGTTTTTTTTTTTTTCCTTGCATTTTTCTTAGATCTTCTTTCAACTTTACCAACTCCCTTATACAAGACTTTCAGACAGTAACACCATTGAATACATCAGAATTTCAGAACAATATTTGAAAGACTTTTTCAGCTACTTCCACAACAGAAATACTTGCTTTCATCTTCAGAGTCTGCACAAAATTGCCTGTCATTATGAGGTAGTGTAGCCATTTTAAGTAGAGATAGAGTGAAACCTGACAAAAAATAAAGGCTGTAGGAAAATCACAGCACATCAAAGTAAACTTGGAATGAGTATTACATAAATGAAAGCCTTTGTGATGAAATGCTTCCAAGTAGATACCACTGAAATGTTACAACATCTTTTCTAAGTTCTGTCCTAATAGTAGATTTAAAATAAATAAAATAAAATAAAATAAAATAAAATAATAAAATAAAATAAAATAAAATAAAATAAAATAAAATAAAATAAAATAAAATAAAATAAAATAAAATAAAATAAAATAAAATAAAATAAAATGAATATCATGACTTTATGATCAATTTGTATCTGTTTTGCTTACTCTGTAGAGAAGCAGCATGATAAGGTCATGCAGGCGTGACACAAATAGCATCTAAAAGCCAGAAGAGCAATTACAGCTGAAACAATTAAATACATAGTATGTCGTTAGTGTGGAAAATTTCTGAGAGAAAAATAGAAACATCAATAAAGCTACCAAGCAGGCTATTTTATGGCCATTCTGGTATCCTGTCCTGTTATGAAAAGCAATACTTAAGCAATATAAATAATTATGTTTTATTTTTCCTTTAATAATTTATGTTTTATTTTTTTTCTCACTCTAGTTTCCTCTGAAAAAGTTGACAGTAGGAGAAGAAACTACATTTTGCATACTTTATATGCAAAATAATTACCAAATTTACTCCAATTCAGTGGTTGAAGAAGGGAAGAAGTAGAACAAATCTGTTCATAGCAGATGTTCTATTTTAATTATCCATGTTGAAAAATTCCATCAAAATAAAGACTTATTTGCCAATGAAGATTGTTAAATCAGGATTCCTAAACAACACCTGTGTGAGAATCAAGACAAAAGTTGTTTGTGTTTTGTTCCTGAGATATCTATGGAAAGAATATAACTATTAGAATTTATTATACTGACTTTGTGCAGAGATTTTTTTTTCTTTGTTTGTTTGCTTGTTTGTTATTTGTAATAATTCACTATTTTTTTTCCATAGAAACAACAACCAAACAAAAGCAACAACCAAACAAAACACATAAGCAACAAAGCTTTGGTAAATTTCTCATCCTTTTTTTTTTTTTTTTTTTTTTTTTTTTTCCTCTTAATCTTTGTTAAGGAGCAAGTAAGAACTTTTTCAATACCTCTTAATTTTTATTTTTTTTTTCCTTTAATTTTATTTCCCAGGAACCAGCAGCTTATGGGAATCTTTAGAATAAGGCTTTACAATACTTTAGACCTTCCAATTAATTCACATTTTGCTGAATGTTTGCTTGCACCTAATAAATGCTATTGAGGACTCTCATTATTACCACTTCTATCACTAAATAATAATTTAATGTTTCTGCTTCTATGACCTTTATTCCTCCATCTCTGTTTTTTTTTTTTTTTTTTTCTTCAAAATTTCCCACTTGATTTTATTAAAAATAATGCTATCATTATATTTAATTTCACTTTTGAAATAAATAACATAATTTTCCAGGGATCATAAAGGAAAAAACAAAAAACAAACAAACAAACAAACAAAAAAACAGAAAACAGAAAACAAACAAACAAAAAGAGACAGTGATTAGAGAACAGCACAGAATGTTGCTTGTAAGCCTAATGTTTATATCTTCATGATTTGAGGAGAACAGACATTGAGGACTCTTTGGCCTCATTTTTTTTTATGAAATTATAAACTTTTTTGTTATACTTTGCTCTCCATAACTGCTGGAATATTTAATGAAAAAAACATCAGAGGTTAAAATATCTGTCTTGGCAGAAAGAAGGTCCAAAACCTTGCTGTTTGAGATGTTTTTATTCAGTAGCAGGTAGTAAATTGAAAAGGATTTCAAAAGATGTACAGTAAAAACTTCCATAGACCTTTGTCGGTAAGTCTTTATTCTTTTATCCTTTTTTTATCCTTTTACAATATCTTGAAATAATTTTATGAAGGGCAGCTGTCAACTACTGAAAGCAATTTGAGCATTTAATCTATGAAAATGCTCTTTTTTATTTTTCCTTTAATTTGTCAATTTTCTTCGTATTGTATTATTTCACAGATGTATTCAACAGTAAACATCATTATATGGAGTGATTATTCCCTCAACACAGGATAACATTATGATCATTCATATGGAAAGACTTGTGTTACCAACTTAAATTCCTTACAATAATTTAAACACCTGAAAGGTAAACCAGACAATATTTGAAGGATGAATATCAAGATAGTAAACCAAACAAATAAAACAAAATGTCAAAAACTCTGCTCCCAGGTGTTCTTGGGTATTTGTATTTTATCAAGGCTGTTGCACTAAACCGCAACTTCAGTAGACAATCACTGGCCCTGCATACACTGATAAATGAACCAAGAAAAGTCAAGAAAATAAACACTTAGAAAATGTAGCTTAAAATAGAGACACTGAAGCGTATCTGCCTTTATTAACAAAAAAAATAAATAAATAAATAAATACGAAACAATTAAAAAATGGGTAAATATCTGTCCTGTTTGAGAGACTGGGTGATAAATAGGGTTATTATAGTTCAGGATGATCCATAGGAGGGTGATTTTGTAAATGAATTTTCTAACACTGTTCCACTCCTACTTTTTATGAAAGATGTAATACTGCTTTACACTAATTAACTTTTATATGTGAAGTGAAGAGCAAGATGCAATATATATATATATTCACATATAAAAGTTAATTAATATATATAATGAACACTTAAAGAGGTTTATTAATAGAAACAAGAAATGACTATTGTGTTCTCATATACAGTATTCTATTATCCCCTAAGGTTAGGCCTGAAAAGCTTATTATTCATGGCTCATTTTTTACAGTGCTAATAAGAGTCTATAAAAGGTATTGTTTTTTCATTAAAAATCTAATTGTTTGGGCTCCATGTTATTGGCATCTCATAAATATTATATATCATAATGAATGGTAGGATTGTGGATATAAACTGTATTGATAGTAGTTCAATTGCAATGAGTGGTTTAATAATTGCCTGTTAATTTCATTCTCAACAAAAGTTCTTTGTTTTTCAAACTTGATCTGCTTGTAGATCGTAAAAAAAAAAAAAAAAAAGAAAAAAATGTCTGCTACAGAGCCTTTTTTTTAACATCTAATTAAAGTTGTTGCTTGAATTATTCATGCATCATAGTATCTTATGAATAATTTATGTAGAATTTTCATTGACAGAACTTCATTTTGAACTTCAATAAATCTTAAATATTATTACACTTTTCAAGGTCTTTCAGAACAATTTGTTCATGATTTTTACAACCAGCAGTTCCCAACTAATATAGAAAAAAATTAAACAAGAAAATATTTAAGGACTAGATGTGGTTCATTAAAAAATATGTGAAGTTTGAGTAGATTAACCTTGCCTTAAAACAGAAGTTGAAATTCCAAAGTTAGATCAGAGCAACTCAGGTTCATAAACCAGAGAAAATCTGTAGGTAGAAAAACACTTTTCTTTTTCCACTAAAGCTTGTTAAGTCAGATTATAACTGTTAGATACATACATTATGCACCTTTTAAGGTTCACAAGAAATAAATAAGAAGGTAAACAACTTTCTGAAGCAGGATATAACTAAGCTATCCAAGACAGAATCTGAATAAAGGGCTGTTTTTTGAATTTGTCTTTCTTCTCCACTTTATATGTACAAATCATACCACATAGGGAAAAATCCAACCAACCAACCAACCAACTAACCAACCAACCAAAAAAAAAAAAAAAAAAAAAAAAAAAAACACAAAACAAAACAAACAAACAAACAAACAAAATAATATTTTTCTCTGCAGGAGTAGAGTTTAAGTGTTTTTAGCAAATAAGACACATTTAGAACTGATTTTTACAGAGATACAATGACTGTTCTCATTAGTAAAAGTGTTACAAAAGTAAAATCATTATCATAAGATGACTGCTACTCTGAATTTGTGAGTTGGCTGGCACTGACCAACTTCGGTATGTGTGGGAATGGAACAAAATGATTGCCAGACAGACCATTGATATCTACACCAGCAGAAAGATAAACATGAAAGGAAATATCAAGTCCTCTTCAACCTCAGGGCAAGCACATAGCTAAATATGATTAATGAAAAAGTTTTGATATTGACTATGTTCACTTTAAATATTTTCTATCTGAAAAAATAAAAAGAACCTAAGTTTATAATGTTACCAATAAAAATATCTACACTTGACAAAGAAAAGTTAAAGTTAGAAAGAAGCTATAATTAAAACAACATTTAATTCACTGACTTTTTCAGTTAAACTGGTTCAATATTTGATTTTTCCATAGCAGAATCAGAATCATAGGCTCACAGAATATCTTGGGTTGGAAGGGACCCACATGGGTCATCGAGTCCAATTCATATGACTAAGAGCATAGTCCAAATGCTTCTTAAACTCTGACAGGCTTGGTACCATAACTACATTCCTGGGAAGCCCATTCCAGTGTGCAACCACCTTCTCAGTGAAGAACCTTTTTCTAATATCCAAAGTGAACCTTCCCTGTGGCAGCTTGACTCCACTCCCTTGGGTCCTGCCACTGGTCACTAAAGGGAATAAATCGGCACCTGCATGAAAGATTGGGCATCAGAAACATCAAGCATCTCTATCTCTATATCAGAATCTCAAACTTTGTCTCATATTTAAGCGGAACCTCCTATGTTCCATCTTCCACCCATTGTCCCTTGTCCTGTCATTGGATGTCACCAAGAAGAGCCTGGCTCCATCCTCCTGACACTCACCCTTTACATATTTATAAACATTAATAAGGTCACCCCACAGTCTCGTCTTCTCCAAGCTAAAGAGACACAGATCCCTCAAGCCTTACCTTGTAAGGGAGATACTCCACTCCCTTAATCATTCTTATAACTCTGCGCTGGACTCTCTCAAGCAGTTCCCTGTCCTTCTTGAATAGAGGGGCCCAGAACTGGATGCAATATTCTAGATGTGGTCTCACTAGGGCAGAATAGAGGGGGAGAAGAACCTCTTTCAATAAGAGGTTCTTTTTTAACCACACCCCTTCTAATACACCTCCGGATGCCATTGCCCTTCTTGGCCACAAGGGTACAGTGTTGGCTCATGATCATCCCACTGTCCACCAGGACCCCCCAGGTTCCTCTCCCCTTCACTACTATCCAACAGGGCATTCACCAACTTATACTGGTGTCTGAAGTTGTTCTTGCACAGATGCAGGACTCTACACCTGCCCTTGTTATATTGCATTAAATTTCTGTCCAACCAACACTCCAGCCTGTCTAGGTCCCACTGGATGGTAGCACAGACTTATGGAGGGTCAGTCACTTCTCCCAGTTTTGTATCATCAGTAAACTTGCTGATGGTGCACTCTATTCCCTCATCCAAGTCATTGATGAATATATTGAACAACATGGGTCCCAGTACCGACCCTTGAGGGACTCCACTAGATACAGGATTCCAGCTTGACTCTGTCCCATTAACCACAACCCTCTGGCTTCTTCCTTCAGCCAGTTTACAGCCCACCTCAGTCTCTAATCATCCAGGCTACACTTCCTCAGTTTAATGGTGAGAATGCTGTGGGAGACGGTGTCAAATGCTTTACTGAAATCAAGATAGACCACGTCCACTGCCTTTCCATCATCTATCCACCTGGTTTTGTCCTCATAAATGCCTATCAGGTTGGTCAAGCATGACTTCTCCTTGTTGAAGCCATATTGACTGCCTCTAATGACCTTTTATCCTTTATATGCCTACAGAAAATGCCACGGATTGTGGCATAAGGTTGTTCCATCACCTTTACAGGGACAGAGGTGAGGCTGACCAGTCTGTAGTTACCTGGATCCTCCTTCTTGCCATTTTTGGAGACCGGAGTGACATTTGCTTTCCTCCAGTCCTCTGGTACCTCTCCCAGTGCCCATGACTTACCAAAGACGGTGGGAAGTGGCCTAGCAATAACTTCCACCATCTCCCTCAGCCTCCATGGGTGCATCCCATCAGGACCCATGGACTTATGGATGTCCAACTTGCTTGATCGATCCTTAACCCAGCCCTTAACCAAGGCAAACTCCTTCTTTATTCCAATTTCCTCTGGGGCCCCAGGGTTATGGGGCTCCTCAGTACAGCCTCTGACATTATAGACAGAGAAAAAGATTCAGTAAAGAAAATTCAGTAACTCTGCCTTCTCTTTATCTTCTGTTACCAGGGCACTTACCTCATTCATTAGTTGGCCTACATTGCCCACTAGAGTGTTAGTTTTATCCACAATGTATTTGAAGAAGCCCTTTCTATTGTCCTTGACCCCTCTTGCAAGGTTTAATTCTAAGGAGGTCTTAGTGTTCCTAGTTGCCTCCCTATATCTTCTGACTACAGCCTCATATATCTCCCAAGTGGACAGCCCCTCTTTCCGTGATCTGTAGACTCTCCTCTTCCTCCTGAGTTTGCCCAGCGATTCCCTGTTTAACCATGTAGGTCTCCCGGCTCTCTTTCCTGACTTTCTACCTGTTGGGATGCTCTGTTCTTGAGCTCGGAAGAAGTCCTTGAATGCTAACCAGCTATCTTGGGCTCCTTTTCCTTCAAGTACCTTGTGCCATGGGATTTTCCCTAGCAAATGCTTGAAAAGGCCAAAGTCAGCCTGACTGAAATCCTGAGTTGTGATTCTGCTTGGTACTCTGTTCCTGCCATATGAGATCCCAAACTCCACCATCTCATGGTCACTGCAACCAAGGCTGCCCTCAACCTTCATCGCTTCAACTAGCCCCTCCTTGTTAGTGAGGACAAGAGCCAGCAGCACTCCTCTCCTAGTTGGCATATCCATCATTTGTACCGAGAAGTTATCATCAGTACACCGAAGGAACCTCCTGGACTGCAGATGGCTGGCTGAGTAGGCCTTCCAGCAAATGTCAGGGAGTTAAAATCCCTCACAATAAACAGGGCCTGTGATCATGAAGCTGCTCTCAGCTGCCTGTAGAAGGCCTTGTCAACTTCCTCATCCTGATCTGGTGGCCTGTAGTAGACAACCACAACAGTACCCCCCATGCCATGACATCTTGGTTCTTGATGAAATTTAATATTCATTATCACTCAAAACAGGATTACAGAAAGATAGGGGCTTGATCATTGTATTCATGTGTTGACTAAGCACAGATTACTTCTCTGACTTTCATAACCCACTTGAATGCCATCCTGTGTAATGTGCTCTAGGTGATCCTGCTCAGCAAGGGGGGTTGGACTATTTCGTTTTGTTTTTAATACATTTTACACCCTCATGTAATCAGCTTTAAGAATAATCTAATAAACTTTCCAGGTAAATTGTAGCTGCGGCAGTGGTAGTATTGACAGAAAGTGATGGGATATAGTGCTGTAGTTATAAAAATAAATTAAATTTGTTATACTTCTTAACTGTGACCATTACTCACACAGGTACAGCCATATTAAATAAGTAGTCACATGGCAAAGTTAAACTGAAGCTGATCAAGCCGTTGATTTTTGTATCAAAACTTTTAATACTAGCTGATCTTAAGGTAATGTGTCTCTATTAAATATTTACTGTAATATAAACTAGTAGTTTTTTCTGTATAAAAATACAAAATAGTGGGGTACTTTAATGTAGACCATACTTCTACCATCTTTGCACTTGAAATGTTTTTACAGTCAACCTGAAAAAAAAAAAAAAGAAAAAAGAGAAAAAAAAAAAAAAGAGAGAGAGACAACAAGATTGAAAATTTACTAAAAGCATTCATCAAGAGTGTATGTCTTCTAGTCATTACTGGAAAAAATAATAATAATAAAAAAGTAGGTTTAAAAGTGCAAAGAATTAAGAACACTAACATTATTTATTCTCATAAAATTATCTAATCATATTTTTCTATTAAAAATAAATCTTAAAGGGAATTGGTCATTCCATTCATAGAATATATAAGCTGATTTATTTTATGTTATCACTTTAATTCTGAGCTGTATTAGAAAACCAATCAAAAAGTTTTTGTTTGTTTGTTTGTTTTTCAAATCTTCGTCCATCTCCCTGCCAGGAGATAGGCAGTGTAAATGACAGATAAACACACAGAAAGTGAGACAGACTTACCAAGCTGCTTTGTAGAAAGGTGTAATAAGCTTAAGGTAGCTTTTTCCTATCACAGAAAAAATTTTCAACAGCTCTAATTAAAGTATGAAATATACTTTTCTCTTTTACTTCTTGGTTATATTTATTCTCCTGTCTCCTAAAATGCTGCTAACATGCATATTTCATACCTCAGTACTTTCTGCAAAGAAGTCCACTTGAAAGAGATATCTCATTTTACATTTATGAGTAAATCTAGTTGTTTAGGTTTAATAAATAAATACATACATATATTAAAATCACACCTTTCCCCTCAAAGACTTGCAACTGCAGCTATATGAAAGTATCTCATTAAATGCAGAATGATACCTAATGTCACCAGGTAATAATTCACAACAGGTTGGAAACGTTGTATTTTTTAAGTTTACATGGCAGAAAGACTGGTGGTAGGTAGGATATATTTCAGCTGAACCCAGCCACACTTCACTGTGTTTTGTCAGACTCATTAAGCTTACATTATTAAGGCTACAGCTATTTATTCTTACCAGGCAACTGTTTCAGAGCACCTACCCTTATGAACAAGGGGAGGAAAAAAGCACACTATGCAATTTAAAAAACAAGCTATAAAAATTATATTAACATAAAACTAATTAGCTGAGATGATGATGATGATGATGATGATGATGATAATAATAATAATAATAATAATAATAATAATAATAATAATGACAAGACATCCTCTTCTTAAAGAAAAAATCTTTCTAGAAACACAGCTCCTTCTGATATATCTCCAAGAAGAACACTGAAGTGGGAGAAAGAACTGACTTTTATTACATTCAAGAGCAATACTGCTTTTTGCTGAACACCAGCTATTTCTAATGTTTCTAAAAATAAATTCTGTTTTTGTTTTGTTTTGTTTTGTTTGTTTGTTTGTTTCTGAGTAAATGCATACATATATATTTAACCATTGGCTGTGCAATTTAGTACTAAATTATATATAATATGTAATATATATATAATTTATATATAATATATAATATTTTGATATATTAATATATATGTAACCATTGGCTGTGCAATTTAATACTAAATTATATATTATATTTATGTTACATATATTATATAGTTAATAAATATATATATATATTAACCATTGGCTGTGTAATACTACAGTATTACACAGCCAATGGTTAATATATATATATATATTATGACCAGTAAAACCGCTGTATTGGACTTTCGGAGGGCTGACTTTGAGCTGCTCAGGACACTGGTTGGTGGAGTCCCTTGGGAGGTGGTTCTGAAGGGCAGAGGGGTTCAGGAAGGCTGGGCGCTCTTCAAGAGGGAAATCTTAATGGCGCAGGAACGGTCTGTCCCCACGTGCCCAAAGACGAGCTGGCAGGGAAGAAGACCAGCCTGGCTCAACAGAGAATTGTGGCTTGAGCTTAGGAGAAAAAAGAGGGTTTATAAGCTTTGGAAAAGTGGGCAGGCCACTAGGGAGGACTTTAAAGATGTAGCGAGGCTGTGCAGGGACAAAATTAGGAAGGCCAAAGCTCATCTGGAGCTCAATCTGGCTACTGCCGTTAAAGATAACAAAAAACGTTTCTATAAATACATCAACACAAAAAGGAGGACTAAGGAGAATCTCCATCCTTTACTGGATGCGGGGGGAAACTTAGTTACAAGAGATGAGGAAAAGGCGGAGGTGCTCAATGCCTTCTTTGCCTCAGTCTTTAGCGGCAATACCGGTTGTTCTCTGGATACTCAGTACCCTGAGCTGGTGGAAGGGGATGGGGAGCAGGATGTGGCCCTCACTATCCATGAAGAACTGGTTGGTGACCTGCTACGGCACTTAGATGTGCACAAGTCGATGGGGCCGGATGGGATCCACCCAAGGGTACTGAGAGAACTGGCAGAGGAGCTGGCCAAGCCACTGTCCATCATTTATCAGCAGTCCTGGCTATCGGGGGAGGTCCCAATCGACTGGCGGCTAGCAAACGTGATGCCCATCTACAAGAAGGGCCGGAGGGCAGACCCGGGAAATTACAGGCCTGTCAGTTTGACCTCAGTGCCAGGGAAGCTCATGGAGCAGATCCTCCTGAGAGTCATCACGCAGCACTTGCAGGGCAAGCAGGCGATCAGGCCCAGTCAGCATGGGTTTATGAAAGGCAGATCCTGCTTGACGAACCTGATCTCCTTCTATGACAAAGTGACGCGCTGGGTGGACGAGGGAAAGGCTGTGGATGTCGTCTACCTTGACTTCAGCAAGGCTTTTGACACCGTCTCTCACAGCATTCTCCTCAAGAAACTGGCTGCTCTTGGCTTGGACTGGCGCATGCATCATTGGGTTAGAAAGTGGCTGGATAGCCGGGCCCAAAGAGTCGTGGTGAATGGAGCCAAGTCCAGTTGGAGGCCAGTCACTAGTGGCGTCCCCCAGGGCTCGGTGCTGGGGCCGGTCCTCTTTAATATCTTCATCGATGATCTGGACGAGGGCATTGAGTGCACCCTCAGTAAGTTCGCAGATGACACCAAGTTAGGTGCGTGTGTCGATCTGCTTGAGGGTAGGAAAGCTCTGCAGGAGGATCTGGATAGGCTGCACCGATGGGCTGAGGTCAACTGCATGAAGTTCAACAAGGCCAAGTGCCGGGTCCTGCAGCTGGGGCGCAATAACCCCAAGCAGAACTACAGGCTGGGAGAGGAATTGTTGGAGAGCTGCCAGGCAGAGAAGGACCCAGGAGTGATGGTGGATAGTCGGCTGAATATGAGCCAGCAGTGTGCTCAGGTGGCCAAGAAGGCCAACGGCATCCTGGCTTGTATCAGGAACAGTGTGGCCAGCAGGGCTAGGGAGGTGATCGTCCCCTTGTACTCAGCTCTGGTGAGGCCGCACCTCGAGTACTGTGTTCAGTTTTGGGCCCCTCGCTACAAGAAGGACATGGAGGTGCTTGAGCGAGTCCAGAGAAGGGCAATGAAGCTGGTGAGGGGCCTGGAGAACAAGTCCTACGAGGAGCGGCTGAGGGAGCTGGGCTTGTTCAGCCTGGAGAAGAGGAGGCTCAGGGGCGACCTTATCGCTCTTTATAGGTACCTCAAGGGAGGCTGTAGCGAGGTGGGGGTTGGCCTGTTCTCCCATGTGCCTGGTGACAGGACGAGGGGGAATGGGCTTAAGTTGCACCACGGGAGTTTTAGGTTAGATGTTAGGAAGAACTTCTTTACTGAAAGGGTTGTGAGGCATTGGAACAGGCTGCCCAGGGAAGTGGTGGAATCACCATCCCTGGAGGTCTTCAAAAGACGTTTAGATGTAGAGCTTAGGGATATGGTTTAGTGGGGACTGCTAGCGTTAGGTCAGAGGTTGGACTCGATGATCTTGAGGTCTCTTCCAACCTAGAAATTCTGTGAAATTATTTTTTTTTTTTTGGAACAGATCACAAAGTGATGATATGACATATTTCTTCTTCTTACCTGGAGAAATGAAAGGCTCCGAAATAGGTTTATGGGTCTGCTTGATTTATACATACAAAGGTCCAAATGTATCAGTATGCCATGATAATTCAACAGGATATTATTCCCTTTGAAAAGTTAAAAAAGTGAACAACACCAAGGATCAAAAATATATCCTATCCCTAATGAATTACAAATAGATTATGTACAAGATGTATCCTAAATTAAGGGTCACAATTGAAACAAATCTCTTTAGAAAGTAGTAGAAAATCTTTGGGAACACTAATCTATTGTCATTGAAGAATTTTTATATGTAAGGTAGTTCACCCATTAGCATTTCCCCTTCCAGTGTTAGTGTTCAGATCCTACATTTCATACATTTTAAAAACTAGGAGAGCTAATTCCACAACCTGAAGTCAGGTGTAAGATTCCCCACAATGTTGAGATATGTTATACCTGATTATACTTTTACCTTAGGCAGATATTTAAGTTTAAAATATTTCTTGACTCTTTGCACAACATTGCTTATTAATAACACCCAGCTATATATGCCCAAAAGTATTTATTATTTCAGTCTAAATGTTGATTACTATATGATTTAATAATAATAATAATAATAATATTAACAGCATCAATTTGCTCTTTTGCTGTCATTACGATGTTCAGCTTTGTACTTCTTGAATGTCAACATTTTACTGAATGAAAAATTAATCCTTTTCAAATTCAGTGTCCTGGTTTCAGTTAGAACAGAAGATTCAGATAGAACAGAATTAATTTTCTTCCTAGTAGCTGGTGGAATGCTGTGTTTTGGCTTAGGATGAGAAGAGTGCTGATAACACCCCGATGTTTTAATTGTTGCAGAGCAGTGCTTATACCAAGCCAAGGACATCTCAGCCTTTTGCTCTGTCCTGCCAACAGGCAGGCTGGGGGTGCAGTAAGAGCTGGGAGGGGACAGACACAGGACAGGTGACCCAAACTAGCCAAAGGGGTATTCCATACCATCTGACGTCATGCTAAACAATATATAGGGGTGGCTAGCCAGGGGGAGGGGACCGGACTGCTCGGGGTTAGGCTGGGCATCGGTCAGCGGGTGGTGAGCAATTGCATTGTGCATCACTTGTTTGTACATATTATTATTATTATTTTCCTATTATCACCATTGTATTATTATTATTATTGTTATTGTTATTGTTATTGTTATTGTTATTGTTATTGTTATTGTTATTGTTATTGTTATTGTTATTGTTATTATTACTTTTGTTATTTTTATTTTCCTGTCTTATTAAACTGTCTTTATCTCAACTCACGGGCTTCACTTTCCATTTCTCTCCCCCGTCCCAGAGAGGGAGGGGGAGGGTGAGCGAACGGCTGCGTGGTGTTTAGCTGCCGGCCGGGTTAAACCACGACAGTCTTTTTTGGCGCCCAACGTGGGGCATGAAAGGTTGAGATAACGGCAGATCTGACCAGAGTGTGTTAAACTAAAATTGGTGTAAGTATTAGACCTGCTTAATAGTCACTTGTCATAATGCTGATTGCTTTAATCTCAACTCTGCTGCGCCTGTTTTCCAAATTGAGTATTATAGTACATTATTTTCCGTATTTGCTCTCTGTCATGTTATTTATCCTCTCCGGGCCCTGGTTTCAGATCATTATGGTACTGAGTGTTGTAGCAATGGCTTATGAGACGATGAGATATCTGGTCATGACTCTAACTTGGTATTTATACTCAGTAACATCGTCGACTCTGTATTTTGGAAACTGTATCTTGGAAACTATTAGCAATTATACCTATTGTTTTTTTCCATTAGGGAGTCAATCTGTGGAGGGGAAAGGGGAAGATATTTTTTCTTACTTTATTACTCTCCCTTTCTCCTTCACCACCCCTATATCCTCCTGGATCACTCTGCCTTCCTCCCTCACCACCCTCTTACCCTCCGAGCTTGTTACAATAGCTCTCCAAGATATTGAATATTCTTGGGATACTCAGACCAGCATAGTCTTGTTGTTCTGCCTCCTGAATGCACTTCAGATTCTGCTTAAAGTTAAACAACTACTTAGGAAGCTCATCCGGAGATCTGCCCGGAGGCAGTATAGTTGTGGGTGGCAGGGAGTATGGGAGGATATGGGCAGGCATCTAGAGCAGTTGGCACCCCCAGTGTTTTGGAAATTCACCCCTGAACAACTGCAAAATCCTCAAAAACTGGAAGAATGCTTGAGAAAAAGATGTCACGATTCTGGCAGTTCCAAAGTAACACAAATCATTGTAACATGCTGGGGCCTGGCTCATGCCTATCGAGCTGCCATTGATACTGCTATCAACTTAGTGACAGACCCTGCGGCCACTCCAAGCCCTGTGACAGATCCAACGGCCACTGTGACCCCTACGGTGGACTCTGCAGCCGCTCCAGTCCCAGCTCCTGCAGCCGCTCCAGTTCCAGCTCCTGCAGCTGCTCCAGTCCCAGCTCCTGCCGCTACTCCAGTCCCAGCTCCTGCAACTGCTCCAACTCCAGTTCCTGCAGCCGCTCCAGCTCCAGCTCCTGTAGCTGCTCCAGCTCCTGCAGCTGCTCCAGCTCCTGTGGCTGGGTCAGAGAAAAGAGCTGTAGCAGTGCAAGTTGACCCTGCAGAGGGTATTCCAACCTCTGTGGAAGACCCAGTAACGGGGTCAGAGAAACGAGCTGTAGCAGTGCAAGTTGACCCTGCAGAGGGTATTCCAACCTCTGTGGCAGACCCTGTAACAAGGTCAGAGAAACGAGCAGTAGCAGTGCAAGCTGCCCCTGTAGAGAAGGTGAGAAAATGGTATAGAGATTCAGGTCGTTTAGAACGCAGAGAGTCTTCTGCCAAATCTAGGTATAGAGACAACGGAGACGACGATGACGCTGGGCCATCAAGGATTCAGGAGGAGGAAGATGAGGATGCTGAAAAATCAACAGTAACTACCCGAAGCCTAAACGAGTGTGAGTTCCGAGATGTGCGGAAAGATTTTGGTCGCTGTATAGGTGAGCAGCTTGTCACCTGGTTGCTCCGATGCTGGGACACTGGAGCCAATTGTGTGGAATTGGACGGCAGGGAAGCCAAGCAACTGGGATCCCTTGCTAGAGACGCAGGCATTGACAAAGCAATTGCAGATGGAGCACAATCTCACAGCCTCTGGAGGCATCTCCTCTCAGCTGTGAGGGAAAGGTATCCCTTCAAGGAAGAACTTTTATGTCTACCAAGCAAGTGGACCACTATGGAGAAGGGAATCCAGTACCTGAGAGAATTAGCCATACAGGAAGTGATTTATGAGGATCCAGACCTCAGACAAACATCCAAAGATCCAGATGAAGTCAGGTGTACACGACCCATGTGGCGGAAGTTTGTACAGAGTGCACCATCATCATATGCCAGCTCATTGGCAATAATGGCCTGGAAAGAGGATGAGGAACCCACAGTGGATGAAGTGGCTAAAGAACTCTGGCAGTACGAAGAAAGTCTCTCCTCTTCCTTACAGGCCTGCGTCTCAGCTGTGGAGAATCTTTCTGAAGAGTTCCACCAACTTAAAGAGAATCTATTTTCCTCCCCACCTGAACCAACCAGTATCCACCAACCAAAAGAGAACACCGTGGAGAAACTTTCTGAAAAGGTTCACCAACTTGAAGAGAGATTATTCTCCTCCGTACCTGTACAGAGCAGTGTCTCAGCTATCAGGGGTAGGCGTTTATCCACACAAGGAAGACGATATGGTGGGTACTCACCCCGTGCCACCCTGTGGTTTTACTTACGAGACCATGGAGAGGACATGAGAAAATGGGATGGAAAATCTACCACGACCCCAGAGGCACGGGTATGTGAGTTGCAAAAGAAAACAATCAAGAAAAAGGGATTCTCTGAAAAGTTTGCTGCTCCAACTTCCAGCAGACAGTCCTTCAAACACAGAAACGAAGAAGATTCTGACCAGGATTAGGGAGGCCCTGCCTCCAGCCAGGGGGAGGAAAGGGATAATCGAGTTTATTGGACTGTGTGGATTCGATGGCCTGGCACGTCAGACGCACAGAAGTATAAGGCTTTAGTAGACACCGGTGCACAATGTACTATAATGCCATCGAGCTATAAAGGACCAGAGCCCATCTATATTTGTGGAGTGACAGGGGGATCTCAGCAGTTGACTGTATTGGAGGCTGAAGTGAGTCTGACTGGGAATGAGTGGGAAAAGCACCGCATTGTGACTGGCCCGGATGCTCCGTGTATCCTTGGCATAGACTATCTCAGAAGAGGGTATTGCAAGGACCCAAAAGGGTTCCGGTGGGCTTTTGGTATAGCTGCCTTAGAGACAGAGGGCATTAAAGAATTATCTACCTTGCCTGGTCTCTCAGAGGACCCCTCTGTTGTGGGGTTGCTGAGGGTCGAAGAACAGCAAGTGCCAATCGCTACCACAACTGTGCACCGGCAGTAATATCGCACTTACCAGGACTCCCTGATTCCCATCCATAAGCTAATTCGTCAATTGGAGAGCCAAGGAGTGATCAGCAAGACTCATTCACCTTTCAATAGTCCCATATGGCCAGTGCGAAATTCTAATGGCGAGTGGAGACTAACAGTGGACTATCGTGGCCTGAACGAAGTGACGCCACCACTGAGTGCTGCAGTGCCGGACATGCTGGAACTTCAGTACAAACTTGAATCAAAGGCAGCCAAGTGGTACGCCACAATTGATATCGCTAATGCATTCTTCTCCATCCCTCTAGCAGCAGAGTGCAGGCCACAATTTGCCTTCACTTGGAGGGAAGTCCAATATACTTGGAATCGGCTGCCCCAGGGGTGGAAACACAGCCCTACCATTTGCCATGGACTGATCCAGTCTGCGCTGGAGCAGGGGGAAGCTCCTGAACACCTGCAGTACATCGATGACATTATTGTGTGGGGTGACACAGCAGAGGAAGTTTTCGAGAAAGGGAAGAAAATAGTCCAAATCCTTCTGAAAGCCAGTTTTGCCTTAAAACAAAATAAAGTCAAAGGACCTGCACGAGAGATCCAGTTTTTTGGAATAAAATGGTAAGATGGACGTCGTCAAATCCCAATGGATGTGATCAACAAAATAACAGCTATGTCTCCACCAACTAACAAAAAAGAAACACAGACTTTCCTAGGTGTTGTGGGGTTTTGGAGAATGCACATCCCAAATTACAGTCTGATTGTAAACCCGCTCTACCAAGTAACCCGTAAGAAGAATGAGTTTGAATGGGGCCCTGAACAACGACAAGCCTTTGAACAAATCAAGCAGGAAATAGTCCATGCAGTAGCCCTTGGGCCAGTTCGAACAGGACCAGATGTAAAGAATGTGCTCTACACTGCAGCCGGGGAGAACGGCCCCACCTGGAGCCTCTGGCAGAAAGAACCTGGGGAAACTCGAGGTCCACCCCTGGGGTTTTGGAGCCGGGGATACAGAGGGTCTGAGGCCCGCTATACTCCAACTGAAAAGGAGATACTGGCAGCATATGAAGGAGTTCGATCTGCTTCAGAGGTGGTCGGTACTGAAGCGCAGCTCCTCCTAGCACCCCGATTGCCGGTACTAGGCTGGATGTTCAAGGGAAGGGTCTCTTCTACGCATCATGCAACTGATGATACGTGGAGCAAGTGGGTTGCACTGATTACTCAGCGGGCTCGAATAGGAAACCCCAGTCACCCAGGAATATTGGAAGTGATTATGGACTGGCCAGAAGGCAAATACTTTGGGATATCATCAGAGGAGGAGGTGGGTCGTGCTGAAGAAGCCCCACTGTACAACCAGTTACCAGAAAATGAAAAGAAATATGCCCTGTTCACTGATGGGTCCTGTCGTATTGTGGGGAAGCATCTGAGATGGAAGACTGCTGTATGAAGTCCTACACGACGAGTTGCAGAAGCTGCTGAGGGAGAAGGTGAATCGAGTCAGTTTGCAGAAGTGAAAGCCATTCAGCTGGCTTTAGACATTGCTGAATGAGAAAAATGGCCAGTTCTCTATCTCTACACCGATTCATGGATGGTAGCAAATGCCCTGTGGGGATGGTTACAGCAATGGAAGCAAAACAACTGGCAGCGTAGGGGCAAACCCATCTGGGCTGCTGCATTGTGGCAAGATATTGCTGCTCGGGTAGAGAACCTGGCTGTGAAAGTACGCCACGTGCCCAAGTCTGGAATAAAAGGCAGCAGCTTGTACTCAATGTTTATCGTTTTTGGAGCGTACCTCCTGATGTATTCAAAGAGTTCCTTAATTTTGGGCGACACTTGCAGGTAGTCACACTCGGCTAGGTTATAGTCACCGCTCACGTGCCCAAGAATCGGGCTACTGAAGAACATCAAAACAACCAGCAGGGGGATCAAGCTGCTAAGATTGAAGTAGCTCAGGTGGACCTGGATTGGCAGCATAAAGGTGAATTATTTATAGCCCGATGGGCCCATGACACCTCAGGCCATTAAGGTAGAGATGCAACATACAGATGGGCTCGTGATCGAGGGGTGGACCTGACCATGGGCACTATAGCACAGGTTATTCATGACTGTGAAACATGTGCTGCAATCAAGCAAGCCAAACGGTCAAAGCCTCTTTGGTATGGAGGACAATGGCTGAAATATAAATATGGAGAGGTCTGGCAGATTGATTACATCACACACCCTCAAACTTGCAATGGCATGCGCCACGTACTTACAATGATGGAAGCAACCACCGGATGGCTGGAAACATATCCTGTGCCTCATGCCACTGCCCGGAACACTATCCTGGGCCTTGAAAAGCAAGTCCTATGGCAACATGGCACCCCAGAAAGAATAGAGTCAGACAATGGAACTCATTTCCGAAACAACCTTATAGACACTTGGGCCAAAGAACATGGTATTGAGTGGGTGTATCACATCCCCTATCATGCACCAGCCTCCGGGAAAGTTAAACGATACAATGGACTGTTAAAGACTACATTGAAAGCAATGGGCGCTGGGACGTTCAAAAATTGGGATACGCATTTGGCAAAGGCCACCTGGTTAGTCAATACTAGGGGATCTGCCAACTGAGCTGGACCTGCCCAATCAAACCTGTTACGTACTGTAGATGGGGATAAAGTTCCTGTAGTGCATGTAAGAAATATGCTGGGTAAAACAGTCTGGGCTACTCCTGCCTCAGGAAAAGGCAAACCTATTCGTGGAATTTTTTTCGCTCAGGGACCTGGATACACTTGGTGGGTGATGCAAAAGAACTGAGAGGTCCAGTGTGTACCTCAAGGGGATTTAATACTGGGTGAGAATAGCCCATGAACTGAATTGTACCATGTTAATTACTATATAATACTGTATGTTATCACTACCATGACTACTATAGGTGACTAATTAGAATGTATGGAAAAGAGTGTAACCTGAGCATGACATAAATGGTATGGAATAAGGGGTGGATAGATGTCCTGGTTTCAGTTAGAACAGAATTAATTTTCTTCCTAGTAGCTGGTGGAGTGTTGTGTTTTGGCTTAGGATGAGAAGAGTGCTGATAACACCCCGATGTTTTAATTGTTGCAGAGCAGTGCTTATACCAAGCCAAGGACATCTCAGCCTTTTGCTCTGTCCTGCCAACAGGCAGGCTGGGGGTGCAGTAAGAGCTTGGAGGGGACAGACCCAGGACAGGTGACCCAAACTAGCCAAAGGGGTATTCCATACCATCTGACGTCATGCTAAACAATATATAGGGGTGGCTAGCCAGGGGGAGGGGACCGGACTGCTCGGGGTTAGGCTGGGCATCGGTCAGCGGGTGGTGAGCAATTGCATTGTGCATCACTTGTTTGTACATATTATTATTATTATTTTCCTATTATCACCATTGTATTATTATTATTATTATTATTATTATTATTATTGTTGTTGTTGTTGTTGTTGTTGTTGTTGTTGTTGTTATTGTTATTGTTATTGTTATTATTATTATTGTTATTATTGTTTTCCTGTCTTATTAAACTGTCTTTATCTCAACTCACGGGCTTCACTTTCCATTTCTCTCCCCCGTCCCAGAGAGGGAGGGGGAGGGTGAGCGAACGGCTGCGTGGTGTTTAGCTGCCGGCCGGGTTAAACCACGACATTCAGCTACCTATATGCTTCTTTACACAGCAATCTACAAACTTAATTATTTCATTGTATAACTCTTTTTAAATTTATTTTTGATTTTATAAAAAAAATTTAAATCACCAGTACCTCTGATGCCTGCAATAGGATATATTATAAAATAATATAATTCAAAATAAATTTAAAGAAAGACAATCCTTAAAAAGAATTCTTAAATATAAATATATCTATCCACGTATCTCAAGTAGTTAGCCATTATTTGGGATGTTTGGTATTTCTGTTAGGAGGAAAAACTAATATTTCTTCCTTGTTTACCATACTTCTCAGAGCAGAATAAACAAAGTGCAGCCAGAATATTTGTGTTTGCATTTGCATGTCTCTTGCCAATCTTTTTTTCTTTCTCTTTTTTGTCAAGAACATTTTCTAAGCTGTTAATGTTTCTCATCTCATCTGTCTTCTGTCTTTGTTAATTTCTGCCTGCTTCATCTGTTTAATTCTGCCTGCTCTTGCAGGAATTCTCAAGGAATCTTTCTCCAGATTCCCTGAGATTAATATACAGTTCTCAACATTCGTATTCAGCTTAAAATGCTTTGAGCCCCTTGATGCAGACAACTTAACTTCTGACCTGCTTTGTATTGGCTAGTGTTTCACATGCTGGTTGTTATCATTATGACCATTTCTTTCCAACAAATTAGGCACATCCAACAAAGCGGGAATAAGAGAGTGACTGGGTGGGGGCTTAGCTGCTGGTCAGTCAACACTATATGATTAATACAGTTATTAGAAGTCATTAAGGTGAAATATTTTCCTAATGTTTTGCATTTTTAGAAAGGTGAGTATGAAAAAAAAAAAAAAAGTGCTGACAATAGAAAACATCCAATTCATAATACAAGGTAATGATCTCTTGCTGAATTATTCATTCAATATTCATGAAGGCATTCTGTAACAGAGAAGTTCTGTGTTTTTTCTTTTTTCTTTTCCTCCTTTAAAAAAAAATAAATATTCAAAGGATTCAGAAAGTTAGTAAGGAAGAAATACAGAATGAAAGAAAAGATAATTTAGTAAAATTACTGATGGCAGGTGACAAATTTTTTCTTTTTGTTTTCTATTTTTCAAAAGCAGCATAAACTGTGAGGAGGTGTGGAGTACAGCTCCAAGCAATTGCAACACAGTCTTCATTATGTCTTAACCATCCACCTTGAAAGCAAACAATGGAGAGGGAGCAGATCTCATGTAGGCAGGATAGTGTGTCTGATGACCTATTTTCCCATTTTACAACCTCAGCAAAATTAAGCTGCCTGACTGTGCCTGCACCTGAAATAGAAGAGGTGGCTGAAAACTGCCAAGAACAACCCCAGACTCATTTCTTGAGCATTCCCCAATATGAAACACATGCCCAGGGTTGCAAAGGGCCCTGAACATGCCCAAAGAGGCAGGAACTATGCTTTAAAGACCCTGATTCTAGAGTATCTGTGTGTGTGCCCATCATCACCACCACCACCCAGAACCTGAAGAGTACAAGTCAATGCAGGATTCATGGGTGGGTCCTTCTCTCCCACTCCCCACCCCCCCACCTCCCTCCTGCCCTCCACTCCCCTTCCTATTTTATTTTTATTTGGAATGTATGTGGATGTTGCCAAGCCCCTAATAATTCTTCAGCAAATTATCTGTAAAAGTTTATCTTTGCTGAAACTCTGAAAGACTCATACTGTCTCACCCTCTGACACAGAGATGTGATTCTGTGAAACCTGTCTCCTTCCTAATCAAGCAGGACAAGGCAGCAAGGGGCTTCTGACTGGTGTCATTCACTCTAATACTAATTATTAAGATCAGAAGTTCTAACACAAGTTTGATCCAAGAACTAACAAAGTGCATTTGTGATTGTGATGCTGATTTTCAGCAGCTTTATTAAAGTAACTTTTTCTTTATATTTATTTGTTTGTTTGTTTGTTTTACTGACTGTAAATTTTTCTTTTAATGTTTGATTTCATTTCAAGACATATTTTAGGATGAAATCATTTTAGGTATCTACAGGAGACATCCTTAAAAGTCATGTGGACAGAGCAGAGAACAATCTTAACAAGATATTCTTATTTGATTATTATTTTCTGTGGTGTGGAAAATAAGAGACTAAAAAAAAAATCTCAATACATGATAAAGTGTGAAATGAAGTTTTGACAGCTGTATTTATGCTGTATATACTCTCTTTTTAACAGTAATCAGTGTCTACAGGTCTACATTATCTTCCAAATGCTGATGTACAGGCTACAAATCAACAAGTCAAATGTTAAACCATATTAATATATAAAAGCAGAGGAAATATTTTTGAATATATTATGTTTAAAGCAAGGAAGAACTCTGTCTGAAGGTCACAGCAAATATGTTTATTTATACCTTCAGGGTACTTCATGTTCATAATAATTCATAAGTTATAAAGTTCTACAACTTTTTTGTAGAATGCATTACTTGTATAGAATACTAAATTGTTCAGTAGGCATTTTAGGCATTTGAGATTGCATGACTGGCTTTTTCAAACCTTTTACTTCACAGGTCTTCTATGTAAACCCGCCTGTGGCACATAGGTGTCAAAAATAACACCTATCTTTACCTACCTGTTTACTAACACATATATCGGTAAAACAATTTTTGTAGATTATCACATCTGAATGAAAACAGTAAATATTAACCTTCTGCCTAACCCTTCCCCCCCTCCCCCAAAAAAAAATAAGAAACACTTTTCATTTTTTTTTTTTCTTTAACATAGATGTTAGCGATATGGTTTAGTGGAGGACTTGTTAGTGTTAGGTCAGAGGTTGGACTCGATGATCTTGAGGTCTCTTCCAACCTAAACAATTCTGTGATTTTGTGATTCTGTGATTTGAAGCTGTGATTGAGTGCACCCTCAGTAAGTTTGCAGACGACACCAAGCTATGCGCGTGTGTCGATCCGCTTGAGAGTAGGAAGGCTCTGCAGGAGGATCTGAATAGGCTGCACCGATGGGCTGAGGTCAACTGCATGAAGTTCAACAAGGCCAAGTGCCGGGTCCTGCAGCTGGGGCGCAATAACCCCAAGCAGAACTACAGGCTGGGAGATGAATGGTTGGAGAGCTGCCAGGCAGAGAAGGACCTGGGAGTGATGATTGATAGTCAGCTGAATATGAGCCAGCAATGTGCTCAAGTGGCCAAGAAGGCCAGCAGCATCCTGGCTAGTGTCAGAAACAGTATGGCCAGCAGGACTAGGAAAGTGATTGTCCCCCAGTACTCAGCTCTGGTGAGGCCGCACCTCGAGTACTGTGTTCAGTTTTGGGCCCCTCGCTACAAGAAGGACATCGAGGTGCTTGATACAGTCCAGAGAAGGGCGACGAAGCTGGTGAGGGGCCTGGAGAACAAGTCCTACGAGGAGTGGCTGAGGGAGCTGGGCTTGTTCAGCCTGGAGAAAAGGAGGCTCAGGGGTGACCTTATTGCTCTTTACAGATACCTTAAAGGAGGCTGTAGCGAGGTGGGGGTTGGTCTATTCTCTCACGTGCCTGGTGACTGGACGAGGGGGAATGGGCTTAAGTTGCGCCAGGGGAATTTTAGGCTGGATGTTAGGAAGAACTTCTTTACCGAAAGGGTTGTTAGACATTGGAACAGGCTGCCCAGGGAAGTGGTAGAGTCACCATCCCTGGAGTTCTTTAAAAGATGTTTAGATGTAGAGCTTAGGGATATGGTTTAGTGGGGACTGTTAGCGTTAGGTCAGAGGTTGGACTCGATGATCTTGAGGTCTCTTCCAACCTAGAAAATCTGTGATTCTGTGATTATAACCATGAACTTTTCTTCCTACATTTTTCAATAATTAGAGCTTCAAAAGACTAATATGCATTAGATGTAAGAATACTGTACTCTAAAACTAAAGTCGAAATGCTAATAGGAACAGTGGGAATACAATTTAAATCTTTATCTTTAAATCTGGACACACTCTCAAATAAATACATGAATAAAGCAAGTTACACAGACATGCTGTCCTTGCTTCTTTACTAGTGAAAATGATTTTGAAAACAGAATCATAGAATGGTTTGGGTTGGAAGGGACTTTAAAGATCATCTAGTTCCAAAACCTCTGCCATGGACAAAGACACAAAAAAAACACTAGATTTGGTTGTTCAAAGATCCATCCAATCTGACCTTAAACAGTCCTGGGAATGAGGCAGCCACAACTTCTCTGGGTAATTTATTCTAGTGCCTTACCACCCTGAAAGTAAAGAAATTCCTCCTTGTATCTAACCTAAACCTACCTTCTTTTTGTTTAAAGCCATTGATCCTTGCCCTACCACTGCCTGACAAAGAACCCATCCTCAGTTTTCCTGTAGCCAGCTGCCTTTTAGGTACTGGAAAACTGCTATAAGGTCTGTCTGGAGCCTTCTCTTCTCTGGGCTGAACAACACTAACTTCCTCAGCCTGTCCTCATAAGAGAAGAGAAGAAGCCATTTGATCATCTTTGTGGTCCTCCTCTAGACTCATTCTAATACTTCTAAGATTTGTTCTAATACTTCCAAGACTCATTCTAGTACTTCCATGAAACATGTCTTTGCTATGAATTCTCTTCACTGAGTAATATCACAAGCTTTTTTTGAGTAATATCACAAGCTGTTGGAAACACAAACCGTGCTGGTTTGCCTATAGGATAGCTTAAATTGAAACTGTGAGAAAATTGTTACCAAATGTTGCCTAGGAAAAACCTTTCTTCTTAAAATACAGATTTAGTGAGAGCAAGCTGCTGTGTATTGAGAAACTCTGAGAAGCACAAGGTTTTATTTTGTGAGGAAACAGGCAGTCTTCATTTTTGTTTTTAATTTATTTATTTTTTAATTGCAAAAACATTATCACCATAAATTCGTCTCTGAACCTAGAATACCTGGGAAGACGATATTTTTAAAATTATTATTATTTATTTATTTTACCAAGAAATACAGCTTGGAACTGGAATTCTCCGAAAACTGGCAACACCTAAGAAAACTTGTATTTACATTTTCTCAATTGGTGGAGATATAGCTAGAATTTTGTTGATCACATCCTTTTGGATCTGACAATGTCCATCTTGCCATTTTATTCCCCAAAACACCATCTCCTGTGTAAATCCTTTGACTTTACCTTTTGTGGCAAAAATGGATTTCAGAAGGATTTTGACTATTCTCTTCCCTTTCTCAAAAAACTTCTGCTGTGTTGCCCTACATTATGATGTTATAAATCAGGTGCAGGTGTTCAGGAGTTTCCCCCTGTTCTGGTGCAGTCTGGATCAGTCCATGGCATGTGCTAGGGATGTATCTCCACTGCTGGAGTTGTCAATTCCAGGTGAACTGAATATGTCTCCAAATGAACACAAAATGGGTCCTGCTGTCAGAGGAACTAAGAAAAATGCATGAGCTGTATAAGTTGTTGCATATCACTTGTCTGCTCTTGACTCCAGTTCGTACGGAAGAATTAGCATGTCCAGCACTGCAGCACTCAGTGGTGTGACTTCATTCAGGCCACAATAGTTCACTGTTAGTCTCCACTCTCTACTAGATTTTTGCAGTGGCCATGTGGGACTATTAAAGTATGAGTGACTCTTGCTGATCAGTCCTTGGCTTTCCAGCTAATGAACCAGCTTACATATGTTTAATGGGTTTATGTGGCTAGGTTTTGGTAACGGGGCTGCCAGCTTGTCTTCTGTGAGAAGAATCCAGAAGCTGTCCCATGTTAGATAAGGGACCTGCTGCTGGCCAGAGATGAGCCAATAAGCAATGTTGTTTGGACCTCTGTGAGAGGAGATTTAAGAAATTAAAAAAAAAAAAAAAATAATGCTGCACAACAGCAGCTAGGAGAGAGGAGTGAAAATCAGCTTTGTAGACACCAAGGTCAGTCAGTGAAGAACGAAAGGGAGGGGGTGCTCCAGGTGCCAGAGACAAAGATCCCCTGTGGACTGTGGATAGGACCACGGTAAAGCAGGCTGTCCCCGTGCAGCCCATGGTGTACCACAGTGGAGCAGATTTCCACACTGCAGCCCATGGAAGAGCCTACAGTGAAACAGGTGGATCTGACCTGAAGGAGGCTGCAACCTGTGGAGAACCCCTGCTGGAGTAGATTCCAGGTCGGACCTGTAGCCCACGGAGAGGGACCCATGCAGGAGCAGGTGACCTGACAGTAGCTGCTGCCTGTGGGGGACCCATGCTGGAGTAGTTTGCTCCTGGTGGATGGACTGCATGGTACAGACACATACCTGGAGCAGTTCTTGAAGAGCTTCTGCCTGTGGGAAACCCACACGGAAACAGTGGACAGCATCCCATGGGTGAGACTCCACATTGGAGCAGGGGAAGAGAGTGACTGTGAAGAAAAGTACTATAGACTGACCGCAACCCCCATTCCCCTGTTCTCCTTTGTTGCTTGGGGGGAGGAAGAGGAAGAGGGTGGATGAGAGGAAGGTGTTTTTTGGTTTCTTTCCTTTGTTTCTCACTTTTCTTGTCCAAAGCACTTATGTCAAAAGCCCACTGGTACCCTTTTGTGTCCCTGAACTACCCTCTGCTGAGGTAATCTATACCAAAGATCACAGAGCCTCTGGGCAAGTCACAATGGAGTGCTTTTGCCATTTCTTCCCAGTTAGGCTCTCTTCAGCCTTCAGAACAGCTAACTGTTGGGATCCCCCTGTCACTCCAGAAATACAGATGGATCCTGTCCTTTGGTAATCTGATGGCATTAGGGTACACTGTGTACTGGTGTCCACTGGAGCCTTATACTTCTGTGAGTCTAGTTTTTTTTTGATGGCCAGGCCATCAATTCCACATAGTCCAATAAACCCAGTTGCCCCTTTCCTCTACCTTGCTGGAAGCAACACCCCTACCACCACAGCACTTCTCAAAGAACTCCATGAACCAGGTGACTAAATAGGCCAAATTATATCCTCTGGAAATTGAAGATAGCAGATCTGCTAAATGTTTTCTTTACTTCACCAAAGATCAAAACCTCTATTGTTTCATGTTGCCTATGTCCAAGGCAGCCTCCAAGCATCACATAAAGGGATACAATGAGAGTAGGAGTGGGAGTTTGAGCACAGTGTTCTGCTGAGGGATTTGAATAGACATTTTACTTCTTTGTATGCAAGCTTTCATACAAAACTTTCCCTGCATTGACATGGGTGAAAAGAACTACTATCAGAACCCAACTATAAAAAGAGAGTGGTAATAAATCAATTTTATATATTGTTCAGTTTTACTAATGTGTTCGTCTCCTCGCCTTGCCTTGCCTCCACTCTCCCTACCTCCCCTCCCCTCTCCTCCCTTCCCCTCCCCTTCCTCTATTTCCTTTCCTCTGTTTCCTTGCCCCTTCCCTTCCCTTCCCTTCCCTTCCCTTCCCTTCCCTTCCCTTCCCTTCCCTTCCCTTCCCTTCCCTTCCCTTCCCTTCCCTTCCCTTCCCTTCCCTTCCCTTCCCTTCCCTTCCCTTCCCTTCCCTTCCCTTCCCTTCCCTTCCCTTCCCTTCCCTTCCCTTCCCTTCCCTTCCCTTCCCTTCCCTTCCCTTCCCTTCCCTTCCCTTCCCTTCCCTTCCCTTCCCTTCCCTTCCCTTCCCACTCCCCTTCCCCTTTCCCTAGTTACTTCTTTTACTTAATCTTTTCCATGCTTTGAATCATTCCTTGAATAGTAGTCACGGTTACCTTTCTATTGTTTAATGTTTTCAATATATATGATAAAAGTATATAACAGAAATAATTAAAGCTACATTGAAGTCTGCACCATTTGTTAATGAAATAAATATGAATTGCAGCATTATTAATTATTAATTATAACTAACTATTAATATTAAATAAAGGGGCATTTATACTACTTTTATATTTGTCATCAATTTAGACATGAAAATAACACTGGCATACTACTTGTCTCTACTCTATGCTTTCTAATCTTAGCCATAAATGTTGTTTATGAAGTTTTTAATATGCTTAATATTTTATCTATCTTTTCATATTGCTTTTATTTAATAAGAAATGAACAAGTTCCACCCAGAAACAGCATTTGCAATAGCAATCAGGTTTTGATTCTGTCTATTTTACAGTATCATCACTGACAATAAACATATGTGTTATTTAGAGAAACATATGAATATAAATTCAGAATGACACAAGCTATTATTCTAAAAGTGCTTAATGGGTAAAGAAAGTGGCATAATGTTTTTATGATTTGACCGTGTGAGCAAAGAAATGTAATCCAATTATTATTTTTTATTTTTAAATCACAGATAGTGTAACTGAGAATGGCAGCCATATTGAATTTTGCTGAATTTTGAAGGGTACAGGACAAACAAACAAACAAAAGTTACCAGAATACAAAAGCTTTAAATATGGTTAAAAATACAGAATTATTAAAAGTATTTTTTAAATCTAAATATTTATTTATTTATTTATACTTAAAAGAAAAAAAAAAAACTAAAAATATTATAAATACAATTTCTCTGTCACGTTAAGGAGTGCAGCTGAGTAACCATTATGGTCCCAGTCGGATTCAGGGTACTAAACTATCACAATAACAGATTCACCAATTAACCCTTAGGGGTCTGGTCAGATTCACCAATAACGCATTAACCTCTAGAGGTCTGGTTGGATTCAGAGCACTGAACTACCACGGTCATGGATTCACCAATAACATATAACCACCCTTACTCTAGTCATTTTTAGTGAGAACTATCATGACTAGGAACAATGAAATCAAGTGCAATTTATTACAGCAACAGGTACACAGGTTCTTTGGATTGCCGGTGATAGCTACTGTCTGCAAAAGCAAACTAGCATGCATGAAATACACAGGTGACAGAGGTGCACAGCCTGAAAATTAACATGTTAAAAGGCACAAAGACTCTATAGAGATTTCTAAGTTCTGTGGAGACACAGTATAACCAAGTGTTCAAATCTCACCCAAAGGCGTCCCAATGTGAGAGGAAGAGAGGATCAGCCCATCCACTGATCCTAGGACTCAGGAGGTCCTCAGGATGTTGTATTCCCTTGGGATGGTACCTCCCCTGACGGTGGTATCTTAACAATGGTATCTTCCCTGACATCCCCTCTCTCTTAGGCCAATTCATATTGTTTTCTGTATTTTAGGTGGAGCTTGAGTGATTCTAGTCAAGCATATCTTAATTATGATCAGTGAGAAGTTCTCCCATCTCCATTTCAAGTAATAGGCTCCGAGAAATTCAGAGCGCATACCCAGTGAGGGGTGGTTGCACCTTGGAGGAGGGTAGCTTTTGGGATGAAGGTGTGTTTTGATATCATAATGATATTATAATGAGCAAAAGTACACTAGGGTACAGCATTTGTCAAGACATGACAGGTCCTTGGTTGAGGGTAGCAAAAAGTGCAGCTTATTGGTCTCAGTGTGCACAAGAATAATCGAGTCCCCACCTGGTCACAGAGCCTAGCCATGGAGTCTCCACTCCACTCTATGCTCCGTACTATTCCTTAGAATGAGCACACCAGGTTCCCCCAGCACGATAGCATCTAAGGTTGGAAGCCTAGGGAACACTCAGGTAATGCAGTTACGTCCTACCCTGAAAACCTCTTCAATGCTGTACATTTACTTTAAAATATGAATGTTAGTTTTATTTTCCTAGGCATTTCAGGCAATTGCACCACACATCCCACTGTTATGCAAAAACAGTGACTGTGCACTCACTTTTGATTATGCAAAGCTAATGAAATTTTGCAATGCAAAACCACAACTTTAATTCTTGAACTTGTGAGTATCCATTTCAGTGCCTAGAATGTCCATTACTATTTCTTTCCCCTCATTTTTGTCTTACTGTCTCTTCAGAGATAAGTTCATAAAGGTCCATTCTTTCCTCTAGTTTTTTTTAGTAATTACCATTTTAAACTCTACAGATTTTAATATAGGTTGTCAATTCCCTTTATTACACCAACCCCCTTTTCCTGACCTGTCTCAAATGGAATTTATCTTTCCTGAACAAATATAATAAGAATTGTACATAGTATTTCATATACCTTCCTTGTGGTTGTCTTGTTCTTCTGATAATATAGATGATCTGAAATAATATAATGCTTTGTAAAATACCTGCCTTCCTGTCTCTATAAAATAATTGCTACATAATCAGTCATCCCGTAAAATGGCTTTCTTTTTCTTTCTAAAAACAAACAAACACACACAAAACAAAACAAAAATAATAGTCAGAAAGAATTTGTATTGATTAACCTGTTCAGTTGCTGTTTGAAAGATAGAAGTCTCTGGAGAATGTTTTGTCAGCTGAATCAGAAATACTAAGTGGTCTTTTCCTACCACTTAAGGATTTACACTCCTGCCCTTGTAACTGTGACACTAGTAGAACAGTTTTGTTATTTATTGAGCACCTGACACCAAACTCAGATGTGTGCTCCACATAAAGGAAAATGTATAATGCTATCTCAGACCTTTAGAATGTTATACAGCCCTGAGAACCAATGAGATCCTAAGTATAAGAGAAATTTAAATATTTCAGAGACTTCAGAAAATGAGTCATTTCTAATTCACATGGCATCAAATGGCTGATGACTGATGGTATTTGATCTGGGAGGGAATTACCTGCATTTTTTTTTGTTTGTTTTGTAAAGAACTAATCAAACTTATCCTTTAATCTTTTGAAAGTCATAGCTTTTATTAAAATCATATTAAATCTGATAAATCAGAGTAGAGTCACATCTTAAGTTCTAAGTCAAACCTGGTAAAAACAATTAATAGAATTGCTACACAAAGTGCTACACAAACTGTCTTTGTGTAAGAACTTATTTTCCAGAAACAGAGCTTTTTCTTGTGTATGGACAGTGTGTGCCAATATATTGATGACAGAAATTTGTTTGCAGTGAAAAGAAGAAGAAAATACAACTGCGTCAAATAATCAGGCTGACTATTAAGAAACTAAAACAAAACAAAACAACAAGACAAGTTCTATTCTAAGTAAGCAGAATGCTCTCAATTTCAGATTAAATCCAAGAAAGAAACATTAGGAGAGAGATAACTTGAAACATGACTAGTCTGGACAGCACCCTGTAAATGTGTAATAAAAAATAATCTTGCATTGGCAGGGAGAGAGATGACAAGACATTGATTCTTTTTCAGCTACAGTGACTAAGATTCAACAAAAAAATAGTGAATGAGCAGTAGATTCTGGATATAATTTACATGTCAATAGATTTTTTCTTTCTCAACTATTCCAGTGTGAACAGCTAATTGGCAGCCAACTATTAATTGGCTACTCAAAGCCAAAAGGCCAGCTGGCATAATTTTACATCCCTCTCTCCCAGGGTTCATATATGAATTCTGGGTAAGATGTAAACAGTGTTTTACAGCAGCAATTAGTTTATTCCTGGGGCAATGTACAAATAGAAGTGTGTATGCATGTACAGCAAGAAACTTGTTTCCCATTCCACAGTGACTGAATAAATGACAGCCAGTTGGTTGTGGGCCATACAAATATAAAATACCAGCTGGTAAATATCAGATTATTTTTTTCCTGCATGGCTAGAGGTATGAACATTGGATATTTTACTGAGTACTAAGCCATCTATTTTTGATGGTATTCAACAAATCAGTAAGAAACTAGTCATAACTAAAAGTGAGGCATTATTCCAAGATTATCTGACAGTTTAAATATACCAGATCATTCAGACCTCTATTATCAGGTTGAACTGAAAGTAACTACCTGAAAGTAGTTTCTGGGACTGTATATGAAATCTCAGTTTTGTATTTAAATTCTCAGTGAATAATTCTCAAATATTGTATCTTTGTTGTTGGTTGGCAATCTTGTAACTTTCACCTTCTGAAGACTTTTTCAGTAATTATTTATTTTAGTTTCATTTTCTTCCTGTTCAGTTTTGTACTCTCCTACAGAGTTGGGATATTGAATATCATAAATAAAAGTGAATTTGTTATATCATTATAGAAGAAAATTGTCATTAAAGTTTAAGAAAGTGTTGAATGCCAAAATTGGAAATAGCTAATTTCCAGATACAGTTCGGACATACAATTGCATACAAATAAAAATAAACTTATTTTTGTTGTTGTTTTTGTTTGTTTGTTTGTTTGTTTTGTTTTGTAGTTTTGTGTTGTTTTTCAGGTGTTTGTGTGTGTGTGCCTGTGTATTTACTTTATTTATTTTTTTTTAGAAATTAATATATTCATCTTAATCTTTTCTTTCCCTTTCAGTAGATGTTCTGAAAATAGATCTCATAGTCATTGAACTCAGCTATTAACCAAATACAGCTGTGAATAAGGCAATGATGATATTCAATTATGTCAATATTAATTCAAGTTTTAAACAGATTTTAATATCCTTCTATTATATCATTAATTTAAGCTAGCCTGATGGCATTAAAGAAGTGTCATGTAGACATGACTGTTTTGTAGGCCTCAAGTGAGGCCTACAATCATGTCAGTATTTGAAATGATATTGGTGACAGCCCTGAAAGATCAGTGGATACTGCACTTGCAAGAGAAGTAAACTATATTAGGATATAAAATTATATTTGTATTTATATTTAAATATGAATATAAAATTTAAAAAAATAAATATAAAATAAAATAAATATAAAATAAAATAAATATAAAATTATATTTATATTTATATTAGGATATAAAATTAACCGAAGACGCATTTTTAGGATATACTTGGTTTTGGGCTTTGTTTTGTTTTTAAGTATGATTTATGGGATAATGTTATTAAATCCTGAATAGAATGTGTTAATTTATATACATACATATATATATATATAATTTATATATATATATATAATATATATATAATAATTTATATATATATAATATAATATAAATATGTATATAATATATAAATATATATATATATATATATTGGCTAGAAATTGTTTTGTGATTTGCCATGATACATACTTAGTGACATACTCACCAAAATACATTATGTTTTAACTTATTAAATGGCCAAATATATACACTAGCTTGCTAATCATATCTGTTTATATACAAGATAATACAAACTAAATTAAAATTGTACAATCTGTTAGCCACAAATGACTAACTTGAAGAGCTACATTTTTGTGTTGTTTCCTGATCACAGAATTTACCCATATTACTGTACAGGTTCAATGGCTGACATGAAACATTGTGTGAAGAATATAAAGAAATTATAAAAATATTAGTCAAATATTTTTTACAAGATATCTCTGCAGAATATAATAAAAATAAAAAGATGATATATGTGAAGTGCAGAGCAATCTTATCTCTTTCAATCTAAATTCTGATCTTAATGTGTCTTTACATACATAAGATCTATTGATATTCAGTTTAATCCTCATATATTCCAAGAATTGAACTTGTTTGGCAGCAACATGTTCATATTCAGCATTTTAGCCATTAATAGAAAAATATGAGACAACACAGGTTAAACAGAAAAAATGTAAATAGAAGGCTTATCTCTGTCTTTACAGGAAAAGTGTTTAATGTTAAGGTGCTGATAAGCTGAGTTCATTCAAGTTCAAAATTGTACTAAGTACACCTGCTGAAAGGAATATTTTAAGAAACTTCTTAAAAAGTAGATATAAATCAATAAAGACTAACAAAACTCTTATTTTTTTATTACTGTTTTGTTGGTCTATTGTACTAACACATTTTCACTAGGAGTCTTCAATTGAATAATAATCTACATATTGTTCAAACAACAAATTTCCACTGCCAAAAGAAAGTGCAGACAAAGCCCTAGAAGTGTTATTATAATGAATGAAAAGGAATATATATATATATTCCAGAAGATACTGTATCAACACAAATTATCTCAGAACAGCTTAAAACACATTTCAGATATTTAACTTCCAAAATAGAATTATTACTGCCTTTCTATGTATATATATCAGAGAAACACAGAATCGTCTAGGTTGGAAGAGATCTCCAAGATCATCTAGTCCAACCTCTGACCCAACACTAACAAGTCCTCCTCTAAACCATATCACTAAGCTCTATATCTAAAAGTCTTTTAAAGACCTTTAGGGATGGTAACTCAACCACTTCCCTGGGCAACCTATCCTAACAACCCTCTCAGTAAAGAAATTCTTCCTACTATCCAACCTAAAACCTCCAAAATGCCAAGATGGGTGGGGATTTGACTAAACTGATTTAGTGGAAGGTGTTTGTGTCCATGGCAGGGGTCTTGGAACTATATGGATCTTTATGGTCACTTCCAACTCAAAATATTTTATGATTCTATAACTGTTAAATAAGCATATACGTTAAACACTCTCTCCCTACACGTTTCTCTCTCTTGTTTCTTTATCTTCAGAAGAATATCACAATTCATAAATATGGCTTCCAATTGATCAACAGATTTACCATCTCCATAATAAAGCTATCATCAATATCAAGGTGCCAAAATTCACATTTCTATTTCATTGTAAATAACTTTAAATGTTTGTTGTTGTTTTTTTTTGTTTGTTTGTTTGTTTGTTTGTTTGTTTTTGTATTTAATAGCATATTATGTTCCAATAAGATTGCATCTGTTTTTAATAACATAATAACAATAAACCCCTTCATTTAGGATATGTCTTGCTTTAAACTAATAATGTGTAATTAAACTTGACTATCTTACACAGCTATATCGGTGTAAGATAGCCAAATGATAAAAATGTCTTTTTATCATTTTTTCCATTAGTAAATCATTTAACTGCTCTTAATGGAAATTTCCCACCTGCATGGCCATTCTGACAACATTGTTTCTGACAGAGTAACACACATCCTAAAGGATTAATACAGCCATCCACCAATGTGAGCTGTCAATATGTAATCAATTTCAGATCCTCAAGAAGACTACAGTTGACAAATAATCAGAAGATCTAGTGTTTCATTTGTCTCAACTGGAACTAAGTGCCAATGTTCCCTGTACATACATTACAGCCACCACCATGGGTGACCATCATAGAAGAGGTTGAATATGTTGCTGTTTTACCTTGAAGTTTAAGGTACTATTTATTTATTTGTTGGTTTATTTATTTTGACCACTGGCTCTATAACAGTATTGCCTTTTTTTTTTTTTTTTTTTTTTTTTTGTAATGTCTGGCTTTGACATTTATTTCCAAACCTGGGTTACATTGCCTTTAAGTTTTGGTTGAAATAGTTATGAATATCTCTCAATTGAAATTGCTATATACTGTGCTTACAGAGCTTTGAAAGTCTCTCCTTAAATACTTACATCTTAATGAAAATGCAAACATGTTCTTAATCTAAAGCTTTTCATTAGACCACTTGATTAATTCAACAATATTAACCAGATTGTTGAATAACCATATACTATTAAGCCTTAGGTTTACAATACCTTGCTTAAATGTGACTCTACAGAACTTTAAATTCATATCAATTTACTATTTTGCCTCTTTACAGAAAAGCAGAAAGAGCAACTTATTTAATAACATCCAGTTAAGGATATAGATATAATGGGAAAATAATTAGCATTTAATTATCTAGGCAATCTCTCAGCAATCTCCTGATTAGTTCAATCACAGCTGACAAGAAGGTGCTAAACCTTCATTTTGATAAAGAGGCACTTGTACTACTGAAAGATTAGAAAGATCAAGGACCACAGCAACTTGAATGTTATCTTTCAAAGCTGTGATCTTAACAGAAACTAGAAGTTTAGGCTGAAAATACTTGTTAACTAAGCTCAAGATGAAAATACTTAAGAGCCAAACAGTGGTGTCTTGCTTTTATGGCAGTGGGTGTTTTCTAGTTTCTGAATTTCACCTACGGACACATTTAAAATTTCAGAAAGAAAATTACTTACTTACTAGTTCATTTCTATAGAAGGGCACAGAAGTGATTTAAACAATTGACTACAATAAACTTATCTAGTTATCCTTATATTGAAATAACTAGATAAATATTGCACTTTATTACATTGCATATCAGTATTAGAGGCTGCACAATATCTGTCATCATCAAAAACAGAATTTTGGCCAAACTTGAATTTGTTAATGTAGTACAGAGAAGAAGTTATAGAAGGTTACAGAAGGAAATCATCTTAGACACTTTCTTATTGGATGTTATATGACAATCAGACTTGCAGACAAAGAAATGGAAATGGGAAAGGGAATAAGAAATTCAGCCTGTAAAAAAACATTCTGAAGAGAAAAATAAAATCATATAAAAAGATTTATTTTCATTAGTAAGATTTTAAAATTACTTCTTAATATGATAACTTATTTCACATGGATTTGTAGATCTGAGCTGTGAGGTGTTAATTAGACCCAGCAATTAAAGAGGTCAACTATTCTATACACAGTGATTAATTTTTCACTCATTTTGAAGGAAAAAACAGCGGTAACGGTGACTGTAAGTGAAATATGCAGGCAATTGTTAGACAAACCAAGCTGCGTGTGTTTTGATTTCTATTATAAAAAAAGTAGATACCAATTGGTTGGCTGATTAGAAACTAACATTATTTCTTAAAGCCTTCAATCATGACAATTAACATTAAAGAATTCTCTTTTTTTTTTTTTTTTTGTATGTGTGTTTGTTATTTATGTTGAAAACCTATCTCATATATTTCTGAACTACACTCATTCAATTTTGTAATCTTTAGAAATGATTGTTGGAAGAATGTTTATTAAATTTGATAGCTAAACTGAGATGTTAATTTGTTGATATTGATTAACCGCTAGATTTAAGGGAAAAACAAAAATGCACATTTTTTTTCTATGTAACAATAATACCCAAGTATTAAGGTAATAATTTCCACAATCAGAAAAATGACTTTTTATTCAACAAAGTAAAATAAAGGATGATGATGGAATTGGGCAAAGCAACAACATTACCTGAAATTTGGTAGATATTAGCAAAAGAAAACTCTAGAAGCTTTTCCACATACCTTGATTAAATGGATAAAATAAATGAATGTCCCTATCATGAAAGGAAAAGCTTATACTGAAAGGAGTACACTAAATAAATGTTTTAGTACTTTCTGTACTTACACGCAACTTTTATCTTAGAACAGTATGTAATGGGTAATGACCTGAGATAATTTCTACTTATTTAGCAATGTTTGCAGTAACACATGATCTTTTTAATATGATATCTGGTAATAAAGTAGTGAATCACAAGTGAACCAAGAAAAAGAGAGAAACAACTTGTTTAACTTCAGACTTTTGAAACATTTATTGGCACTAACTCATTTCCCATATTTCTCAAAAAAAAAAAAAAAAAAAAAAAAAAAAGTTGAAAAACTTATTAAGTTTTCATTTAGATTTTGGTATAATTTGTAACCTTACTAATTATGAAATGTGTTCATCTGATTCGTGTCAATATGGAACAATGCTAGGGCCACATGATATGATGAAATGTGACCTTCTGTCTTACATACCCTTGTATAACTACAAGTCTAAGAAAAACAGAGTGGTTAATATATATATTTCTTGTGTCTTGCAAAGGAATGGTCCAGCAATTCATGTCAATAGGGGATAAGAGAACAAAGGGGTTTCAGAATAACTGCTAACTATTATGACAGTTGCATGGGACACTATGCAAGTCTCTGCTATGTGGCCAAGAGATTAAGGAGAAGGGAAAAAGCTGAAGGACAACTAAAAGACAAAGCTTACATGGGATGCTGTGCAAGTCTCTGACATCCAGCCAAGATGGACAAAGGAGAAGGACAAAGAAAAAGCCTGGGAGGAAGACTACAAGCCTTCAGCACGAGAGACCCCCAGAGGGACCACCAGAGACTGAAACGCATGCACCAGTGGGAGGGTTCAGATTCCAAGAACTAATTACAATTACCCTGCCTTTTCTAGAAGTAGTAATGAATATGTATTAGACTAGGAGCATAAAAACCAGCCACCTGATGTCACTTGGGTGTGTCTTGGTGAAGAAGAGACTCCCGGCACACCCAGAGCTGTTTGCTTACCTCTATTTGTTTAATAAATTGTAAACTTTGATTGTAATCCTGTTTGGGACTTAGCCATTTATTACACTAATAGACAGACTAATATCATCATTAATTAATCATTATTAATTGTTATATAATTAATAAATAATATAACTAGATTTTATATTGTTAAATTTCTAAAAAAAAAGTCAGTCAGTTTGCTCTCTTAAACCTGTTCTGACTACTATGTATATTTTGTGTGTAATTTTAATATCGTCTTAAACTTTGATTTCTGTGTCCTTAGGTAAAACACGAACTGTCCTATTACCTAACAACCTTATGTATATAACAACTTAATAATAATTCCCTATTTTATTTTATTTTGAGAAGTAACACTTAAACAAAATTAATGGACTTACTTTGTACTATCTTGATCTTTGAAACATTGTAATTATTAGATCAAACCTTCCCTAAAGTGAGATGTGTCATGTGCAATAAGTTATTATTATCAACAATAAATAAATAAATAATATTTGACAAAACCTGTTTTCCATAAATAATCCAGCCATCATTACTATGATGCTGACAATCAGTTCTCCATCCAGAATGTCCTGACTGACCATTTCTATTATTAGTCTCTGGAATCAACGAAAAAATTGACAGGCCTACAAGTACCTAAGTCACCCTTTTACCATTGTAAAATACTGGCACAAGACTGTGTTTTTGTTTTGTTTGGTTTGTTTTTTGTTTGTTTGTTTTTGTACCCCTTTGAAGCTTCTTTGATATTTTAAGACTTACAGAATACTAATATTAATACTCTAAGAAGGTTCTCCATCATCTTCCTTAAAGCTTTTTGCATGAAAATTCCCCTAACCACAGCTCTAAAAAACCTAACTTGCTCCATTTGGTCTGCTGTATTATTTTTTTTTCAGGTGGCTCTTTTCCCTAATAATAACCATAAATCTAACCCTTCTGAATTCTTTTGCATTATTGTCAGTATTTTTACTGTATATAGGTAATCAAAAGGGACTTTAGGCCTTTAGGGAGACTGGTTAAAAGATCAGAGGCACAGGTTGTGTTTGCCTCTGTCCTTCTGGTAGCAGACTCAACAGGCAGACTCAGCTCATCAATAAATACGTGGCTCCGAGACTGGTGCCACTGGCAGAACTCGTGTTTCTTCATCACAGGAAGGTCTACACAACATCAGGCCTGCTGGCACCAGATGAGATGTACCTCTCTGGGAGCAGGAAAAGAATTTTTGCCCAGGAGTTAGCAGGGCTGATCGATAGTGCTTTAAACTAGAGTCAAAGGGGGAAAGGGATAAAACCAGGCCCATTGGTTTGGCTATGGGATGGCATGCCAAAATCAGAGGGACTGTGTACTAGTGAGGTCCTTATGTCTGCTCCACAAGGTTCTGTATACAATGAGGCATATTTGAAGTGTTTCTACACCAATGCATGCAGCACAAGGAATCACTGACCACACAGCCAGGATGATAACACCAATGAATTAGTCTTTGAAGAACTAAGATATACCTCAAGATCAACTGTCCTTGTCGTTATGGGGGACTTCAACTTGCTAGACATTAAGTGGGAATGTCACACAGCCAACACAAGCAGGTTTAGGTGGCTTTTAAAACACTTCAAGGGAGCCAATTAGAAAAGGTACCCTCCTAGATCTATTGCTTGAGAACAGGGAGAGTCTTGTGGGTGACTGCAATTGGCAGACATATTGGTCATAGTGACCATGAAGTGGTTGAGTTTAAAATTTTTGGTGACAGGAGGAAAACTGACACCAAAACTTCAACTTTGCATATGGAGAGAGCAGACTTCAGGCTTTTCAGGGAACTGGGAAGCTGGGTCTGGCTGGGATGGAATTAACTTTCCCTGCAGCAGACCATACAGTTCTGTGCTCTGCACTTGTAGCTAGAACAGTACTGGTACCACACAAGTGTTTTGGTTTTGCTGCACAATACTGGCTGTGCATCAGGACTCCCTCCAACCCCCCAAGAGCCAGTAGGCTGTGGGTGGACAAGAGATGGGGAGGGGATATCACCAGGGCAGCTGACCTAAATCGACCAAAGGAATATTCCATGTTATCTGATGTCACAATCAGCAATAAAATGTGGGAAAGGGGAAGGAGTGGAGGGGGGAGAAAGACATGAGGGAGGGAACCTCTCGCTGTGAAAACATCTGTCATCCCAAACAACCGTGGCCAAATGTCGCTCATTAATGGGAAGCAGAGAGTATCTGCTTTTCTCTCTGTGCTTCCACACCGCCTTGTTTTGTGTGTGTGTTTGTTTGTTTTTCCTTCTTCCTCTTCCCCATCCTTATCTCAAACCTTGAGCCCTTTGTGTTGTATTTTCTCCCCCTTTCGCTTTGAGGACGGAGAATGAGAGAGTGGTTGTGGTGGAGTTTGGCTGCCCACCTGAGTAAAACCACCACAGTTAGTAAGGTCCCCCAGGAAACTACTTTTGAAGGTGTCAGCATCCATCAATGTTGGTCAGTCTTTAAGCACTGCCTCCTAAAAGCACAGGATCAGGTAATTCCAAAACATCTGAAGTCAAGCAGGTGGGGCAGAAGGCTGGCCTGGCTGACCAGGGATCTTCTTCTGGAGTTTAGGCATAAAAAGAAAGTGTATGGCTGCTGGAAGCAGGGTCATGCAACATGGAAGGAATACAAGGACACTGCTCGCCTTTGTAAGGAGAAAATTTGTGTGGCCATAGTCCAATTAGAGTTGAAGTTGGCCAGGTCTGTGGGAGACAACAAAAAAAAACATTTTTATTTTATTTTATTTTATTTTATTTTATTTTATTTTATTTTATTTTATTTTATTTTATTTTATTTTATTTTATTTTATTTTATTTTATTTTATTTTATTTTATTTTATTTTATTTTATTTTATTTTATTTTAATGTGAGCAGAAAAAGGATAACCAGAGAAAACGTAGCTCCACTACTTGATGGTGATGGTCACTTCTCAACAGGGACATAGGCAATGGAATGATGTTTAATGCCTTCACATCTGTCTTCAATGCTGATGATGAGCTTCAGGACTCAGGCTGCCCTGAGCTGGAGCACTGTGATGGTGGAAGTGGTAAACTCTGAGCTGACCCTGAATGTGTGAAGGATTTGCTGCTCCACCTGGATCCATACAAGTCCATGGGGCCAGATGAGATTCATTCCAGGGTGCTCAGAGAGCTGGTTGATGTCATTGCAGGAACTCTCTCAATTATTTTTCAATGATCGTGGGGATCTGGAGAGGTCCCAGTAGACTGGAAGCTGGAAAATGTGCCAATTTTCAACAAGGGCAAGAAAGAAGACCCTAGCAATTACAGGCCTGTCAGTCTCATGTTAGTGCCTGGTAAAATTATAGAGATTAGCCTGGGAGTTACAGAAGCTCACATGAGGAACAATGCAGTCATTGGTCCTAGTCAACATAGGTTCACAAGGGGTAGGTCCTGTTTAACAAATTTAATTTCCTTTTATGATAAGATCACCCATTTAGTCGATCAAGGGAAACTAGATGATGTAATCTTTTTGGATTTCAGTAAAGTTTTCAATACTGTTTCTCATAGGATCCTACTGGACAAAAAGTCCAGCATATAGCTAGATAATAATATCATATGATGGTTGAACAGTTGGCTGATGGTTAGGGTCCAAGGGGTTATGGAAAATGGAATTAAATCTATCTGGTGGGCAGTCAAGAGTGGGGTCCCCCAAGGCTCCATTTTAGGGCCAGTTCTTTTGAATATTTTCATAAATAATTTGGATATAGGACTAGAAGATGTTTTGTGTAAGTTTTCTGATGATACTAAGCAGGGAGGAGCTGTTGACTCTGTCAAGGGTGGAAAGGCCTTGCAGTGAGATCTGGACAGATTGGAAAGCTGGGCGATCACCAGCCACATGAAGTTTAACAAGAGCAAGTGCCTGTTCCTGCACCTGGGAAGAGGCAATCCTGGATATAGGAGGGACAAGATGCTGGATATACTGAGGGACAAGATGCTGGATAGCTCCCCCGCAGAGAGGGATCTAGGGGTTACAGTTGACGGCAAGTTGAATATGAGCTAGCAGTGTGCCTTGGCAGCCAAGAGGGCCAACTGGGGTGCATCAAGCACGACATCGCTAGTCGGTCGAGGAAAGTGATCGTCCCGCTCTACTCAGAGCTGGTGCGGCCTCACCTCAAGTACTGTGTGCGCTTTTGGGGACTGCAGCACAAAAGGACGTGAAACTATTGCAGTGTCCAGAGGAGGGCGACAAAGATGGTGAAGGGCCCCGAGGGGAAGACTTATGAGGAGCAGCTGAGGTCACTTGGTTTGTTCAGCCTGGAAAAGAGGAAGCTGACGGGAGACCTCATTGCAGTCTACAGCTTCCATGAGGGACAGCAGAGAGGCAGGTGCCAATCTATTCTCTTTAGTGACCAGTGATAGGACCCAAGGGAATGGAGTCAAGCTATAACAGGGGAGGTTCAGACTGTATATCAGGAAGAGGTTCTTAAGTGAGAGGTGGACATACACTGGAATGGGTTCCCCAGGAACGTAGTTACGGCACCAAGCCTGTTGCTTTTGGACTATGCTCTTAGTCATATGGTCTGAATTTTTTGGTAGACCTCTGTGGATTCAGGAGTTGGACTTGATGATACTTATGGGTCCCTTCCAACTCAGGATATTCTATCATTCTATGTTTCCATATAACAAAGAATCTATACCATCACAGAATTTATTTTTGCTCCTACAATACATTTTTTTTTTTTTTTTTTTTTTTTCCTAGCTACAGATTCATATTGTTCTTTTTCGTTTCATTTAATAATTTTTCTGGTGAAAATATTTTTAGATTTCTAATTTGCCTACATTTCCATGTGTATGTGACTATAAGTATAAATATACCTATTATTCTGTTAACATAAACACAATACAAGCACATTAGTGAGAAGAGCTTTACTCTTGATTCATCTCACAGACACATTTATTCTTTGACTTGGTGTCTGTTAAGAGTCTTTAGAATCTTTAATTTCAACAAGTCTATTTCAGAACATATATTAATGTATATTTTCTTTAGAAAAATCAAGTTAATATGTGGAATTCTATTCTGTTTCTCTAATTTGTAATAAACCTTTTTATAGGATGTAGTGGTAATGGTGTGAACATAAACATGCTTATTAACCTTATTCTATAAAACCAAAATAGAATATCTAAGTCATATTATATATCTTTCTTTACAAAACACCTAGCTCTAATGTTCTTTAGTGTTTTTTTGTTTGGTTGGTTTTGTTTGTTTGTTTGTTTATCAGCACCTATACAAACTTCTGCAGCACAGCATAGGAGAAAATGTTTTACATGGAAAATGCAAATGTCTGTTCTATTGCAGGACGCTAGTTTTCACAGTACTAACCTGTATTGTTCTTCATTCTTTCAAATTTAATTTGTGTTTATTTTTCAATTGATATTAATATTTCACAGTAGTACATGTTCCTTCAACACACTGGAGATGTTAAAAACATCTTCATCTCTGTCACTTGATAAGAGTGACATCTCTGTCACTTGATAAGGTAATACGAGACTGGGAAACTTCCCAGACTGGGAAACTGCACCCAGGAAAGAACAACCCCAGGCACCAATACATGCTGGGGACCACTCATATGGGAAAGGAGCTCTGCAGAAAAGGATCTTGGGGTGTTGGTGGACACCAAGTTGGACATGAGTCAGTAATGTGATCTTGCCACTAAGGAAGCCAAGAATATTCTTGGGTGCATTGAGCAAAGTATCACCAGCAGGTCAAGGCAGACGATCTTTCCTACTCAGCATTAGTGAGGATGCACCTGGAATATTGAGTATATTTCTGGACCAGCAAGTAGACGTAAAGGAGTAACTAACAGGCTTAAGTAAATAAGTAGGAAATGAGCCATTTTCTGATTTATAGTTGAGGAAGCTGTGCATAGAATTTGGTAAGTGTCAAAAGTATTGTTTGTTCAGACTGTACTATATGAAATCATTCTTCAACAGTAGGGTTTCTTAAACTTGTAAAAAATCATGATGTGCTTTCATAAGCGTGCACAGTGTACCATTTCATCTCAACATATTCCAAATTGTTATTTAGGTTATTTACAGGAGAAACAACAAAAACAAAAGCAAGTATTTTGAGTGGGTGCAAACACTCATGAAATAAAATGAAATTTTGAAATAAAATGAACTAATTATATGAAATGCTGAAAAAAAAAAATAGAATGAATTTCCATGTATTCCTGTTCAAAAATCTGCTATGAATATGTTTGGATATGTATTGAGTTTAATTACAGAAATAATCTCTACACGTAAGCAAATTAGTTATATTATTTGGTGATTGTCTTGAAGCTGTCAGTTAATTTTGTGGATAACACTTAGTTGCAGGCAAAGTCATATCACAACATAATTTGGTTCTTTACTATAGCCGTGGTGTTAAGGGTCATTGGTTTTACCATATCTAAATAACTTTAGATGTCCATAGTTGCCTCCAGCTTGATGGAACATTAATCATGCCCACAGCAAAAAGCTCAGATCCAAATGAATGGGAGTTTGGGTTTTGTTATTTTATTTTTCATTGATTCAGCTTTTCAGTCTCAAAGGTTTAACTCCATTTACTTCTTAGCTAGGATGATATTCTATAAAAATAACATCTCATAACTGTATATTTAAATGAACATATTTTGTTACATCATCTTTTGTTTTGTTTCTTCTTTAGATTTACAGTCTGGGCTTTTAATGCCATTTCTTATAAAGCCTGGTGTGTACCACTCTGTAAGTATCAGAATGTATAAACCATAAATGTTGTAAGCCGTCAATCTAGAATGCCTGTGCACTGATATAATAAACCTAAAAATTAAATATTTAGGCTGGAGAAAAATCACATTTCTGTTTTTTTTTTTTTTTTTTTTTTTTTTTTTTTTTTTTTTTTTTGTTAGGTTTCTCTGCAGAATGAATGAGGGCTGTATAAAACATAGTATAAATAGTTACACATATTTAAACAAAATGTGGATTAACATCAATAACAGGTGATTAATCTACCAACATCATTGTCTGCAACATTTGAGTTATTATGATTCTTCATATTTTTACATTCCTAAATATTTCTGTCAGTGCTTTTTTTAATATCTCTTAAGTTAGACATGTGGAAAGCTGTAGGCTCTGCCTACACCTTGTCAGCCTCCCTCACAGGGGCTGCTGTGGCTTGTTGGCTCCCTCGGCTGCTTCAAGCGGCCTTGATGCTGAAAAAAAACCCTGCCTGCCTCCATTCCCCACTTCGCTGCAGAACGCATCTGCCCCGGAGTCAATCGCCTACATGAGAGGTGAGTTTGATTATGTCTTCAGAAAGTTTGCAAATAACACCAAGCTGAGTGCTGTGGTTGTAACACTGGATGGAGGGAATGCCATCCAAATGAACCTTTACAGGCTTCAGAGGTTGACCTGTGCAAACAACATGTGGTTAAACAAGGACAAGGTGCATGAGTCAGAGAGGGGGAGTGTGTGAATGGCTGTGTGGACAGGTTAAGTCACAACAGTCCCTCAGCATAAGGAATACATGCGCTTGTTGGAGCAAGTCCAGAAGAGGGCCAAAAAGATGATTAGGGGGCTGGAACAATTCTCCTGTGAAGGAATGCTTAGAGAATTTGGGGTTGTTCAGCCTAAAGAGAAGGCTCAAAAGGATACAAGAATTCTGGAGAAAGACTCATTATCAGAGACTGTAGTGATATGACAAGGGTGGATGACTTTAAAGAAGGTAAGTTTAGATTAGATATTCAGAAGAAATTCTTTACTCGGAGGGTGAGGTACTGGAACAGGTTGACCGGAGAAATTGTTGATGTCCCATGCCTGGAAGTGTTCAAGGACAGGTTGGGTGATGCTTTGGGCAACCTGAATTTATGTTGTGTGCATATACACTCCCAACTTATGTGTACAACTGTGTATGGATTTTTCACATGTGGTTCATGAAGTGAAAGGTAGAAAACTCTTTAGGTAGAAGTTCTTTACTCAGAGGGTGGCGAGGCACTTGAAAGGGTTGCCCAGAGAAGTTGCAGATGCACCATCCCTTGAAGTGCTTAAGACCAATTTGAATGGGACTTTGGGCAACCTGATCTATTGTAAAGTAACCCTGACCATGGTAGGAGGTTGGAATTATATGATCTTTAAGGTCCTTTCCAACCCAAATCATGCTATGATTCCATGATGTTTTCTACGATGGTATGATTCTATGATTCTATGACTGGGTGAAGTAGATGTTTAGGCACAGTGGTAAGTACCTTACAACTTTTCCGAACAGAGACCTATTTTTATTTTTATTTTTATTTTTATTTTTATTTTTATTTTTATTTTTATGTTTATGTTTATGTTTATGTTTATTTATTTTTGTCTCTCAGAATGTCTTATTCAAAACAAGCAAATAACAAACAAAAACCTTATGATTGTTTCCTTACATAATAGTGCTTAGCACCTTGTAAGACTGCAGATGCACCATCTAAATAATGATTGCATAAATGTTTATTTTTAAAAGTCTGGCATCAAGTTCTAGCCAGACATATGTCAATAAAACTCATGATTGAATTACTTTCTAGGCACTCATTTCTTAAAATATTATTATTCCTTCATTATTCACTAAATCTTCTCTTTAAATTCCCCAGTACTTTGGCAAATGATGAATTGACTATACTCTTTTAGTTCCATGAACATTACTAAAATTACAAAACAAACCACATGTATTTTTTATATCTTATCTCAAAAATATTTGGGAGTATACAGATGATATTAAAAATAAATAAATAAATAAATTATGTATCTGTTTCCACCAGGAATGAAAACTCAATCTGAGATTTGTGGGTTGTTGTGTTGTTCACCTCACAAATAAATGTTTAATAGAAAGTGTGAATTATAGAAACATCATCAGTTGGTTCTTTCTTGTTCAAGTATCATTACCTTTCAGAAACCAATCTTTGTTCTACAATTCTTCTGACTTAAGGTGAGCCAAAGACACATTTGTTCCCTTCCAGGACTGAATTCCAAATCGCTGTCTGTTTTCTGTCAACCTTGAACAGAATTCAGATACCTCAGTTCTGTGACGCTATGAAAGATGATTAAAATATAAAATAAAAAATACCGTACTGAAGCTCATCTACAAAATGCACACATCAGAAACAACAAACAGAAGGAGCTGGAAGCCGTTGTACAACAGGAAAACTATGTTTTAGTTGTCATCACAGAAACATGGTGGGATGGCTTGCACAAGTGGAGTGCTGCAATGGATGTCTATAAACTTTTTCAGAAGGTATAGGCTAGAAGATAGGCAGGGGCATAGCCTTGTATGTTAGGGAGTGTTTTGATTGTCTTGAGCTTAATGATGATGATGATAGAGTTGAGTGTTTAAGGGGGAGGCCAACAGGATTGTCATGGTGGAAGTACATTATAGACTGCCCAACCAGGATGAAGAGGCAGATAAAGTATTCTATAAAGAACTGGGAGAAGTCTCACAATTGCTAGCCCTTGTCCTTGGAGAACTTCAACTTACCAGATGTCTGCTGGAAATGCAATACAGTGAAGAGAAAACAGTCTAGGAGGTTCCTGGAGTGTGTGGAAGATAGTTTCCTGATACATCTGGTGAGTGAGCCAACTCGGGAAAGTGCCCCACTGGATTGTTTTCTTGCGAACAGTGAAAGACTTGTGGGTGATTTGAATGTTGGAAGCTGTCTTGGGCATAAAGATTGTGAAAGTATAATAAGGTTTATGATTGAAAAGGGTTAGAACTGTTGGAGGATGTTTAACAGAACTTCCAACTTGGACTTTTGGAGAGCACTTCGGCCTGTTTAGGAGTCTGGTTGACACAGCCCCTTGGAATGCAGTCTTCAAGGGAAAAAGAATCCAGGAAGGCTGGACACACTTGAAGAAAGAATTCTTAAAGGTGCTAAGTACCACACAATCACTCAGTCACTTGGCCCTGCAGACAGTGGCAAGGGACAGAAAATCATTATGGTGAAAGTTCAAGAATTTATGGATTGAAATAAAGACAGACACTAGGTAAAGCAAAAACTGCACCTACAAGCAAAGCAAAACAAGGAATTCATTCACTACTTCCTATTGTCAGGAAGGTATTCAGACACTTCCTGGAAAGCAGGGCTCATCACACATAATGGTTACTTGGGAAGGCACACACCATCACTCCAAAAGTCCCCCACTTGCCTCTTCTTTAGCCTAGCATTTATAGCTGAACATGATACCATATGATACGAAATATCTTTTTGGTCAGTCTGGATCACCTGTTCTGTTTGTGTCCCCTCCCAGCTTCTTGTGCATCCCCAGCCTCCTCACTGACGGTACAACACAAGAAGCAGAAAAGTCCTTGGTATTGTGCAAGCACTGCTCTGCAACAACTAAAAGCATTGGTATGATATGACCACTTTTTTGATAAAGAATCCAAACCACAGCATTCTGAGAACCTCTACAAAGAATATTAACTCCGTCACAGCCAAAACTGTGACAGCAGACCACTCAGGAGGACTACAAAGACAACTATAAATGTTTGTGAGGCTATGCAGGAAGAAAACTAGAGGGGTCAAAGCCTAGATGGAACTTAATTTGACTACTGCTGTTAAAGACAATTAAAATGCTCCAATAAGTACATTAGTAACAAAAGAAGGACTAAGGAAAATCTCCATCGTTTATTGGATGTGGGAGGAAAGATAATGACAAAGGATAAAGAAAAGGCTGAGGCACTTAATATCTTCTTTGCTTCTGTCTTTGGTAGAAAAAATAAATGTTCTCTGGGTACCCAGTCCCCTGAGCTAGAAGATAGGGTCAGGGAACAGCATGAAGTCCCTATAGTCCCAGGGGAAATGGTTAGCAACCTGCAACACCACTTAGATGTGCACAAGTCTATGGAGCCAGATGGGATCCACCCAAAGGATGTAGCAGAAGCTGGCTCACTTTCTGTCATCAGTAGTCATGGCCATCCAGGGAGGTCCTAGCTGACTGGTACCTAGCAAATGTGACACCCATCAACAAGACAGGGAGGTGGAGGATACAGGGCATTATAGACTCTTGAGTCTGACCTAGGTGAAAGGGAAAGTTATGGAGAAGCAGGTCATGTGAGTGCCATCAAGAGAAACATACAGGACAACTAGGTGATCAGGCCCTGTCAGCATCGGTTTATGAAAAGGCAGGTCCTTTTTGACTAACCTGATCTCTTTCTGTGACAAACTGACAGGCTTAGTGGATGAGGTTTGAGGCCCTAGAGATTGAGAGGCCGGTGTGTGAGGAAGAGGTAGCAAATGTTCCCAGGAGGATGCCTGGAGCGAGGAGGTCGACTCCGCGCCTCAGGACTGCCTCCACCAAAAAAGACAGGAGGGTTATTGTTGTTGGTGACTCGATTCTTAGGGGAACAGAGGGCCCTATTTGTCGGCCGGACCCTACCCGTAGGGAAGTCTGCTGTCTCCCTGGGGCCAGGGTCAGGGACGTTGCCAGGAAGCTTCCTAACCTGGTACGCCCCTCTGACTATTACCCCCTTTTGATAGTCCAGGCGGGCAGTGATAACATCGAAGAGAGAAGCCTCAAGGCTATCAAAAGGGACTTTAGGGGGCTGGGTCGGTTAGTGGATGGAGCGGGAGTGCAGGTGGTGTTTTCGTCCATCCCTATGGTGGCAGGGAGGAGTTCAGAGAGGACACGGAAAGCCCACCTGTTAAACACATGGCTCCGGGGCTGGTGCCAACGCAGAAATCTTGGGTTTTTTGATCATGGGGCACTTTACTCAGCACCTGGCCTGATGGCCGCAGACGGGTCCCTATCTTTTAGGGGAAAAAGGATCCTGGGCCAGGAACTGGCAGGGCTCATTGAGAGGGCTTTAAACTAGGTAGGAAGGGGGATGGGGCTGAGGCTAGGATTGTTGGGGCTGTGCCAGGGGGAACAATGGCAAGGCCGGAGGATAAGGCAATGGCCCAGCTGAAGTGCATCTACACCAATGCACGCAGCATGGGTAACAAACAGGAGGAGCTGGAAGCCATCGTGCAGCAGGCAGGCTACGACTTGGTTGCCATCACGGAGACGTGGTGGGACCAGTCTCATGACTGGAGTGCTGCAATGCCTGGCTATAAGCTCTATAGAAGGGACAGGCAGCATAGAAGGGGTGGTGGTGTGGCTCTCTATATTAGAGAGTCTTTCGAGGCTGTAGAACTCGAGGTTGGGAATGACAAGGTCGAGTCCCTTTGGGTTAGGATCGGCAGGGACAGCAAGGCTAGTGTCCTGGTCGGGGTCTGCTATAGACCGCCGAACCAGGATGAGGAGACGGATGAGGAATTCTACAGGCAGCTGACAGAGGTTGCAAAATCATCAGCTCTTGTACTCGTGGGGGACTTCAACTTCCCTGACATATCCTGGAAGCACAACACAGCCCTGAGAAAGCAGTCTAGGAGGTTTCTGGAGAGCGTGGAAGATAGCTTCCTGACACAGCTGGTTAGTGAGCTTACCAGGGGAGGTGCCCCGCTAGACCTTCTCTTCACAAACAGAGAAGGACTGGTGGAGGACGTGATCGTCGGGAGCTGTCTAGGGCAGAGTGACCACGCAATGGTGGAGTTCACTATTCTTGGCGAGGTCAGGAAGGGGACCAGTAAAACCGCTGTATTGGACTTTCGGAGGGCTGACTTTGAGCTGCTCAGGACATTGGTTGGTGGAGTCCCTTGGGAGGCGGTTCTGAAGGGCAGAGGGGTCCAGGAAGGCTGGGCGCTCTTCAAGAGGGAAATCTTAATGGCGCAGGAACGGTCTGTTCCCACGTGCCCAAAGACGAGCTGGCGGGGAAGAAGACCGGCCTGGCTCAACAGAGAATTGTGGCTTGAGCTTAGGAGGAAAAAGAGGGTTTATAAGCTTTGGAAAAGTGGGCAGGCCACTAAGGAGGACTTTAAAGAAGTAGCGAGGCTGTGCAGGGACAAAATTAGGAAGGCCAAAGCTCATCTGGAGCTCAATCTGGCTACCGCCGTTAAAGATAACAAAAAACGTTTCTATAAATACATCAACACAAAAAGGAGGACTAAGGAGAATCTCCATCCTTTACTGGATGCGGGGGGAAACTTAGTTACAAGAGATGAGGAAAAGGCGGAGGTGCTCAATGCCTTCTTTGCCTCAGTCTTTAGCGGCAATACCAGATGTTCTCTGGATACCCAGTACCCTGAGCTGGTGGAAGGGGATGGGGAGCAGGATGTGGCCCTCATTATCCATGAAGAACTGGTTGGTGACCTACTACGGCACTTAGATGTGCACAAGTCGATGGGGCCAGATGGGATCCACCCAAGGGTACTGAGGGAACTGGCAGAGGAGCTGGCCAAGCCGCTGTCCATCATTTATCAACAGTCCTGGCTATCGGGGGAGGTCCCAATCGACTGGCGGCTAGCAAACGTGACGCCCATCTACAAGAAGGGCCGGAGGGCAGACCCAGGAAACTACAGGCCTGTCAGTTTGACCTCAGTGCCAGGAAAGCTCATGGAGCAGATCCTCCTGAGAGTCATCATGCAGCACTTGCAGGGGAAGCAGGCGATCAGGCCCAGTCAGCATGGCTTTATGAAAGGCAGGTCATGCCTGACGAACCTGATCTCCTTCTATGACAGAGTGACGCGCTGGGTGGATGAGGGAAAGGCTGTGGATGTGGTCTACCTTGACTTCAGCAAGGCTTTTGACACCGTCTCCCACAGCATTCTCCTCAAGAAACTGGCTGCTCTTGGCTTGGACTGGCGCACGCTTCGTTGGGTTAGAAACTGGCTGGATAGCCGGGCCCAAAGAGTCGTGGTGAATGGAGCCAAGTCCAGTTGGAGGCCAGTCACTAGTGGCGTCCCCCAGGGCTCGGTGCTGGGGCCGGTCCTCTTTAATATCTTCATCGATGATCTGGACGAGGGCATCGAGTGCACCCTCAGTAAGTTCGCAGATGACACCAAGTTAGGTGCGTGTGTCGATCTGCTTGAGGGTAGGAAAGCTCTGCAGGAGGATCTGGATAGGCTGGACCGATGGGCTGAGGTCAACTGCATGAAGTTTAACAAGGCCAAGTGCCGGGTCCTGCACCTGGGGCGCAATAACCCCAAGCAGAGCTACAGGCTGGGAGAGGAATGGTTGGAAAGCTGCCAGGCAGAGAAGGACCTGGGAGTGATGGTGGATAGTCGGCTGAATATGAGCCAGCAGTGTGCTCAGGTGGCCAAGAAGGCCAACGGCATCCTGGCTTGTATTAGGAACAGCGTGACCAGCAGGGCTAGGGAGGTGATCGTCCCCCTGTACTCAGCTCTGGTGAGGCCGCACCTCGAGTACTGTGTTCAGTTTTGGGCCCCTCGCTACAAGAAGGACATCGAGGTGCTTGAGCGGGTGCAGAGAAGGGCGACGAAGCTGGTGAGGGGCCTGGAGAACAAGTCCTACGAGGAGCGGCTGAGGGAGCTGGGCTTGTTCAGCCTGGAGAAGAGGAGGCTCAGGGGTGACCTTATTGCTCTTTACAGATACCTTAAAGGAGGCTGTAGAGAGGTGGGGGTTGGCCTGTTCTCCCACGTGCCTGGTGACAGGACGAGGGGGAATGGGCTTAAGTTGAGCCAGGGGAGTTTTAGGTTAGATGTTAGGAAGAACTTCTTTACAGAAAGGGTTGTGAGGCATTGGAACAGGCTGCCCAGGGAAGTGGTGGAGTCACCATCCCTGGAAGTCTTCAAAAGACGCTTAGATGTACAGCTTAGGGATATGGTTTAGTGGAGGGCTGTTAGCGTTAGGTTGGAGGTTGGACTCGATGACCTTGAGGTCTCTTCCAACCTAGAAATTCTGTGATTCTGTGATTCTGTGATTCTGTGGATGAGGGAAAGGCTGTATATTGTCCAACTAGACTTTTGTAAAGCTTTTTACATTGTTTCCCACAGCATTGTCCTGGGGAAACTCCAGATCTCTTCTCCCAAACAAGCAATAGGAAGAGACAAAATAGTCTCAAGTTGTGCCAGGGGAGGTTTAGTTTGGATAACAGGAAGAAAATCTGCACTGAAAGGGTTATGAAATATTGGAACAGACTTACTAAGGAAGTGGTTGAGTCGCCATCCTTGGAAATATTTAAAAGGCATGCAAATGTGCTTAGAGACAGGGTTTAATAGTAGATCTAACAGTGCTAGGTTACTGGTTGGACTTAATGATCTTAGAGGTCTTTTCCAACTTAAATGATTCTGTGCTTCTATAACTATAAAAGAACTGTTGGGTTTCATGAAAGTTTTAGGTTATGGCATTGAAAACCATTATTTTCAGACATTTTCAGAGAAAAGATGATTTGATAGTGTGTGAAGGTAGACATCATTTTGATAATCCTCAACATTTTTGGCTGCAATATACTTTAAAGATAATCATAAAGAAAGCATGCATTCTTCAGCAACACATTCCAGTAAAGCACAAGTAACTATGACTTATCCAAGACTACACAGTGGTTTCCAAAGTATTAAGAGGCAATTAAAAAAAAAAAAAATATGTGTTTGTTTGCTTGAATGCAAACTACAAAAATTCTTCCACATTCTTCTCCCCTTTTCTTTGGACATTCATGTTTCAAAAAGTTAAAATTTTACTATTGAAAATAAATCAAAGATATTTTATGAGTACCACAACTAGAGTTATTTCAGCTGTCATTGTGTTGCTGGAGTTAGATGTTGTCGCGTTAAGGGGTGTAGCTGATTAACCGTTACGGGCCCGGTCAGATTCAGGATACTGAACCAGTCGGACATTCACCAAAAACACATTAACCGTCTGGGGGTCCAGTCAGACATTCACCAAAAACGCATTAACGGCCTGGGGGTCCGTTCAGACATTCACCAAAAACGCATTAACCATCTGGGGGTCCGTTCGGACATTCACCAAAAATGCATTAACCGCCTGGGGGTCTGGTTAGATTCAGAACACTGAACTATCACGGATAACCACCCTCACCCTCGTTGCACTCAATGAGAGTTATCACAATGCAATCAAGTATGGTTTATTACAGCAACAGATAATCAGGTTCTTTTGGATTGCCGGCGATAGTGACTGTCTGCAAAAGCAAGCTAGTATGCATAAAATACACAGGTGTTATAGGTGTTATAGGTGTTATAGAAGTTATGGGTGTTTACAGGTGTTATAGATGTTACAGATGTTATAGATGTTATAGGTGTTGCAGGTGTTACAGATGTTACAGATGTTATAGATGTTATAGATGTTGCAGGTGTTACAGATGTTACAGATGTTACAGATGTTACAGATGTTACAGATGTTACAGATGTTACAGATGTTACAGATGTTACAGGTGCGCAGCCTAGAAATAAACGCGTTAAAAGGATCAAAGACTCTATAGAGATTTATAAGCAAGTATTTAGATCTCACCCAAAGGCGTCCCAATGGGGGGGGAAGAGAGGCTCAGCCCGTCGACTGATCCCAGGAGTCAGGAGGTCCTAAGGATGTTGTCCTCGGGATGGTATCTCCCCTGACGGTGGTATCTTCCCTAACATCCCCTTTCTCTTGGGCCAATTTATATTATTTTCTATCTTTTAGGTGGAGCTTGAGTGGCTCTAGTCAAGCATATCTTAGTTATGATTGGTGTAAAGTTTTCCCGTCTCCGTTTAAAGCAATAGGCTCCAAGAAATTCAGAGCGCATGCTCAGTGAGGGGTGGTCGCACCTTGGAGGCGGGTAGCTTTTGGGATGGAGGTATGTTTTGGTATTATAATGATATTATAATGAGCAAAAAGTACACTAGGGTACAGCATTTGTCAAAACATGACAGGTCTTTGGCTTAGGGTGGCAAAAAGTGCAGCTTTGTGCACAAGAACAATCGAGGCCCCATCTGATTACAGAGCCTAGCCGTGGTGTCTCCACTCCACTCTACACTCCGTGCTGTTCCTTAGAGCTAGCACACCAAGTTTCCCCAGCGCGATAGCATCAAAGGTTGGGAGCCTAGGGAACGCTCAGATAATGCAGTTATGCCCTACCCTGAAAGCCTCTTCAATGCTGTACCTTTTCCTTAAAAATGTGAATGTTAGTTTTATTTTCCTAGTTACTTCAGGCATTTACACCACAGATGTTAGGAAGACCTCTTCCCATCACATAATAGTTTTTGTATTCTTGGAGTTCTCTAGAAAATCAGACGTTGCAAGACTTTGGGGTGGTGGTGAAGGCTACGTCTTTTGAAACTTGCCTAAATTTCAGCAAGAGAAATGCAGTTTTTATGAGACAAGAATAATGATTTAGCTGTTCATTTATATTTTAAATGAAAAGGACTGTACTTTGTGCAAAATTGCCTGTAGTCTACATAGTTTAGCATATTCTTCTGTACAAATTCATACAAATCATAAAACAATATCAGCTTCCTTGTTCTGTTCAGAAATTGTGGCAAATTATTTTGAAAAGTTCTATGTAAGAAATATATATATATATCCTATATTATATGTGAATATTTTGTATTAATAATTTTGTATGAATATTTTGATTCAGTTCTCTGACACTCCATGAAAGGGGAAAACAAAATAAAACCAACCAACCAACCAATCAACGAAACAAAACCTTTCATAAGATAAATTTGCAGGGAAATATACTCAGAGAAAAAACAAAAATAAATAAAAGATAAATAAATAAACATCTGGGAAAAGGAATGGAAAATTCTGCAATAAGGTTTTAGTTTATATTACTGGTATTATGTTTTGTGATTAGTTTTATTTCAGCCTATTCACAGTCATAATTTACCTAAGATGATTCACAAGACACATTTGCTACAGCCTTGCTATAGAAGGAGAGTTTTAATTCCAAATCAGTGCATCACCATTTGGGGAAAAAAAAGCAAACCAACAAAAAATATTACAAGCAGGTATATATTATAACGACAAGTCAATAGGATTTGAGTATGACTGCAGTAGTTTTACTTCTATCAATTTAAATTTTGTGAATATTAATTTATGACCAAATTTTGTTTTCATGATAAGCTAATGCTCACAAACAAACAAACAAACAAACAACAACAACAACAAAAAAACAACTTTGGTCATAAGTTTTCAGAATTGGCATTTCAAAGTAAGATCCATATAAATATTAATAAGTACATAAAAAAATAAAATCCAGATTATCTTTCCTACTCCTCTACTATTTTATCTTTTTTTTCTTACATTATGTAGAATTTGGTACTTAAGAGAGAAATTCCTGTGAAACCTATGCAGGTACAGTTATTAAGTTACTTGTTATTTGTCACTGGAAAGACGGAGTGTATTACAGGACATTCCTAGTATGGTCTTTGTTTTGGGGAACAAGGTAAAAACAATTTTACATTGGGTCTTAAACTTTGACTTTTTCATGAAGTTAGGATTTTTTGTCAGTATTTTGCTGTACAAAGGGGTGAAACTATATGGCAGCGTATGTGATGTAATAGTTCACAATGAGAGTACTTGTGTATGATGTACTAATCTAAGATTCAATTTTCTCCTCTAACTCTTAGGCTCTCCTTCTGATTACCTCATAGGCTAACAAGAAATGTAGGATAAATAAAAGCATCTTACTTGTATCTGCAGGAGCTCTACTTTGCTTAGAATGTTTATTAGCAGAAGAAAAAAACATCCATGAGCATGACTTTACTGAATGAATTTGATTTGGGACATGTAGCACCTATCTCTGTACTGACATATCAATAGTCATTAAAACAATGATTTCAATGTAAATATCTATCACATTTTTAATGATAGAACTGATTCTGCTTTTTTTTTTTTTTTTCTCTGAACACTAAACATTTCTGTTATCATAAGCATGGAAAACCATTTTAATTTTAACCATGTTTGTCTTAATTATTCCAATAGATAAAAAGAGAATTAAAAAGTAATGAAACTAAAACATGATTTTAATAATATGGTTTATATATAGATGTCCACGATATATTTTTTTACTTTTCATAGGTGTCCAGGATATATTTTTTTTTAGATTAAGAGGCAAAAGACAGAAACTGAGTATGACAGTGATTTCTGTTCTATGGTGTTTTCTTGTTGTTGGTGATGGTGTTTTCTTTTTTGTTGTCATTGTTTGTTTGTGTGTGTGTGTGTGCATGTTTGTTTGTTTGTTTGTTTTGTGTGTGTGTGTTTTCTTGTTTGTTTGCTTGTTTATTTTATTTACTTACATTTACATCTGGTTCTGAACTCTTAGGCCTCAGAAATTTGGGCCTAAGAATTGAAATTTATTTTACACACTAATATTCCACTGTTAACTATGCACTCGATTTTCCCCATATTCACAGTAAATAATTTACTTGTCTTCTTCAAAGTGGAAAACTAAGTGTTTCTAAAAACATATTAGGGAAAATAAGCAGATTAGTGCAGAATACGTAGTCAAATTATATGATATAGAATCATACAATCATAGAATACCCTAAGCTGGAAAACATCCGTAAGGATCATTGAGTCCAACTCTACACAGGGTTACATGAAATCAAACAATAGATCTAAGAACATTGTCCAAACGCTTCTTGAACTCCAGCAGGCTTGATGTCATGACTGCTTCCCTGGGGAACCTGTTCCAGTGCCTGACCACCTTCTCAGTGAAGAACTGTTTCCTAACATACAATGTGAACCTCTGATGACACAACATCATGTCATTCCCTTGGGTCCTATCACTGGTCACCAGAGAAGAGACAGGTACTTCTCTCTCCCTCTACTCCCCCTCATGAGGAAGCTGCAGACCACAATGACATCACCCCTCACTTTTCTCTCCTCTCAGCTGAACAAAACAAACGGCCTCATACTTTCCTCATATGCCTTCCTTTGTAGATACTTTACCAGCTTTATTGCCCTCCTTTAAACACTCTCCAATAGTTTTACGTCCTTCTTTTACTGTGGTGCACCAAACTGCACACTGTACTGGTGGTGAGTACAGAGGTGACTGCAGGACATTACACTTCCCTTGGATGGAAATCAGTGCTGTGGTTGCTGCACTCCAGAATACTTTTGGCCCCGTTGGCTGCCAGGGCACACTGTTGACTCATGGTAACTTGACATAAACCAAAATCTGTAAACATCTTTCTATGGGGCTGCTTTCCAACCAGCATCCCCCGTCTGTATGAATAGCCAAGTTTGCCCTGTCCCGAATGCATAAACTTCATTCTTACTGAAGCAGATTCAGTGGGGGAATGGGATGTACCTGTAATTGACTCAGAAGAACCCTTGAATGCCTGTATTTTAAACAGCAGGAAAACACCTGTGAATTGTCCCATAGAAGTTCAGAAAAACTACTCTAAAAAGGCAATGTAACCCATAGCCCAGATGAAGTGCTTCTACACCAATGTATATAGAATGATAAACAAGCAAGAGGAGTTGTAAGCCACAGTGTAGTTAGAAAACTATGATCTAATTGCTGTCACAGAAATGTGGTGGGACAAATCACACATCTGGAGCATTGGAATAGAGGGCTACAAGCTTTACAGGAGAATCAATCAGGGAAGGAAGGGTGGGGGTGTTGCCTTCTATGTTAAGAAGTTGATAGATTTTGAAGAGTTCCTCTGGGAAAGAGCCAAGAGGAGGTGGAGAGCGTAAGCGTAAAAATTAAAGACCGGACCAACAAAGGCCATCTTGCAACTGGAGTCTATGACAGGCTAGCCAATCAAGAGGATTCTGTTGATGAGGCCTTACTGCTCCAACTACAGGAAGAATCATACTTACATGTTGTCATCCTCCTGGGGAATTCACCTGGATGTTTGTTGGGAAAGCCATGTGGTGGAAAATAAGCAATTCAAGAGACACTTGGAGTCCATAGAGGACTAATTTCTTGTTCACATATTAGACAAAACCAACTAGAGGAGAAGCATTACTGGACCTGGTGCTCAACAATACAGAAGAGCTCATTAAAGAAGTTAAGATTGGAGGAAGCCTAGCTTGCAGTGACCATGCCCTGGTTGAGTTTGTGATCTCAAGGGATATGGGTCTGACTAAGAATAAATTCAGGACCCTGAATTTCAGAAGAGTGGAATTCCATCTGTTCAAAGAATTAGTGGATGAGATCCTGTGGGACGTGGTCCTTAGGATAGAAGATCACATCAGAGCTGGCAACACTTTAAGGATATTTTCCTTGGAGCGCAAAAGCTCTCTATTTCCATATGTAATAAATCAAGCACGGAAGGTAGGAAACTGGCATGGCTGAATAAGGATCAGCTGGTCAAATTTAGGTTAAAGAAGAAAATGCACAGAGAGTGGAAACAGGGCCATGTGCCCTGGGAAAAGTACAGAAATGCTGGCACATAGTGGGTTTATGTGGAAAAGTTTTGGTAACAGGGGGCTGTCGTCTTGGCTTCTGCGAGAAGAATCCAGAAGCTGTCCCATGTTAGATAAGGGACCTGCTGCTGGCCAGAGATGAGCCAATAAGCAATGTTGTTTGGACCTCTGTGAGAGGAGATTTAAGAAATTAAAAAAAAATAATGCTGTACAACAGCAGCTAGGTGAAAAAGGAGTGAGAAACACCTTTGTAGACACCAAGGTCAGTCAGTGAAGAACGAAAGGGAGGGGGTGCTCCAGGTGCCAGAGACAAAGATCCCCTGTGGACTGTGGATAGGACCACGGTGAAGCAGGCTGTCCCCGTGCAGCCCATGGTGTACCACAGTGGAGCAGATTTCCACACTGCAGCCCATGGAAGAGCCTACAGTGAAACAGGTGGATCTGACCTGAAGGAGGCTGCAACCTGTGGAGAACCCCTGCTGGAGTAGATTCCAGGTCGGACCTGTAGCCCACGGAGAGGGACCCATGCAGGAGCAGGTGACCTGACAGTAGCTGCTGCCTGTGGGGGACCCATGCTGGAGTAGTTTGCTCCTGGTGGATGGACTGCATGGTACAGACACATACCTGGAGCAGTTCTTGAAGAGCTTCTGCCTGTGGGAAACCCACACGGAAACAGTGGACAGCATCCCATGGGTGAGACTCCACATTGGAGCAGGGGAAGAGAGTGACTGTGAAGAAAAGTACTATAGACTGACCGCAACCCCCATTCCCCTGTTCTCCTTTGTTGCTTGGGGGGAGGAAGAGGAAGAGGGTGGATGAGAGGAAGGTGTTTTTTGGTTTCTTTCCTTTGTTTCTCACTTTTCTTGTCCAAAGCACTTATGTCAAAAGCCCACTGGTACCCTTTTGTGTCCCTGAACTACCCTCTGCTGAGGTAATCTATACCAAAGATCACAGAGCCTCTGGGCCAGTCACAATGGAGTGCTTTTGCCATTTCTTCCCAGTTAGGCTCTCTTCAGCCTTCAGAACAGCTAACTGTTGGGATCCCCCTGTCACTCCAGAAATACAGATGGATCCTGTCCTTTGGTAATCTGATGGCATTAGGGTACACTGTGTACTGGTGTCCACTGGAGCCTTATACTTCTGTGAGTCTAGTTTTTTTTTGATGGCCAGGCCATCAATTCCACATAGTCCAATAAACCCAGTTGCCCCTTTCCTCTACCTTGCTGGAGGTAGGACCCATCTCGTTCTGGTTACAGTGTTCATTAACTAAGTGATCATAGTACTCATGTTGAGTGATATCCCTGTCTTTATGTCATCCCTTGAGCCTTTTCCATTGTATTTTTCTCTTGCTTTCCCTTTGAGGAGGGGGAATGAGAGAACAGTTGTGGTAAAGCTCAGCTGCCCGACCACAGAAGTCATATGACATAAATGCATTTCTGTTTTCCCACAGTACTTTTGTAATTGTTAGCATTTGTGTTCTTTGATACAAGGCGATAATAAGTACATAGAGGTGGTGCTCCTTAGAAACCAGATGTTATTATATATGATACTATAGCTCTAAACTTCTGGAGCCACAAAAGACAGCTTGAAAGATTTTATAAACCATGTGAAGAAAGTCACAGTGAACTATTCACACATAATCTTACCTTGCTAATCAAATGTTTAAATAGAGTTTTTATTAGCATTGTTACAATTTAAAACTTCCGTGATAACTACATATGAACTGGTAATAGGTGTGTATGTTGTAACTAAATTTCTGAGAATCTGTAAGGTACTGCTCTGTAAGAAGCTGCAGGCACAGGATCAAATTAAATTTAACCTTTCTGATATTTCAAAAACTGAAATATTCAGTCTCTTGCGTATAATCTCAACTATAATCTTACGAAGATCTGAGAAGAAATCAAAATATTCTACTTAATCAAAGGTGACAGAGAATATATATAGACCTAATGACTAAAGTAAATACATTTATTTATTCTTGCTTCATTTTGTGAGCTTTAACACATTTTTAGATTTCTTACACACAGTGCTGAAATAAACTCACCAAATCTGTTATTGCATTTTGTATATGAAAACTGTGGTCTTCAAATACGTGCTTTCAAGGAAATTAATGCTTGTGAAAACACAAAAATTGTATGGAACATTTCTGAGATCTTTCTGGAATTATCATGCAAAGACATTGAGTATCCTCATGAAAGTAAAACTAGTTACAATTTACCTGCAAATTTCATTGGAACTTGATCTGCCATGAAAGTCAATACATTATGATTTGTGTGTATTTCATCACAGAATCACAGAATTCAATCACAGAACCTTGCAAATACAAGGCATTTTATTAAGTCAGAAAGAAAGGTCTACCAGTATTAACCCGAATTAAAACTCCTTTTTTTTTTTTTTTTTTTAATCTTCTAATTACAAATGGTGGAACAAAGAAGTTTCAGAAGAAACAATCAAAGGTAGTAACAACATATTGTATTTCACATCTGAAAGAAACGCCATTTTAAAAATCTGAATATGACTTTATGCAGAAGCATTAGTTTGTCCTACCAGAAGTTCTTAACAGAAGTCATGAGTGAACAAAAGAACAACAAATTAAGCTGATGGATCATCTGTATTCAGACAAGAGTCTAGTAGAATTTAAAATGTGGGAGTCATGTCAAATATTTTAGTATGGGATTACAGCTGATACTATTTTATTTGTTGGATAAAAGTAATTTGAAAGTTTTATAGTGAGTCTCAAAGCCATAGCAGGTGTGTAATTTGCCACTCAAAATATAAACTTCAGAATGCAAAGAAACACAGGGACTTTTATAATCAGTTATCTTTGTTTTATTTCTTCAGAAATGCGACAGGAATGGAAGGACTTTTGACTTTTTGATGATATGTTGCCCTTCACCAAAAACAAAATACCAAGGATGTCAATAGGAGCAGCCTGCATAGGTTAAGAGCAGATAATTGCCCTAAGAAACCACTATTTATGAATTTTCTCAAGTGAAACACTGAGAAAATTCCCTCCATTCTGAAAACTTGTTTTCTTTTTCATGAGTAGAATGACAGATTCTAGTGTCGAAACAAAATCTTTTTCCTGAACAGAAACAGCTTAATCTTGAACTATGAAGGTTGTTAGCAGGTTCATTACAGTTTAATTAGAAGTAAAATACCAAAATGGCAGTCATAACAGAAGTAGAGAAAAATGAGGAAATTGTTCAATATTTTACTAAAACTGAAAATAAACAGACAAATAAACAATAGATAATGTTAACTAAAAAGGTATCCAATATTGAGGCAAAATTTATCATTCTAGTAATATAAAGTAATTTACTGGTTATCTAATGCTATTTGAAAGCATATTTTTATGAACTCGGCAATAAATTCAGTTTCACACAGAAGAAAATACAAAGCTTTAATTTATTGAATTTGATCCTTATTGGAGTAGTTTCAAGGATACCACTAACTCTTTCTTTCCAGCTATTTACTGGAATTTGATATTCCATTAAATTTACTAGCATGGAATGGAAGACCATTGAACAGAAAATATTCCTTTGGAAGGACTAAAAAAAAAAAAATATTTTTTTTTTATATTTCACTTCATTTTGTTTTTTGTAAAGCTTTTTTTTCTTTTTTTTTTTTTTTTTAGATTTTTTTTTTTCTGTATTAGATTGCACAGTTCAATGATTCTATTAAATTTTAAAAGGTATTGGAGCATATTCCTACATACAATAAGGAGTTTATTGTAGATGAAGACGGATATGTGTAAGAAGAATCATCAATAGATTAATTTGACTGTGCTAAAGTAACAAGCAAGATGAGTGCAGGTTTAGATTGAACGTAGTTGACCTCAAGAACACAGATGGGAGTAAGTCTTCTGGGTTAGATTGCATTGTGGTGTTACTGACATCAAAGTGATGTTTTAACCAGATGAAATAATGACAGATTACCTTGTGATTTCTCAGCCTGACATATAACTTGATAGAAGGAAAGATAAGCAGATGTCTATAAAAACTTTTTTTCCTTGATATTAATTAATCGTTTACTAAATGATATGAAACAGAGAGGTTACATAGCAGTATCACTGTTCTCTTGTTCTCTTTAGGATCACACAAGAAGGTACAGTCTTAAGCACATTTCTCCAACACAGATATAAAGGACAATTTGCTTATATTTTTTTCTTCCTTGACTTCCTTGACTTTCCTTGATTTTTTTTTTTTTTTTTCTCTCTCTTCCCCCCCTCTGTCCCCCCAAAAAAAACTTTTCTTCTCTAAGAAGAAGATTATTCACTGAGAAAACAAAGTATTCCAGAAACTTCTGTTTAAATTCCCCGGTTTCTGAAACTTGATTTAGTTGTACATAGTCAGCAAAAATACCCTCGACCACAAAAGTTTGTTTCAGGTCTGGACAACAGCTTAATTTAGGCTAAGTCAATTTGCAAGTTGTTTAAAGTACACACTTTGAGGGTCCTGAGGGAACTGGTGAATGTAGTTAAGCCAGATAAGCCACTATCCATCATATTTAAGAAGTCACTGCAGTCTGGTGAAATTTCCACTGACTGGAAGAAGGGAAACATAACTCCCATTTTTAAAAAGGGAAAGAGGAAGACTTGTAGAACTACAAGTCAGTCGATATCACTTCTGTGCCTGGCAAGATCATGGAGCAGATCTTCCTGGAAACTATGCTAAGGCACATGAAAAATAAGGAGGCAACTGGGGACAGTCAACATGGCTTCCCTGAGGGCAGATTGTGCCTGACAAATCTGGTGGTCTTCTACAATGGGGTTACAGCCCTAGTGGATAGGGGACAATCAAGAGACACCATCTACCTGGACTTGTGCAAAGCATTTGACACTAGTCCACATGATATCCTTGTCTCTAAATTGAAGGAACATGGATTTGATGGATGGGCCACTCAGTGGGTAAGGAATTGGCTGGATGGTTGCTCTCAAAGTATTGTGGTCAAATGTTCAATGTTCCGGTGGGGATCAGTAATTTGTGGTCTTCCTCAGGGGTGAGTATTGGAACTGGCACCATTTAACATCTTTATCAGTGGCATGAACAGAAAAATTGAGTGCACCCTCAGCAAATTTGCCAATGACACCAAGCTGCGTGGTGAGGTCAACATGCTGTAGGGAAGGAATGCCATCCAGAGATAGACAAACAGGCTTGAGGTGGGCCTGTGTGAACCTCATGAAGTTCAACAAGGCAAAGTGGCATCAAGGCCAAGGCAATCCCAAACACAACTACAGGCTAGGTAGAGACTGAGAGCAGCCTTGATGAGAAGTACTTGGGGGTGTTGTTTGATGAGAAGCTTGACATGACCTGGAAATGTGTGCTGGCAGCCCAGAAAGTCACCTGTACATGTATCCGGGGCTGCATCAAACCAAGAGTGGCCAGCAGTTTGAGGGAGGTGATTTTCCTCTTCTACTCTGCTATCATGAGACCCCACCTGAAGCACTGTTTTCAGTTCTGGGGCCTCCAGCACAAGAAGGATATAGAAGTATTAGAACAAGTCCAGAGGAGGACCAGAAAGAAGATAAAGGGGATAGAGCATCTATCCTACAAAGAAAGGCTGAGGGAGTTGAGTTTTTTTAGACTGGAGAAGAGAAGGCTCTGGGGAGACTATACAGTGGCCTTCTAATACCTAAAGTGGGCCTACAGGAAAGTTGGGGAAGGTTTCTTTAACAAGGAGTGCAGTTACAGGACAAGGGGTTATGGTTGTAAACTAAAAGAGGGTAGATTTAGATTAGACATAAATAAGAAAATATTTACTTAGTGGGTGGTGAAGCACTGGAACATGATGCCTAGAGAAGCTGTGAATGCCCCATGTCTGTAAGTGTTTAAAGCTAGGTTGGATGGGGCTTTGAGCAACCTGGCCTACTGGAAGATGTCCATGACCATGGCAGAGGGGTTAGAATTAGATGGTCTTTAAGGTTCCTTCCAGACCCATTCTATGATTTTGTATTTCTATAATTCTATACTGTTTAATATCTTCATGGATGATCTGCATGATCAGATTGAAAACACCCTCATCAAGTTTGCTGATAACACTAAAGTGGGCTGTGAGATGGACAAGGCAGAAAGGAGAACCATCTTACAGAGAGATCTAAACAGGCTTGAAGAGTGGACAAGCAAGAACTTTGTGAAATTTAATACACACAGGTGCAAGACCTTGCACTGAGGAGACAACACAACCAAAAAGTCCAGTACAGACTAGGAGCTGTGTGACTGGAGAGTGTCCCTGCCTACAGGAATGTGGAGATCACAGTGAACAACCAGCTGAATATGACTCAGCAATGCATCACTGCAGCAACAACGTCAAATTGCATACTGGGCTGCATCCACAGGTGATACTATAAACAGAGATCATCTCTGTCTACTCAGTGCTTGTCACGTCATAGCTGGAGTGCTGTGTCTAATTGTGGTCCCCGCCATTCAAAAATCACACAGGCAGATTAAAGAAGGCATTAGAGTGGCATAATTATTATCGAAGGGCTAGATAACCTGTCCTACAAGGAAAGACTGAAGGAGGTAGGTCCTGTCACCCTGGTGAAGATTCAGGGCAATAGGTTCAGGGCAATGTCATCACTGTGTTCCACTTCTTAGAGGATGGGTGTAAAGACGATGGAGGCTTTCTTTACAGGGAGGCACATGCAGAAGACAAACTGTACTGAGAGTGGTTTTGTCGTGATAAAAGAAAGCAATTTTTTTTTTTTTTTTTGTTACAATAAGAACAATTAATCACTGGTGCAACCATCCCAGGGATGTAGCAGAATTGTGGTCTCTTGAGGCTTTCATGGTGCAGTTATAGTGCTAGATAATTTCATCTAAGATTCCCTTTCCCATGAGAGGTTTGACCTGCTTATCTTTTGAGGTCCCTTCCATCCTGGGCTGTTCTATGATTGTATGATTCTATAGTTCTAAAATAAATCAATGAATTAATGAATATATTTCTATTCTACACATTAGAATGAAAATACCACATCAATAATTAACAGTGTTTCTGTTACTATTCAAAGACAATATGCTTCTGCTCTAAAATCAGAGAGTTTAATGGCTGTGAATGTTCTTGATTCTACTGAACTAGAAATAAGTTCAAAATATTATTTGGTATCATGTTTGTTGTCACTGGGAATTAACTGAAGTGACAAGGCTTGAATACAATAGTACTGTAGTTAAAAATTGAAAATCGTCATCAACAACAACAAAGTAGGCAGAACTGGTAAGACACAGGTTAAAGAACAAAGAGATATGCTTCCAGTTCTATCACACATAGGTGATCATATGTCTCATTTTGTAATTAACCTACACATCTTGTTAGCTCAAGTGAAGAATGGAACTGTTGCTTGTTCTGAGGTTGATAACTAAAGTTCCACTGTAAAGCTATATATCTGTTACTTTGTTTTTATGTGACCTTTCTCATGCAAGACAAGTTATTGTAACTTGTTATATTTAACAAGTTACTAATGCTATTCAGATACTTTTAATTTTAATGTATACTAAAATTTCACTTGAGTTTCCGTACTAGAAAATGAAATCTTAAGCAACATTAACAAATCTTTCCAAAGATCAACATCAGTATCTTTTTCACCTCTGAGTGATACATTATGTGAAAAAAATGCATTTATATGCAATTACCTACTTTGTTCAAGCAATTAATTAGTGGACAAATTTAAATATTTTTCAGGCAAAATATAGTAATGACATTTAAAAATCTATCACTTCAGACTCATTTTCTTTTCAGAGAATAACCTTAGTCTTTTGGGTAATTCAGTCAAGTGATTATTATTTATTTTTTTTCAGCTTTGCTTAACCACTTACTCCAAATGCATTAACACCATGTCTTAGAAGTCTTGACAGAGATTACTGGAGGTTAAGGACATAAATTCCTCTAAGACTGTTATTTCTAATATAACACTTTAGGTACCAAACCCTTTAAAACATGCTTCATAAAATTCAGTTTATATATAAAATCACTAGTAAAACATTAAGAAATTTTCTTTGCAAAAGATTCTTCTTTATTATATTTCATACAAATTTTATGTATTGCCACATACAAAATTCTTTTAGTATAGGAAATAGGAAAAAAATATTAATCAACAATGTGATACTGTGTTTTCAATGTTCTTACCATGATCTACCTGCAATGGAAATTATATGTTTATTTTATATTTTGAAAGAACTTTTGAAATATAATCAAATGGTAATTTTCATTTTAAAAGGAAAATTAAAAGGAAAATCTCTCCATAGGCTACAGAAAACTCTTAAATTTTTAATTTAAATATATTGTTAAGCAACATCTGTATCTAAGACTGTCCACATAATCTACACACATTCATTGATATCAGACTAATTGTATTATAAGTATTGGGACACTAAGTGTTACTGTAATTGTATAAAACAAATATTTTATTTTAATTGGAAAATAAAATAAGAAATAAATGTACAAAATGAGGAAACAGTGTTATTTAGCCCAAGCCTGAAGACACAAAAAACATTTAAAAATCAACAAACAAAAACAAAATTATTGCAACATATGGTGGTTAACACAATTTGGTTTAACTATAGCTATTCTAGATGGTTGTGAATTTCATTTTATAACTCATTTACAAAGGTACTTTTTTTTCCTCTCTTTTATATATGACCCATTTTTATGTCTACTCACTTCATGTTCCTCTCACAATTATTTCCCCAATTTCTTTCTGCTATCAGTCTATGAGCTCTTTGATTTACAATTTTACCTCCCTCATCTTCTTATCCAAACTTTCACTATCTCCAATCTCAAAAATTCAGTTCCTTAAAAAGTATTTGATCTTTTAGTGCTCTTTGATTTATTTATTTATTTTTGTCTTCTCATTTCCAATTCTCACCACCACAACTGGTGAGAATTACCTGCCTCCGATGCCCTCATGAGGGCATTTCTAAAATGACTAAACATATTTATTTATACAACTTGTTTTTTGTCAGTAGCATATTTTTAAAACCAACTCCTACTATTTGACTAAGTTGAAATACTGGTCCATAGTTGTGGCGAAAAAGAGATATTCTTTCTGTACTCAAGCCAATGCAGAAATTTTGTGTTTTTTTGACCATGGGGTGCTTTACTTGGCACCCAGCCTGCTAACTGCAGATTGGTCCCACCTGTCTCTAAGGGGAAAACGGATACTAGCGCAGGAGCTGGCAGGGCTCATTGAGAAGGCTTTAAACTAGGTAGGAAGGTGGATGGGGAGGGAATAAGGCTTGTTAGAGGTGTGCCAGGGGGAACAGTATCAGGGCCAGGGGAGCAGGCAATGGCCCAGCTGAAGTGCATCTACAGTAATGCATGCAGCATGGGTAACAAACAAGAGGAGCTGGAAGCCATTGTGCAGCAGGAATGCTATGACTTGGTTACTATCATTGAAACACGGTGGCACCACTCCTATGAGGAAAAGTCTGAGGTGCTTAATGCCATCTTTTCCTCAGTCTTTAGCGGCAAGACTAGTTGTTCTCTGGGTACCCAGTATCCTGGAGTGCTGCAATGACTGGCTATAGGCTCTTCAGAAGGGACAGGTAACACAGAAGGGGTGGTGGTGTGTCTCTCTATATTAGAGAGTTTTGATGTTTTGGAACTCAAGGCTGAGACTGGGAATAATAATGTTGAGTCCCTATGGGTTAGGAAGGTCAACAAGGCAAACATCCCAGTGGGGATCTGTTATAGACCACCAAACCAGGTTGAGAAGACAGATAAGGAGATCTACAGGCAGCTGGCAGAAGTTGCAAAATTGTCAACACTTGTTCTCATGGGGGACTTCAACTTCCCAGACATATCCTGGAAATTCAATACAGCTCAGAGGAAGCAGTCTAGGTGGTTTTTGGAGAGCATGGAAGATAGTTTCCTGATGCAGCTGGTAATCGAGCCTACCGGGGGAGGTGCCCCACTAGACCTTCTGTTCACAAACAGAGAAGCACTGGTGGGAGATATGGTGGTCAGGAGGTGCCTTGAGCAGAGTGACCATGAAATGGTGGAGTTCTCTATTCTTGGTGAAGTCAGGAGGGGGATCAGTAAAATAGCTGTCTTGGACTTCTGGAGAGAAGACTTTGAGCTGTTCAGGACACTGGTTGGCAGAGTCCCTTAGGAGGTGGTTCTGAAGGGCAGAGGAGTCTGGGAAGGCTGGGCACTCCTCAAGAAGGAAATCCTAATGGCTCAGGAGTGGTCTGTCCCCATGTGCCCAAAGACGAGCTGGCATGGAAGAAGACTGGCCTGGCTGAACAGAGAGTTGTGGCTAGAGTTTAGGAAAAAAACAAATCTTTGGTTTATAATCTTTGGGAAAAAGGGCAGGCCACTCAGAAGGATTATAAGGATATTGTAAGAATGTGTAGGGACAACGTTAGAAAAGCAAAAGCTCATCTGGAGCTCAATCTAGCTATTGTTAAAGATAACACAATGTTTTTATAAACACGTTAACACGAAAAGAAGGACTAAGGAGGATCTCCATCCTTTACTGGATGCGGGGGGAAACTTAGTTACAAGGGATGAGGAAAAGGCTGAGGTGCTTAATGTCATCTTTTCCTCAGTCTTTAGCGGCAAGACTAGTTGTACTCTGGATACCCAGTACCCTGAGCTGGTAGAAGGGTATGGGGAGCAGGATGTGGCCCTCACAATTCACAAGGAAATGGTTGGTGACCTGCTACAGCACTTAGATGTATGCAAGTCAGTGGGGCTGGATGGGATCCACTGAAGGGTACTGTGAGAACAAGTGGAAGAACTGGCCAAGCAGCTTTCCATCATTTATCAGCAGTCCTGGTTATCAGGAGAGGTCCCAGTTGCCTGGTGGCTAGCAAATGTGATGCCCATCTACAAGAAGGGCCAGAAGGTTGACCCAGGAAACTATAGGCCTGCTAGTTTGACCTCAGTACAAGGGAAGCTCATGAAGCAGATTACTTTGAGTATCATCACGCGGCACTTGCAGGGCAACCAGGTGATCAGGCCCAGTCAGCATGGGTTTATGAAAAGCAGGTCATGTTTGACAAACCCGATCTCCTTCTATGACAAAGCGACGCACTTGGTGGATGAGTGAAAAGCTGTGGATATGGTCTACCTTGACTTCAGTAAGGCTTTGACACTGTTTCCCACAGCATTCTCCTCAAGAAACTGGCTGCTCATGGCTTGGACTGGCGTATGCTTTGTTGGGTTAGAAACTGTCTGGGTAGCCAGGCCCAAAGAGTCGTGGTGAATGGAGCCAAGTCCAGTTGGAGGCTGGTCACTAGTGGAGTCCCTCAGGGCTCACTACTAGGGCCAGTTCTCTTTAATATCTTCATCGATGATCTGGATGATGGGATCGAGTGCACCCTCACTAAGTTTGCAGGCGACACCATGTGTGTCGATCTCCTTGAGGGTAGGAAGGCTCTGCAGGAGAATCTGGATAGGCTGGACTGATGGGCTGAGGCCAACTCTATGAAGTTCAGCAAGGCCCAGGTCCTGCACCTAGGCAAAACAACCCCAAGCAGAGCTACAGGCTGGGAGATGAGTGGTTGGAATAAGTCAGCCTGTCAGAGAAGGACTTGGGAGTATTATTTGATAGTTGGTTGAGTATGAGCCAGCAGTGTGCTCAGGTGGCCAAGAAGGCCAACAGCATCCTGGCTTGCTGTCCTGGTTTCAGTTAGGACAGAGTTAATTTTCTTCCTAGTAGCTGGTAGAATACTATGTTTTGGTTTAGGATGAGAAGAGTGCTAATAACACCCCGATGTTTTAATTGTTGTAGAGCAGCGCTTACAGCAAGCCAAGGATGTCTCAGCTTCTTGCTCTGTCCTGCCAATGGGCAGGCTGGGGGTGCAGCAGGAGCTGGGAGGGGACAGACCCAGGACAGGTGACCCAAACTGCTCAAAGCAGTATTCCATACCATCTGACGTCATGCTAAACAATATATAGAGGTGGGTAGCCGGGGGAGGAGGGCCGGACTGCTCGGGTTTAGGCTCGGGGCATCGGTCAGCAGGTGGTGAGGAATTGCATTGTGCATCACTTGTTTGTACACATTATTAGTAGTAGTACTATTATCATTATTATTGTTATTATTATTTTCCTGTCTTAATGAACTGTCTTTATCTCAACTCACAGGTTTCACTTTCCTGTTTCTCTCCCCCATCCCAGAGAGGGAGGAGGAAGGGTGAGCGAACAGCTCTGTGGTGTTTAGCTGCTGACTGGGTTAAAACACGACACTTGCATAAGAAACAGTATGGCCAGCAGGACTAGGGAAGTGATTGTCCCCCCGTACTCAGTTCTGGTGAGTCCGCACCTCGAGTACTATGTGCGGTTTTGGGTCCCTCACTAGAAAAAGGACATTGAGGTGCTCAAGCAAATCTAGAGAAGGGCAACAAAGCTGGTGAGGGGTCTGGAGATCAAGCCTTACAAGGAGCGGCCTTACAAGGGAGCTAGGATTGTTCAGTCTGGAGAAAAGGAGGCTCAGGGGTGACCTTATTGCTCTCTATAGGTACATTAAAGGAGGCTGTAGCAAGGCGGGGATTGGTTCTGTTCTCCCATGTGCCTGGTGACAGGATGAGGGGGAATGGGCTAAAGTTGCACCAGGGGTGTTTTAGGTTGGATATTAGGAAGAACTTCTTTACTGAGAGGGTTGTTAGGCATTGAAATGGGCTACCCAGAGAAGTGGTTGAGTCACCATCCCTGGAGTTCTTTAAAAGATGTTTAGGTGTAGAATTTAGTGATATGGTTTAGTGGAGGACTTGTTAGTGTTGGGTCAGAGGTTGGACTAGATAATCTTGGAGGTCTTTTCCTACCTAGACAATTCTGATTCTGTCATTCTGAGTTGCCCAGCCAATGCAGTGTTTGTTCCTCTTCATCTTTCCAGGACATTACTGCCAGCAAGCTGGTAAATGACAGTGATGCACCCTGTACAAATTTCTTCAGTGTGGACTGTGGGCACTGACTTTTCTCTGGATCTTTTTTATCTGGTTGTTGTCCAGGTCACCATATCCTCCAGCATGGCTAATTCTCTCAGGTACTGGATACCTCTTTCCATGGTGGTCCACTTGCGTGGACATACATGTACAGTGCCTCCCTTGAAGGAATACCTTTCCTTCATGCCTTACAGGAGTAACCAGACAGGCAGAGGGCCTGTGCACCTTTTCTAATCACTTTGTCAATTACTTTTTCCCTAGTGAAGGATCCCAGCAGATGGCTTCCTTGCCGTCCAATTCCTGGCTACTCTAATCACGTCCAGAGACATTCTCTTCCCCTTGAGGGTGCTGAATAATGTTGTTTGTTCTTTGATAGGTGAAGGTCAGGACAAAGGACAGCAAAACAAGCTGTAGATATCTAGCATTACCAGGGTTGGTAGATACCTTCCATATCCTACCACACCCCTTGCCACTCATAACCATGCTGCCTTGGGACAGATCTCTGTGTGGTTTTCTTAAACAGCTGTTTCACCTGAAGACAAAACCAGAAACACATGCAGGAGACATAGCAATAGGATCATGCTGGTTTGAGCATCCCAAGAACATGCAAAATTCTCAAGAGCTATCGTAACTTGCCTGGCAGATAAATGGAAAGGGAAGGAGAAAGAGAAGGGAAATGGAAGGGGAAGGTGTTCCCACTGCTTTGTTCCCAAGCTAGAGAACAAATAAGAAGTGCACTCATTAACAGTTTCCACAAGACAGTTACTGAAGTACAAGGATGACTGCAATACTGAGTAGAAGTACTGGATTAGGTTCATGGTCAGTGTAACATGAGTGTATGCTATATGCAAACTGATAAAACCATAACGAAAGTTAGGCCAGCCCTCAGGGCTGATAGTCAAAAAGAGATTGGTTACATAAAACAATTTTGAGAGCAAATAAGAAAATTTTGGGAGCAGATAAATCAACACTGTGACCAGCAACTGTTAAACAAATGTAATACTTAGACAACATCACTCTCTACAACTACCTGAAAGAAGGTTGCAGTGAGGAGGATGTTGTTCTTTTCTTTTCTCAGGTGACAAGCAATAGGAGGTGAGAACACAGCCTCAAATTGTGCCAGCGGAGATTTAGATTGAACATTGGGAATAATTTCTTCATGGAAGGGGTGATCAAACACTGGAGCAGGCTTCCCAGAGAAGTAGTGGAGTCACCATTCCTGGTGGTATTTCAGAGACATGTGGACATGGCACTAAGGGACATGGGTTAGTGATTGGATGTGGTTAACCAAGTTGATGGTTGGAGTTGATGATCTTGAAGTCTTTTTTTCAACCTGAATGATTCTGTGATTCTAAATACATGACAATTACAGCATTTTGCACATATAATTAACAGAAAGATATTCAGTCTGGCTGATGGTAGACTGCTATATAACTATAATCAAATTAAGAGAAGACAGTGAGTTAGTACTAAATCACAATCCATATGATTTTAAATATACATAAATTATTTTAAAAGTGTCATTACAGGAGTAAAGGTACATATATTGCTGTTTGCAGGATAATGACTGGAATTAAGATACATCTGAAGTAATGGAGACAAAAAAAAGTAGGAAGACATCATTTCACATGATCAAATAGAAAGAATATTCCAACAAGTACACAATGTAGCATTCATTCCGTAATTGGGTTTTTGAATAATTTAAAAGACTAATAGAATAAAGACTAACAAGCTTCTTTAAAAGGAAGTCAGAAAAAAATCTCTTGACCTCAGGGATATTGCTCTGCTATGATTTCAGCCCCTTTAGCAGTTATATATAACAGAACCTATGAGCTAAATATATATTTATGTGTGTGTGTGTGTGTGTATATATATATATATATATATAAATAAATTAGCAAAACTTAGATCTCAGCCAACATTTGTATTAAGTCTTTATTGCTTGTATAGGTGTTAGAGTCTAATACCAAGACACTTTGGACTCAAAAATAAAATGACTCCAGTGTGTGACACTGAGAACTCAGGAATATCAAATTCAGCAGAATATATTTTTAATACTAATCTCAGCCCTTTGCTGTTATAAACAGCTTCTCTGTCATAAGCGAAAACAGATTGATTCAGTTATGCTTAACCTAAGGAGTGGAACTAGTGAAATATGTCCCATGTCAAAGACAAGTGATCAGGATGGAGCAAATGTAAGCTACATGACAGCTCATCTGGAACTGATAGCATATCCATGAGCAGTATAACCACAATAGTAGTCCTGTACTCAGCTGGTTAACATGTTGTACATCTGCACTGAAGCTTAAATGCAAGGGCACAATAAAATCACTAATCACTTTCAGGTTGTTCTGAATTACATGTTCTAGATGGATGCTTCCCCTAGACCAAACATTCTTGGTTCCCTACTCCATTCATTGGAGAAATTATGGTCTCCATAAACACATGTATAAGACACAAATAGTAGCACTTAAGTTTTGAAGCAGTCTAGGATATCTCCCTTGCACAAATTTACAGCTTTTCTCTGATGATTAACAAAAACTCTGAACTCTAGGGATAGTCCTTAGTATGTTCCAGGTTCCATATTCTGGTGGTTTTACTCATTGGGCATCTGAACTCCACCACAACTCTTCTCTCACTTCCCCTCCTCAAAGGAAAATGGACAGAAAATATGATAAGAACAGCTCAATGGCTCAGTTAAGGAGAGGGAGATCCCCCACCAATTATTAATATGGGCAAAAAAAAAACTCAGCACAGGGAGATTAATGTAATTTAATGTCCATCACTCGCAGACTAGAACACTGAGAAATGAAAAGCAAACTAAAGCCACCTTTCCCTCACATCCACTCTCTTCTGTCTCTTCCCCCCTGAGTGGTGCAGGGGAATGGGGGCTGCGGACAGTCCCTAACACTACGTCTCTGCCGCTCCTTCACGGTCACTCTCTTACCAGCCCACTCCTTAATTCTCAGGATCAAGCTCTCCACTTGTTCTTTACCCTCCCACAGGTTCAACTGGGTACATTCTAATAGCTCCCTCACATAAAGGGCATCTCCTCCCCCTCAGTTTCCCATCCTGTCTTTCCTAAAAAGGATGTAGCCCTCCATGACAGTGTTCCAGTCAAGTGAGCTGTCCCACCATGTCTCCGCTATTGCAAAGAGACAGCGACCGTACACAGACCTCAGGCTGTTTATTTCCAATGCTTCATACATTGATATACAGGCACTTAAGGGAAGCAGCAGGTGCAGTCACCCCTAGAGGGACGCAAGAAGAAGATTCCGGATGGGGTATTGGGAATATTACCATCTCTCAGGAGCCTTTGCATGATCCTATGGAACAATTCAGAGGTTTTTACCTATTATCTTCAATAGTGACTGCAGTGACAACATCCTCCAGTCCTCCTCTGTCACTTCTAACACCCCTCCCTTCCCTCATCCAACCTAATTTAAAGCCCTGGTAATCAGTCCAGAGAGCTTGCTCCCCAATATACTTGTGCCCAACTTGCGGACTCACAGACCCATATACTCATATATATGCTCATATATATGTTGTATATTAGAGTACAGAGCTTATAAGACAGCTTTCTTCCAAGCTAAGTAGAAAATGCAATAATATAAAAACTAAATATCAGATGACTGAGCACCAATACTGCAATTAAAAATATGTTTCAAAAATTAAAACTACAAAAGCTGCAAGACAAAAAAATCAAGTTCCTAAAGTATGTTTAGTATTTTCAATTTCATAACCAGATTATCCCTACTTATAAGCACCATAGTCTATATAAAACGTTGTTATATGCATACAAAAAGTGCGAAAATGTGGAAAGATAAGCCATTATGTCAGTTATCAAGTCCTTCAGTAAAAATATTGTATGAGTTCTTGTCCTATCATCAGGATATAAGGCCCTCTCGCTAGTCTCTATTACATTATTTTTTCTTAGCCTTTGATTTCTGGATTTTTCACCAGACTGAGTGGTGTTTGTCAGGTTTTTGTAAGTGTCAATGGTAATAGGCAAGATCCACATAGGATGACACTCTGGGGAAAAACTTCCATGTTAATGCTTTGATACTTGTTGAATGACTAAGATGTGTACTGCCATATCTGTTAGCACAATTGCAGTTTTCAGAATAAACCTAAGGAACATACTGAGCCTACTTTAAAGAGGACGAGAATTCTGAGGTAAAAGGGAAGTCATATTCTCAGTCCTTTGCAGTATGATGCTGTTATAGAAGGAGCAGAGTGCTTACTGAACAGACCTTAGCAAGAAAGGGAGAGTGCAAGTAATAGCAAAAGACTAATTGCCTTACTTAAAAAGTATATGACTTAGAAATAGCCAGCATGAATGACACACAGGGAACAGCTACACAGAGAAAAAAATGTATGTTCTCTTCAGGCAGCACTAAAAGACATAGAGATAGTAAGGTCACTCAAGTCACAGGCACAAAGAAGCATCCAGCAACCTGCCTAGTCAGTTCAAGCAAGTCAGGCTTCTCACATGACAAAAAGACAGAAAGCACAGTGTGTCAAAAATAAATTAGGAAGCAGTGTCAAGGGACTAAGGAAACAAATACCAATGAAGAGTAAGTGAAGAGCATTGTGAAAAACTATGAATTATGTATATATATATGTATATATGATTATAGTCAAAGAAGATTAATTAACCAGAAAGTACAGTTTATGTATATTGGCAAAAAGACTAGATTATAAACTTTATCTGCCATTTTTTATGTCAGATTCATTTTATTAGTCTTCACTCTGTGCAAGCACAGGCTTCATAGAGAACCACACCTATATATGTCAGCTCTGCCAGATAAATAAATAAATAAATAAATAAATAAATGAAGTTTTATCTAGCTCATATTTATAAATGTAAATCTATAAATGTCTGTCTAGTGTATATTAGTGTATTTAACTAAAGTAAAGGGGAATAAAGCACAAAACGCACTAACAATCAGTTGCTATTTGCATAGCTGTAAGAGAAAAGCTCTAAAGATTTAATGCTATATAGAACTGAGAAAACAGAAAAGTCTCTGGATCCTGTCTCTTTTTCTCTATAAAAAAATAAAATTTTAGAAAGCTTCTATATCCAAACAAGCATACTGACACCATCCTCTCTTTATGCCCTTTCTATCTCCTTACCCCTCTATTTCCCCACACTAGTTCCTACATAAATCCGCTATATTCCTCCATTTTACTCTCTTTGGTCCATTTCCTAAACATCCAATGTCCCATAATAAATCCTGGGCACTCAGCAAATGCCCTTCCCTGGCATCCAATAACATGACACGAGTGGTGTTCCCAAGGGCTTGGCATTGGGGCCCATTCTCTTTAATATTGTCATTGGTAGTTTGGATGAGGAAATTGAGCACGTCCTCAGTAAGTCTGCAGACAACACCAAGCTGGAGGGAAGTGTCGATCTGCCAGAGGGTAGGAAGGCCCTACAGAGGGATCTGGACAGGATGGGTTGATGGACAGAAGACAATGGGATGAGGTTCAACATGGCTAAATGCTGTGTCCTACACTTTAGCCACAACAACTCTATGCAACACCATAGGCCTGGGGCAGAGTGGCTGGGAAGCTGTGCAGAGGAAAAGAATCTGGGGATGTTGATTGATGCTTGCCTGAGCATGAACCGATAGTATGCCCAGGTGGCCAAGAAGGCCAAAGGCATCCTGGCTCGGATAAGGAATAGTGTAACCAGCATGACCAGCAAGATGATCATTCCCCTGTACTATGCTTTGGTGAGTCTGCACCTCAAGTACAGTGTTTGTTTTTGGGCCCCTCAGTAGAAGAAGGACATCAAGGCCCTGGAGGCCTATGAAGCTAGTGAAGGGTTTTTATCAGGAGTGGGTGTTTAGTCTGGGGAAGAGGACAGTCAGGGGAGGCCTTATTGCTCTCTACAACTACCTGAAAAGAGGTTGTGGAGAGCTGGGGGTCAGCCTCTTCTCACAGATAACTAACAATAGGACAAAAGGGAATGGCCTCGAGCTTCACCGGAGGGGTTCAGGTTCTAATTAGGAGACATTTTTCTCAGCCAGAGTCAGGCATTGGAACGTGTTGCCCAGGGTGTCACCTCCCCTGGGGATGTTTAAGGAAGGTTGGACATAGTACTTAGGGGCATGGTTTAGTGGGTGGTACTGATGGTAGGGGGATGGTTGGACCAGATGATCTTTGAGGTCTTTTCCAACCTTAATTATTCTATGATTCCATCTATGTATGACGCAACCCCCTGGGAAGCAATTTCCCCCACCCTCTACCATCCTTACTATGAAAGTCAGTCCAGAGACATGCTCCTCATGACTCAGTACTCATGGTGATATTTTTCACACCTGGATACTGTGACAACCCTGGGAGGGCACCTGAAATAATGTCCTTTCCTGCCTGCCACTGTACTCCCCTGCCTCTTTGAGCTTGTGTGACATCTGATGTTTCTTCAGTGAGCCTAGAAGAAGCCACAAAAACAAACACAGACACACACACAGACTCACTCACTCACTCACTCTCTCCCCCACATTGCTGCTATTCTCCTTGGAGGGTGTACAGATGAGCTTTTATCATAAAATATAATAAAAATAATGATGTTAAAGAAAGCAATCAACTTTAAAATTACTATCCAATTCAAGTAAAATCATTATTCTGCAGGGTTATATTGGAAAATTACAGTTTTCTAAGTCATCATAGAATTGCATCTTTTTAACTTGAACCCCCAAGTTACAATGTTAGAAAGATAAACAGTAAAATATAGGAATAAAAGATAAAGTTGTACCTACAGACAAAATCATTATTTACCTTTGGTCAAATTCACACCATTTTCACTGAGATGAAAACCTGTTTATTAAGGGTTCAGTTTTTCTTCCACTGAAATCAATGGCAAATACTCCATTAATTTCTGTGGACACACATTGAGACCACCATAAATGATCTTCTACTGTTCACATTTATTTATTTATTTTCCAACAGGGGTTAACACTTGCCAGTATGTTAAATCTGAGTGCAAGTTTTGTTTGTTTATTTTATTCCGAGTTAAGAAAGATGTAAGGTATGCTATTTTCCTATGAGGATCAGTGTTGCTCTCCTATGATAAAAATGAAACTCAGAGGACAGTTATAAGAGTTTAGATATTAGCTAGATTTGTCTAAAATATAAATGATCATATAATGTTATTACAGATTTGCGATATCTTAGAAGCAATAGCTTAAAATTTAAATATCAGGCATGGCAGAATGCAGTTGTACAGGGTGAGATGAGCAAGATATTCAGAGGGGATCACCAGACGACAGAGGAAGAGCAAGCAAAATATGAAAAATCTCCCCTGTGAGGAAAAGCTGAAAGATCTGGGTCTGTTCAGCCTTGAGAAGAGAAGACTGAGGGGGGATCTCATCAATGTTTATAAATATCTTAAATGTGGGAGACACAGACAACGTCTTTTTATTTATTTATTTATTTATTTATAAATATATATATATTATAAAATATATAAATATATAAAATATAAATATATAAATATAAATATATTTATTTATTTATTTATTTATTTATTTATTTATTTATTTATTGCCAACCTCTTTTCAGTGGTTTGTGAGGACAGGACAAGGAGCAATGGCCACAAAATGGATCACAGGAAGTTCCCCCACCAACATGCAAAAGAACTTCTTCACAGAGATGGTGATGGAGCACTGGAACAAGCTGCCCAGGGAGGTTGTGGATTCTCTTCTGGACACCTACCTGTGCAACCTGATCTAGGGAACCTGCTCTGGCAGGGGAGTTGGACCTGCCAATCTTTTGATGTCCCTTCCAACACCTACAATTCTGTGATTGTGTGGTTCTGTGAAAAGACACATAGAGAAGGTCTGTTGAAGAGTCTTAATGAACTGAATAATCTTGCATAATGTGAAAAACTAGAATAATTATTTTTAAATATCTACACTTTCTTTTACTTGTTAAATTAAGAGTCCTCTCTTCTTTAACTATGATTTTATCCATGAAAGATGAAAATCATACTTCCCCTTCCTCCCCCCACCCCCCACCCCCACCCCCCCGCTTTGGAAAATATACCTTCTTTTACTATACTTGATAAAGCCTAAATTCTTGTTTGTTTTTGTGATATTATCTGGTTGATCAAATATTTGATCTGCAGTCAAAATTCTGTGGGAAAAAAATGGATGCCAATTTTGGTATTCTATTTAATACATATCTTTCAGTAAAGATTATTATGATAATATCTCATCAATGTTGTTTGAAGTGCTGAGATTATAACTGAAAAAGATCAGTAGTGAAGTCTCATTCATCCAAAGTTATGTTTAACTGCAGTTCTTGCATGGAAATAATTCAGTGTAGTAAAAATTAATCAGAAAAAGTTTGATGTAGATTTAAATGACAGTTACACACACAGACACCGCCCTTTGTGTTCAAGAGGAAGACTAATATTAAATGACATTTTTCTGGTAGCTAGATTTTTAAAGATTGATATTTTTTACTGTTCCTGATCATGTATATTAAAAAAGTGGTGAGAATATAACATCACTGCAGTTTGGGCATAAAGTATTGAAATAGAATGTGAAAGAGGAGAGAGTTGTTTCAATTTTCTTCTTTTTTTTTTTCTTTTTTCTTTTTTTTTCCTTTTTATTTATTTATTTATTTATCTCTTTATTTACTGTGGGGGAATAGCAATCTTTCTTTTGTCTGGAAGTCTCCAGGTCTTGTCTCATTTCATTCTTGAATTTGTTGAGAACTGTCTTGAAAGATAGTAAGCTATATCTGTCTAATATTTGGTGTGGCTGCCAAATAAGGTACTGTGAAAATAATGAGTAATATGTATATATATATGTATGTATAAAATAGGTATATATATATATATATACGTATATATGTATAAATCACAAAATCCCTGTTCATGATTCTGATAGGATCAGTTATAAAATACCATAAAATAAAATGTGAAGTAAGGTATTTTTGTATACATGCACTTAAAGTGTAATGGAAAAGAAAACACAAATCAAAATACCTCCAAAGAACAGCCATGACACACTTTAAAAACAAAACAAAACAGCAACAATAAAAAAAAAAAAAAAAAAAGGTAAGAAAGCAGAAGCTTTTGGAAAGATGCAAGGGATCTCACTGGAGCTTGTGAAAACATGCGGTAGTAGCATAAAGTCTTGAGATTGTTTTCTGTAAATATTTTATGTACTAAACAGTTCCAGTTCTGGATTATGCTCCTATCACTATTAGCTAAGCTTCATAATGTGGTAAATAGCTATTTATTCTAGCTGAGAAAACAGTCTAGTTTTTGCCTTTCAGTATACATGTATATGGTTCTCTGCCTACGTGGTGACTTGCCAGGAAATGTCTGTCCCTCCCAGAATTTTAGGACAAAGTTCCATTGACATTAAAGTGATTATCCTGTCCTTCCCAGTATTTTTTTTTCCTTCCTCAGCTAATCAATAACTTTGATCAAAAAGCAAAGTAACCCCAAAATAAATCTTCAGACTGGGAGACATGCAGAAGAGCCAAACAGAGAATGGACAAACCCTCAAATGCTAATGGAGTTAAGAATTGAATTCTATGTCAAAATCAGTATCTTGATTGTAATTTCCAGTTGTAATAGATATATTTCTTTCACTTTTAGTCTTTAATGTATGTAATGTCTGTGATTCTAGTGGGGATGGGTAATTTTAAACTTGTTTAATTTCTCAAGATTAATTTAAGTGATTCATAAAGTCTGTGAAATTAGCTTATTTTAAGGAAGTCCAAGTATGTGGTCTATCTGTTTTGTCAGGAGACAAATGCATATGAACCTTGTTTCTACAGATGTAAATTATAAAATACAAGAAGTGCAACTATACTTCAGCTTCTGGAAACTGTCCAGGGGGTTTTGGTGTTCAGACTGTGTTAAAAAACTCTCTAAAAGGCTTTTGAGAATGTATCCCAAACAGAGCTGGAGAAGAATGAATTTATAATATTTTATACTTCTGTTTATTTAATTAAATAACACATTTATTTAACATCAACTTCTTTAGTGGAACACTGTCTGGGTAAAAGTCATATAGGGCCAATTCCATCATATATTGCTTTAAACATGAGTAACTTCATTCCAGTTAATGGACCTTAGTAAAACATTAGTAATGTTTTTTTATATGTACAAATCTTTCCAGAATTGGTGTCGTTAAGTACACGCTTTTTGACACAGATATAGGTTATTTGTGTTTTAAGGATTCTGAGGTAATGATTAAATAATAAGCAGTAATAAAAATAATTAACATTTATAAAAAAAAAATTAAAAAAATAAAAATTTAAAATTAGAAGAACAAACGAACAAACAAACAAACAACAACAACAAAAATAAAGTCCAGAGTTACTAGATGCTTAGGAAATGGAAAACAAATACCCTTTCTACTTAAGTTAAGGTTAAAATTATATGGGTTTAAAACGAAAAAGTTTCAAAATATTACTTGCATTAAAAAAATTAAAAATAGGACAAAAAGCTAAAATATATATATCTGCACACAAAACACACATACACACCTTCCTCTGGGAATTCAAGTTAATTCAAAAGAATATGAGGACATCTCCTGTTCTGCTCTTCCCAAAACATCTGCAAATTGGGAGTATACACACAGAAATTCTGAGATGAATAAAAGAAAAATAAAATATGACTTGTCAAATGATGAAGAAAGTATTTTTTGATCTAACACAAAATTAAGTGAGGAAAATACTTCCTCCCTCCCTCCCTCCCTCCCTCCCTCCCTCCCTCCCTCGCTTCCTTCCTTCCTTCCTTCCTTCCTTCCTTCCTTCCTTCCTTCCTTCCTTCCTTCCTTCCTTCATCGATGATCTGGACAAGGGCATTGAGTGCACCCTCAGTAAGTTTGCAGATTACACCAAGCTAGGTGTGTGTGTTGATCTGCTTGAGGGTAGGAAGGCTCTGCAGGAGGATCTGGATAGGCTGCACCAATGGGCTGAGGTCAACTGCATGAAGTTTAACAAGGCCAAGTGCCAGGTCCTCCACCTGGGGCGCAATAACCTCAAGCAGAGCTACAGGCTGGGAGAGGAATGGTTGGAGAGCTGCCAGGCAGAGAAGGACCTGGGAGTGATGGTGGATAGTCGGCTGAATATGAGCCAGCAGTGTGCTCAGGTGGCCAAGAAGGCCAACGGCATCCTGGCTTGTATCAGGAACAGTGTGACCAGCAGGGCTAGGGAGGTGATCGTCCCCCTGTACTCGGCTCTGGTGAGGCCGCACCTCGAGTACTGTTTTCAGTTTTGGGCCCCTCGCTACAAGAAGGACATTGAGGTGCTTGAGCAGGTGCAGAGAAGGGCGACAAAGCTGGTGAGGGGCCTGGAGAACAAGTCCTCCGAGGAGCGGCTGAGGGAGCTGGGCTTGTTCAGCCTGGAGAAAAGGAGGTTCAGGGATGACCTTATTGCTCTTTACAGATACCTTAAAGGAGGCTGTAGCGAGGTGGGGGTTGGTCTGTTCTCCCATGTGCCTGGTGACAGGACGAGGAGGAATGGGCTTAAGTTGCACCAGGGGAGTTTTAGGTTAGATGTTAGGAAGAACTTCTTTACTGAAAGGGTTGTGAGGCATTGGAACAGGCTGCCCAGGGAAGTGGTGGAGTCACCATTCCTGGAAGTCTTCAAAAGACGTTTAGATGTAGAGCTTAGGGATATGGTTTATTGGGGACTGTTAGCATTAGGTCAGAGGTTGGACTCGATGATCTTGAGGTCTCTTCCAACCTAGAAATTCTGTGATTCTGTGTGATTTATATTTTTCTTCCTGGCATCTGTAGATTCTTGATTGCCCACCAGTCAGTGTGACCAGCAAGTTTTGTTTGTTTTCTCCATGCTTTTTTTGATTGGTCTGTTTTTTCTGTGTATTTTGTTTATGGTTTCCCCTTAGTTTCCCCATTGCTATGGTCCTAGGTCAGGACATTCACATGCATTTGCCCTTGTCAATGAGTATGACTGATCAGTTTTGATCACTATTTCCCTTATCATTTTCAGTTTGTCTGCTTGTGTGTTTTGTTTATGGTTTCCTCTTTTTCTTATTATCACTTTTTGCATTGAAAATATCCTAGACATTGACCATTAAAGGAGCAGCCTCTCTCCTTTCACATACCCTAGTAGGTGTTAATTACTTATTTACACTATTTGAAGAGGATTTTTTTTTAATGTTTCTATCAACAAAAAGTAAAACTTCAAGAAGATAAACAAGAAAATAATTGTAAAACATATATTAACATACACAAAGTAAGACAAAATAAAATATCACTATGACAAAAGATTTCTGCATATTCTGCTTTCTTTCAGTAACAATCTTCATTTAGCTATTTATATACTTGTCTACAGTATATAAAAATGATTACAACTGTGACACCAAAAGTTTTAAGATACCACAGGTATCACTACTGTAGAATTAGATATGATGATTATTATTGCAAAAAAAAAAAAAAAAAAAAAAAAAAAGCAAAATGACAGTACTAATATGGAATGGAAACAAAAGATAAAGGACACAAAACAAAAAATAGACAGAATCATAAATCTCCAAATGTCTGGAGATCTGGATAAGTCTATGGAGCTGCTTTTTTTTTTTTTTTTTTTTTTCTTTCTTTCATTTTTTTTTTTTTCAGTTAAAAAGAAATAAAGTGAAAATTTCTAAATTCCTTAGAATTTTCAGAACTTTCAGTAAAATTACTGAATCTTATCCCAGACAGAAATCCATGTTTTGCTTACAGTAAGCACAGGTTTTTTTTTATTTGTTTTTGTCAGTTTTTTATACACTCAGTCTTTGCATAAGAACTGCTCTGGTGACAATGATTTCCTTAACAACAACCCAGTAGACTACCACTATTCCGTATGTTTACAGACCTTCTGGCATTTGAAGCAACTCATGAATATAGATATTCTGTCCTGAAAAATGGTTCACCAGATGTCCTCCTACTGTTTTTGCATAAATCACAAAGCTGCAAATACATAATTATACTTACACAGAAGATTAAAAGGTTAGGTGCTTGAAATGAGCAATTTAGATTTAGAAAATAATCACCTCAGCCATGCTTTCACTATCGTTCATCCTGACAACTGGAGTTTCCTACCACATACATTCCATGTATTCATTTCATAACTAGTTTGCTAAAATAATCTTCATAGCCCCACTAATTCTTCTTACATCTAAATATTTTTTCTTGAAGTTCTCAGTCATTTCTTAAGCTGTATGGCCAGGCCTTTAGCTGATACAGGCTAACATTTTTCCATCAAATTCAATAGAGCATATGTGCAAAGAATCTTGTTGTCAGACATGTTCTCTCTGTTTTCATCTATCTCTACAGATCCTCTTCTGACCACATGTTCTGGTTCCTAACAATTCTAACACTTCATGTCAACCACTCCTGTTGAAATAAGCCATCCCAGAAGCCTAGTACAGTTTGTATGAATATTTTTCTTTTAAATTCCCATTTTTACTATGCAATTTATATTTTTACATGTTTTATCATCTGAATTAAAACTAAAATGTGTATTTTAACTCTTGAAGGTATCCAGAGGGAAAAAGTAAAGACAACAGAAACAAGTGTGTGAGTGTGTGTGGGGGACAGGGAGTATGGAAGGAGAGGATACAAATAAAGAGTGGAGGGAAGGATTTACTTGATTTCAGTAAAGCATTTGACACCATCTCCTACAGCATCCTTGCAACTAAACTGAGGAAGTGTAATCTGGATGATCGGGTAGATAGGTGGACTGTGAACTGGTTGAAGGGAAGAAGTGAGAGGGTTGTAGTCAATGAGACGGAGTCTAGTTAGAGGCCTATATCTAGTGGAGTCCCTCAAGGGTTGGGGTACTGAAACCAATATTATTCAATATATTCATCAGTGACTTGGGTGAGGGAATAGAGTGAACTGTCATCAAGATTGGTGATAACACTAAGCTGGGAGGAGTGGCTGATACTCCGGAAGGCTGTGCTGCTATCCAGGCTGCCTAGGGCGGGTATGCTGGAACAGGCTGCCTAGGGCAGGTGTGGAGTCTCCTTCCCTGAAGACATTCAAAACAAGCCTGGATGCATTCCTCTGTGACCTGATGTAGGTGTTGCTGCTCTGGCAGGGGGATTGGACTAGATGATCTTTTAAGGTCCCTTCCAATCCCTAACATTGTTTGATTCTGTGTTTCTGTGATCATTATTTAATAATATTAAAAACAACAGTTATTATACTGAAAAACAAACAAACAACAGTAAAATTGTAACTTCTTCTTTTACTACATTTTCTCTCAGCTCTTTTGTAAAATTGTAGTTCACTCCAAGAATAAATTCTGTCATTCAAAATACTGCCATCTTTAAAAGGACCTGGCCACGTGTGAGAAAAAAATCTACAGGAAAATCAAAACAACAAAAAACATTTCCATTGCAAACACAATTTCACAGGGAAAAAATTCTTAACAGAGATGAAATATAATTATATACCAATATTACAAAAACAAAATGCAATAACACTTGTAGTAGTCTGCACATTTTACTTTTCTTCTTTAAGGCCATCCGTTCCCTGTGTCTCCATTTCATTCTGAAACTAAAGAGGAAAGCAAAGGTCTTCTTAACTCATGAAAATAAAATACATTTTAAGCTGTAAGTGATATAAATTGTTTCCTCCTTGGAACCATTCATTATTGTTCCTTTTAAAACATCGTGAAGAAAGTACCATTTTCTGCTGAAAATAGTAGGTGAAATACAGAAGCACATTGTACATGCCACATCACTCTGTTGAATAACTTGTGAATTATATGAAATGTATCTTTCCTTTTTCTTTCTTCCACTCTGTTGCAATTTGTTAGATTTTTAAAAAATAATCTAATTAATTAAAAAATTTCTTTTTATTTTTTATTATAATTTCATTATTATTTCTTCTATTAGTAAAGCCTTTCAGTTGATGCATACCATTTCTGTTCATCAGCACATATATTCACACGCAAACTATGAATTATAATCCTGAGACTTGGGAAAAAAATCAGGATATAAAAGCATCCTGATTTCAGTTACGATAGAGTGAATTTTCCTCCTGGTAGGTGATATGGTGCTGTGTTTTGGATTTAGGATAAGAATGGTACTGATAACACTGATGTTTTAGCTGTTGCAGAGCATTGCTTACAAGTCAAGGTCTTTTCCGTTTTTCATACTACCCTGACAGTAAGGAGGCTGTGGTAGTACAAGAAGCTGAGAGATGACAGAATCAGGGCAGCTGACCCAAACTGGCCAAAGGGATATTCCATACTTCATAGTGTCATGCTGAACCATAGTGTCAAGCAGGGGGGAAGCTGGCCAGGGTGGGGGGAACCATTGCTCAGGTATGGGCTGGGCATTCCTTAGCAGGTGATAAGTAACTGCATTGTGCATCACTTTCTTTGTACATTATGTTATCATCACCATCATCATCATCATTTACTTTTCTTTTCAGTCCTGTTAAACTGTCCTTATCTCAACCCATAAGTTTTTTTTTTGTTTTGTTTTGTTTTTCTGATTCTCCCCCTCCATTCCACTGGGAGGGAAGGGAAACACTGAGAGGGAAGTGAACAGCTACCTGCAAGGTTAGACCTCAACAAAGAGTGAAGAAAATAAGAATAAGACAATACCTTTCTATCTGTAGGTTATTATGCGTATTTTGCAGCTGAATCAATGTCCTCATTACAGACAGTATACCTCTTTAATTATGTGAGTTAGTTCTCACTACTAACTGTAGTTAGGTCAGACTACCCACATATAATTTTTATTTTATAACTAGCAGCCTTATCTTCGCATATAATCTAATGTCTCAAATGTAGTGAGACAGGTCAAAGATTAAGTGCAACTTCCTCACAGTTTCCCTTGTTTGTTCTTTATCGTGTTTGTGAAAGAGCTGCTTCACTTAAGACCAATTAAGGGGATAATGTCTTTTCTACACACATAAGAAAGCTTTCTATTTTGTACAGTATCGATTAATCAGCATGTAAAATTACTTTTTTTTTTTTTTTTTTTTTTTTTTTTTTTTTTTTTTTTTGTAAAAGACCAGTTTATTAGAAATCAGAGTTCTGTATTTCAACAAAAATTTCTGTTTGTCTATTAGGAAAGAGTAATCCCAGCAACACAGTGACACTTCAGACCTAATATTTAAGTGTTATGTATACATTGCTATACATGTAAAATTACTACATGAATGTGCAGCAAATCCATTTACTGCTTTATAGCTATTGTACAGTTGAAAATTAACAATTGTACATGAGTGTAAAAAGTTAATTTCTTTACAGCATATGACCCATGTCATATATGGTCAGTGGTTACAGTAGCTTTTGCAACTACAGTAGTTAGAAGGTTCAATATCTGGAAATATTGGACAACCATAATAAATAAATAAATAAATAAGTAAAATTTGGATGAAAGTTCTAGGAGAAAGTACAAATAAGAAAGCCAGAAGGAGGAAAGTGAAAAGTCTGCAAAATAAGAAGACAGAAGAAAAAGTCCTTATTCGGTTATCAAAACTTTTTGATAACTGTTTGTTAGACTGTTTGTCAACTGTTTATGTGCTAACAAATGTATGCCTGCTTATTTCTCTATCTATAAACAATAGCTTTAGAAATCGTATTTGCATTTCATACAGTACATTATAAATAGAATAAAACATAAGATATCCTTCAGAAACTGAAGTGGAACAAAATGAAATATTTAGTTGTCATTCTGTTTCTTGAAGGACTCTTGTTCTTGTCATCCCACTCATTATACATATGGCAGATCGTAGAATCATAGAATTGTCGAATGGTTTGGATTGGAAGGGATCTTAAAGATCACGCTTCGTTGGGTTAGAAACTGGCTGGATAGCCGGGCCCAAAGAGTCGTGGTGAATGGAGCCAAGTCCAGTTGGAGGCCAGTCACTAGTGGCGTCCCCCAGGGCTCGGTGCTGGGGCCGGTCCTCTTTAATATCTTCATCGATGATCTGGACGAGGGCATCGAGTGCACCCTCAGTAAGTTCGCAGATGACACCAAGTTAGGTGCGTGTGTCGATCTGCTTGAGGGTAGGAAAGCTCTGCAGGAGGATCTGGATAGGCTGCACCAATGGGCTGACGTCAACTGCATGAAGTTCAACAAGGCCAAGTGCCGGGTCCTGCAGCTGGGGCGCAATAACCCCAAGCAGAGCTACAGGCTGGGAGAGGAATGGTTGGAGAGCTGCCAGGCAGAGAAGGACCTGGGAGTGATGGTGGATAGTCGGCTGAATATGAGCCAGCAGTGTGCTCAGGTGGCCAAGAAGGCCAACGGCATCCTGGCTTGTATCAGAAACAGTGTGACCAGCAGGGCTAGGGAGGTGATCGTCCCCCTGTACTCAGCTCTGGTGAGGCCGCACCTCGAGTACTGTGTTCAGTTTTGGGCTCCTCACTACAAGAAGGACATCGAGGTGCTTGAGCGAGTCCAGAGAAGGGCAATGAAGCTGGTGAGGGGCCTGGAGAACAAGTCCTCCGAGGAGCGGCTGAGGGAGCTGGGCTTGTTCAGCCTGGAGAAGAGGAGGCTCAGGGGTGACCTTATCGCTCTCTATGGGTACCTCAAGGGAGGCTGTAGCGAGGTGGGGGTTGGCCTGTTCTCCCACGTGCCTGGTGACAGGACGAGGGGGAATGGGCTTAAGTTGAGCCAGGGGAGTTTTAGGTTAGATGTTAGGAAGAACTTCTTTACTGAAAGGGTTGTGAGGCACTGGAACAGGCTGCCCAGGGAAGTGGTGGAGTCACCATCCCTGGAAGTCTTCAAAAGACATTTAGATGTAGAGCTTAGGGAAATGGTTTAGTGGGGACTGTTAGTGTCAGGTCAGAGGTTGGACTCGATGACCTTGAGGTCTCTTCCAACCTAGAAAATTCTGTGATTCTGTGATTCTGTGATCATCTAGTTCCAACCACCCTGCCATTGTCAGATCAAGTTGTCCACGGCCCCATCCAACCTGTCCTTGAACACCCCCAGAGTATTAAAGATAACCACAACTTTTCTGGGCAACCTTTACAGTGTCTCACCATCTTCTGAGAGAAGAATTTCCTCCTAACATCTAAACAAATTCTCCTTTCTTTCAGTTTAAAACTGTTCCCCCTTACCTTATCACTATCTGCCTAAGTAAAAATTTGGTCTCCATCTTTTTTTTACACCCCGCTTAAGTATTGAAAAGCTGCAATAAGGTCTCCCTGGAGCCTTTTCTTCTTCAGGCCAAACAGGCCAGCTCTCTCAACCTGTCCTCATAAGAGGTGTTTCAGCTGAATGCAGTACTCTGGGTGTGATCTTAAGCTGAAGCTTATTTCAAAAAAGGTCATTTTTTTTAACAAGACAGTACTGTGTCCTGAACTAGAAACACATATTCCCTTTTTTCAGATACTCAGGATACTTTTTATAACCAATGTATGTTAGTGCCAAAGTTATTTTAACAGTTAATTTAAGAGGGTAATATATTGATAATGAGCACATGGTTAGGAGGCAGAGGATTTGGTTTTTGTTTCTTTGTAAGTGACTTCACGATCTTTAAGTTTTTAAGTTTGAGAAGAAGGCAATGGGGGTGGGTTTTTATTTATTTATTTATTGTTTGTTTATTTTTAAGTTTTTGGTAGATATTTGAAACAGGAAAAACAAAGTTATTTTCCTGGTTCTATGCTTCCTTATCTGTTCCTAGGTTATGTACTGTGAATTTTTAAAACAGGAATTTACTACAAGGCATGGAAAATGTAAGGTGGAATTCTAGTAAAAATAGGGTTTTTTGTTGTTTTTGTTTTGTTGTTTTCTTTTTTTGTTTGTTTTCAGAATGACTTTAAAAATCTATGGAATACAATAGAGAAGTATATTAATTCCTCAAAAAGGTTAAAAGGTTATATCTGCCCAAATCTGCAGTAGTGATTACACAGGAGTTTTCCATTAAAAAATACTGCTTAAATGAGGTAACCCTTTCTTCAGAGATATCCCACAGCATAGTCACATTAGCTGTATACTGAACTGAAGATTTTAATGTTTTCTGGTATAATATGAATTTATTTTGGCCCACTTAAATAAAGGCAGTGGTATTCTAAAGTTTTCCAGATTGAACTTTAGCTCATTTGAGTACTTCAAGGATGTCACACTAGCTGTTTTCAAATCATGTCCCTCCTTATTAGGAAAAAAATGAATCACTGAATATGGCATATAATTGACATGTGAAAATATGTGAATTTTTAAAGATTATAACAAAGCACGAAGAAATTATGTTCATCTTAGTCTAAATCAAGGAATGATAATGTGGCAAGTTTCTTTTATTTTACAGGGAGGCAGTTACAAGGTGATTTATTTTGAAGACAAAGATGTATGAAGATGATTAAATATATTCAAAAATCACACTTCAACTTTAAAATATGACTTTGAAAAATAACATATATTATGAAGAACAACAGAGTTGTTCAGCCATATTTCAGTGTAAATTTCTGGTTCCACTTTTGTAGGTTGAAGCTCTTCAAAACAACGATAACAAATTAATGTAAATTCATTTGCATTCCCTAGCTATTCCCAAACAGAAGAGCATGTAGATATCTTTAAGATGCAAGAGTTTGGAATAGGAAGTGGAAAAAACAGAATCACTGCCTGCCCACCCTAATTCCTTCTGATACTCAATACAGAAGAAAGATGTTCAGAGACATCAGAAAAGAGAGGTTCTATTTTAAGATTTGCCCTTTTTCATATTAAATTAAATGCATGGTTTGCAAAAGACAGTCCAACTTGTATACTAGGAAAATAATACGACCAACCAATGCTTTTCATGCAATTCACCTCCATGTTTTTCATGATCACTTAATTTCTATCCAACTAAATTTAGCAAATATAATGAATCACTTCAGATGGCTTTCAAATCTTGAGCACAATTTGGTGCATAGCTGAGTAATTATAGTGAAAGTAATTTCTTTAAATTTATTCTGTAAGTACTATTTCATGGACCTGTCTAAATTATTGAAAAAGACACCACAGGAGAGACAGGAAAAAAAATAATTATATATATGTGTGTGTGCATATATATATATATATATAAATATATAAAATAAATAAATAACATAATGTATTACATATATATTCGTATATAGTATATATAATATATTATATATTATATGTAATTATATATTTTATATATTTTTATATTGTATTTTATATATAATTATGTATATAATATGTATATATATAAATTGGGAAGAAAATTTAAAAACAACAAAAAAAAAGCTTCCTGCTTTTGCCTAGGACAAGGTTGGTTTTCTTCATGGAGGCTCTTGTGGTGATGTGTTTTGGATCTGTAATGAAGAATAGTGTTATTGGTCTACTGAGATTTCGGTTGTTGCTGAGCAGTGCTTGCACAGAGTCAGGGTTTATCTGTTTCTATTCTGATTCTCTTCCCCACTGCGAATAAATGTGGAGCGAATAAATGGCTGTGTGGTGCTTAGCTGCTTACCAGAGATAAGACAGTAACAGATACAACAGATAGTAAAATGTACTCCATTTTCTTTTATCTCGAAACATTTAAGCACTGTCCTCTCTCTGTCCAGTATAAAGGCCTTACTGCTACTCTAAGAATCCTTAAATACCGTAAGGATTATATTTTATCACAGTACAATCCCCCCTTCATTGTAAAATTATTTCTTTCCTTCAAAGCATTATTCTACAGTTTTCTAGTCCTCTTAATTTAATGCTCATATTTAATACATTGTATTTCATGAGGCTTCCAATTTTTGTTAGGGCATGCCCCCTAACTTTCAAAAGCCATTCTTTCCTCCTGGCAGATCCTTCTTAAGTTTGTCTTTGTGACTCCTAAGCTTTTGTTATTGCTTTGTTTGTTTGTTTCTTTCTTTCTTTCCTTTTAGAGTTTTGATATTCACTTTAAATGGACTTCTATAAAAACACGTGTTTATAAGTCTCCAGCAGTCTCCAAGCCTATTTTTGCACTGCTCCTTTCAGAATTTATGTTTTTTGTTTGCTTGTTTATTGCTGTGGTTGTTGCTTTTACTTATTGTTCTCATTTTTCCAAGTAAGTCATGTTTATGTAGGTCTATCTTGAAACTCAATGTCTATGTGATCTATTTGTTTGGCCTATTCTCACTACTTCAGTCTAATATTTAACTATACTGAGCAGTGTTCCCACTAATCTCTCAGATAGAATCTGAGCATCTAACCAAAAGAGAATAACAGAATAGTCCCTTTTACTGTAGTCTGTCATTGAATCCAAAATATTATTTCTACATCTCATCCTGTTGTGTCACTGAAACTGCCTTGAAATGGATAGCTGAAATCTCTCACTCTTATACACCCTAATTCACATTTTCAACTAGCCAGGCAACACTGTATCATACTAATTATTCTCCTTCCACCAGGACTGTGATACTATTAAATCAGAGTAGTTGTTTGATGTCAAGCATTCTAGTGTTCCACTTTAAGATCCTCCATATCACTCAGCAATGGTAAGTTTGCATTTCACCTAACCACTTAACATTGCATGTTCCATTCAACTGGCATTAAGGTATCTAATTTTTCTGCCTTATTTATTGTAATTATTAATTTATTTCCCTCTTATACTTTTCAGAAACACATTAAATGTTAGGTTTAGTTATGTCAGCTCAAACCAGACACTCTTCTGTGTCTGTCAGTTTTCTTCCACCAGCACTTGCCTGTGACCTTTTTATTATTGATTTGTATCAGTCTGTATCAGATAAAAATGTAAAATTAAAGTGTAAACTTTCCTTCCAGATCAAGTCTTTTTTTTCCAGAGGATTCATAAGTATAAAACATGCCTGAAATGCTCCTTTCTATGTAATTATCTCCTCCAAATGTGAAACTCCAGATCTCTCGCTACATCCTAGACTTCTCATGTGCAAATGTTAGTATTTCAAATGATGCAGTTTCTTAGCTTCAGCCTCCACCTATCATCCTAAGGTAAGCCTCTGGAATGTCCTTTCTACTCTTCTCTACACCCTTGGTGCTGTATGTACCCATGACTATTAGCTTTTCCCCACATCAGAAGTGCCCTATTTCATAAGGTCCTCAACCTTCAGATTCAACTTGCAAGCTACCTACCATTTAGTCTTCAGCCCTCAGTCCTCATACTCAGTCTATGTACTTGAGTAGAAACTCCCCAGCTAGTAACATCTACAATTAAGATTGACTGTTCCCATGTTATTGGGAAGCTTCTACTCACCGTGATATGTTTTGGAGATCTGTTTTGGATGTTTTTATTAGTTTAGTTTGTTCTTGGAGAGGATGATTAAGTGTACTATTCTCTAACCTTACTCTATTTTTATTAAGTTAGTTAGTAGATGGTGAGAAATACTCAGACTCATAGGGAAAAAAAAAAAAAAAAAAAGTAAAGGGAAAGCTGATCTGAGGTTGTCTGTAGTTTAACAGCTCAACAAGTTGTACCCTGCTTGCCCAGCTACTGTCTTTTTTCCTTACCCTGGGCAATCTCTTGAGACACAAGTTAAAATAGCCTTGCTAATAGTGTCCTAACACTCCCATGGAGGCACTGGTTCTGAAAACCCTCAAGGTTGTGGCAGCCTCAGCTGCCACAGCAGTAACCAAACATCCAGAGCACACATTCTCCCATTACCTCCTCACAACAGCCTTACACCACCTGAGTTTTCTTTTCTTACAGGATCAAGAGCATTTTCTTCTCTCTCTTCTTGCTCCTTCCCTTACAAAAGAAAACCATCGTGTTGCTTGATGTCCCTTGCTCACTGCTCTACAGGTACAATGATACAAGCAAAGTATAATTGTACAAGTTACAGGTAGATAACTACTTTATAAGTAGTTTTGTATAACCTTTTTAGTCTTTTGAAGTGTCATACCAGTAATAACGTTATGCCTTATTAGCAGCAATAATTCATTTTGTCTACAAATAAAGAACATATTTACACTGCATCATGTAAGTCCACAAGTCTAATGTTTATTTCTGCTTTACAGCAGATATTGATTTCAAAAGGCTTTTTAGTTTAAAGTTTATTATTTTTTGAAATTTTTATTTATTTTGTGTGTGTGTTTGTGTTTGCTTGCTTGTTTGTTTAATTCATATTGTCATTTAAAGGGCTATAGCTGGCATATGGCTGAATGGCAATGTATGCATATGATTCATTGAAGCAGTGATTTATTTAAATAAATTGTTTTTGTTTGTTTTTTTTTTTTTTTTTCATGAGCAGAGTTGAAAAATAATATTTCAATAAGCTCATTATTACATTTAGGTACTTTGGTAGGATTCGGTGATGATGTCATTAGAAGGGGTCTAGGTTAGAAAGTTCAGAAGTCTGATGTGATGATGATAGGGTTGCGATTTTATTTTTTCTTGTAATTGATTATGTATAAAAATATTACATTAAAAGTTTGCAGACAGTCCAAATCAAAGCTTGTGAATGAAATATATCCAGTCTTCAAGGACATCCAAACTTTTAGCCCAGACATTTTAGTTTCAACTGATACTTATAAAAAAGTCATTTGTGAATGGAGACAAAGAAAACAGTATCATGATTGCCATTTTAAGTCACTGTGTTGGAAATGTCTATGACAAGGTATTGGTATGGAGGTTGTTGGAGGGGTGGAGTCCAAGAGTTGCCCCATGGTGGACATAGTCTGCCCTAGCTAGATGCAAGGAAAACACTGCAGAGACCATCAGCCACATGTATGGTACTGTTGTAAAAATATTCAAGAAAGGGAAGAAAATGTCAGACAGGCAGATGAAGAGGGAACAAAAAGTGTGAGAACAGAACAGACAATGCCAAGGTCAGAGCAAGAGGAGAGTAGTTGTGTCTGCAGTGAAGGAGTGAAGATAAGCATGTGTAGCATGTGTCCTGGTATAATCTAGGATAGAGTTAATTTTCTTCCTAGTAGCTGGTAGGGTGCTATGTTTTGGATTAGGATAAGAAGAGTGTCAATAACACACTGATGTTTTAATTGCTGCAGAGCAGTGCTTAACACTAAGCCAAGGACTTTTCAGCTTCTCACTCTGTCCTGCCAGAAGGCAGGCTAGGGGTGCAGCAGGAGCTGGGAGGGGACAGACCCAGGACAGCTGACCCAAACTAGCCAAAGGGGTATTCCATACCATCTGACATCATGCTAAACAATATATAGGGGTGGAGAGCCACGGATAGGCTCAGGGTTAGGCTGGGCATGGGTCAGCAGGTGATGAGCAATTGCACTGTGCATCACTTGTTTGTACATATTGTTAGTAGTAGTACTATTATAATTTATTTATTTTTTCCTGTCTTAATGAACTGTCTTTATCTCAACCCACAAGCTTCATTTTCATGTTTCTTTCCCCAGTCACAGAGAGGAAGGGGGGAGGGTGAGCAAATGGCTGTGTGGTGTTTAGCTGCTGGCCAGGTTAAACCACAACAGCATGAGAAAGAATGAAGGAAATGTCAGTTTTAAGATTTGTCTGTGGTAGCATTGCCTTCCTATAAGTACTCTGTGCAGTATTTTTTATTGTCACCACAATAAAAGAATGATATAAAAATATTTGAGCATGTCCAAATGAGGACAACAAAAGTGGTGAAGGGTCTAGAGGGGAAGATGCATTAGGAGTGGCTGAAGTTGCTTGAGTTGCTTGGTTTGTTCAGCCTAAAGAAGAGGAGACCGAGAGGAAACCTTGTCACACATAATCTACAGCTTCTTCAGAAGGGGGAGCAGAGGGGCAGGCACTGATCTCTCCTCTCTGGTGCCAGTGACACGTTATGAGGGAACAGCATGAAAGTGTGATGTGGAGGTACAGGGTGTTAAGGAAAAGATTCTTCACTGAGAGTGTGCTTGGGCACTGGGACAGGCTTCCCAGGGAAGGTGTCATGGAACTGAGCCTGTCAGAGTTCAGCATGCATTTGCAAAATGCTCCCAGACATATGGTTTGATTTCCACTCTACGTGGAGCCAGGTATTGGATTTGGTGATCCTTGTGGGTCCCTTCTAACTCAGGATATTCTACATTTCTGTGATTGTGTTTCTGTTTTCAACAACCCCAATTAGAAATTACATTTTTCTTTTAATTGGTGGTAATTTTATTTTCCCCAAACAGTATCTATTTTTCCTACAACAATAACTGGTATACAATCTCTTTGTCTTTATCTCAGTCCACAAGCTTTCTTGATCCTATTTTCTTCCTATCATGCTGCTGAGTCACAGGGAGGAGTGAGTGTGTGGCTGGGTGGGCATTGGCTGTTAGCCAGACTAACCCAGCATGATCAGACTCACGGTCTCTAGAGTCTAATGCACTTGAACATTAAATTAGATAATCAGAATTATCAGAATCAAAAAGGAGAAGGTCTACTGAAAATTTTCTCACTGAAATCTGAGATTTTAGTTGCTTTTGTGTAGAGAAAGCTTTCTGTTCCATATTAAAACTCAAATCTTTAGATCTGGTATATAAACAACAAAAAATGGAAATGAATAATCATAAGAATATCAGGCCTTTCAAACAGAAATGTTCCAGATGTCAAGAGATTGTTTTATGTTCTTGTTTCTTTTTAACCTCTCAAGAGTTTGTCTACATCTTTCATATTTCTCGAATATATTTCTCAGTAAAAAATGTTATTCATAATGTACATTTCATATATAATATATTTTTTTTTTTTACCTTACAACACTTTATAACAAAGTATATTTATTTATTTATTAAAATTCTGCAGTTTGCAGTATAATGATGAGAAATAGTGTACTTCATACACTTCTAAGAAAAATAAATAAATAAATAAATCCAGGATTATTTTTTTTCCAAAGTTAGTGAATTACAAATTTGACTTATGCACCAGTGATATTGATTCCTTTGATGTTTACTCTTTTTCTTCAGATTTTTATATCTGAGGGAAGTTTCTGAAAATATTTAACCTGTTTTGTTAAATTTTCCTCTTTCTTCATTCAGAAAAGCATATACATAATATAGTCTGCTTTTGCGATTTAAACATTTACCTTTCCAAACTAAGGTACTGCGAAGAAGTTTTCTTTTTCATTATTATTATTATTTTTAAGAATTTCATGCATCTTTAGCATGCTAATAGTGCATGTTAGTGCATGGCACTGTATGCTGAAGAATGCAATAAAGAACAAATGAAAGACCACTACCACATGGTATAAAAATATTTATTTTTATTTACTTTCTAAGCTAAAAGAAGCTTAAAGCTTGAGAACATTTCAAAAGACAGAAATCTGCTAAATGACTTTGGAAGACAAAGAAACAGTAGACAAGTTGCATTTCAAAATGCATCAAAAATAGTTGTTTAAAATATATATATATTTATTTTATTTTATTTTATTTTATTTTATTTTATTTTATTTTATTTTATTTTATTTTATTTTATTTTATTTTATTTTATTTTATTTTATTTTATTTTATTTTATTTTATTTTCTCCTCTCTGCTTCTGTTCCTTTTCTCCTCTTCACACATTTATAAGAAAGATCCATTGAGAGCCCAGCCTGGATATAGTCATTAACTATAGAGAATGTTCCTAAGGAACTAGACTTCATGTGCAAAATGAACAGTGATTTCAGCCTTGGAAATAAGTGTCATCTCCAAAAGTTGTGTCTTGTGCTAGTTTCAGAAGCATTAAAAGCAAAGTTAATGCAACTAGATTAGTCAGAATGACACGTAACCCACCGATTAGCAACTATTACCATTGCAAGGTTGGAAAGATCTGAGCTAGAAACTACTTCAAACATGAAAAATTGATAATGTTCTACCAAACAAAGGATAAAAGAGAATTTAGGGATCAAAGAAAATAAGTAAGTCTTTTATTTTCCTTTCCTGCACGACCCCTCTACCTCCACCCTCTACCCCTCACCTTACCCTTAAAGAAAAGAAAAAATAGCATGACAAAAAACTAAAAGCAAAATAAAGCTTCTCAGGTCATCATTAATTTAAGAATCTGTAATGAAACAGCTAGCATTGCCCTGGAGCATAAAAGGCGAGAAATGCATTTTTACATTTTAACAACTTCTGCAGTCAGGCAGAGATAGTTCCAATAGCTAAAAACCCTGAATATATCCTGAAAAGATCCCCACTGCTCAGGCAGAATTACATGAATGAGGAAGCGTCAGAAAAGAAAGAGGTTGTTAGTTTTTTGTGTATACAAATTCAGCTGAAAGTATCCTCTAGTTTTATGTTTTCTAATGTCAAACTGATTATGTACGCTAGAAAATGATACAGTAACAAAAAGAAAGCAATGATTTTTCTGAACACAAATATTTATAAATGATGTACCTGTCCAAAAGCTTTAGTAATTATGTCCAAAACAATATAGATGGTGGAATGTCTTATATTGTTGTAATAGGCTTTTCAATTTAAATGGCTTAAGATTTTATAATCTTCTTATTACAATTACCAACATCATCACAAATCTGATTTATACCTTATCTATACATAATAAATATATAGATATATTTCTCCTTCTCCTTCTCCTTCTCCTTCTTCTTCTTCTTCTTCTTCTATAATATATATATATGTACATATTTCAAATAACATACAAGCAAACACATTGTAATTTAGTGTTGAAACATCTAAGTAAGAGTAGAAGTCTAGAGAGGGTAGCTAATACATTAAAATTCTTCATCAGTCTTTCCTGGCTTCAGATGTCTCCATTGTTTAGAGGATGTATTCTTGCCTCAGTGAGGTCAAAAGTAAAGGCTTAAGATTGATTCTTCAAAATAATTAATACAAGTATATCTAATTTTAATGAGTCATTGAAAAATCTTAATTATATGGTTATATGTTTTACATTGTATCTTTACTCATGTTTCTTACTCTATGGTCATGTAAAATTACAGTTCTGAAAACTATTCCTTAGTCTTATGAATAAACCATTTATAATTTTGATTAGAGTTGCAGAATGATCGTTGCAATAAATAAATAAATAAAATAGAATTTTCTATTTTATAGTCTTAGACCATAATAATAACAATAATAATAATAACAACAACAACAACAACAATGATAATTATAATCATAATTATGAAGTATGAAGCCAAGAAAAATCCAGCAGAAGCTTTGAGTAATCCTTGGACCCTTTGTTTAAGCTGAAGATGAAATTTCAAGGATGGGTGAGAAAATAAAATAAATAAACGCTGACATTCAGCAACAGTGTTATGAATGCAAAGTACATTACAAATCCTTTTAACTGGGTGTGCGGAACAGAGAATCAGAAGCTAACATGGATAATGAAAGCATTGTAGTATAGATATTGATTTCAAGAATAAGCACAGTTTAGAGTATAGTTACAGTTCCAGTGTTCAAATTCTCTATTTTTTTATTTTTTTTATTTTTTGGGGTGGGTAGGAATTCTAGTAGCAATACAACTGGTTCCCATTGCAAATTTACAGTTTAACCTATAACTTCTGTTTTGCAAGTTTATAAAGCAGAAGTGAGCCACTTTTACTCTAGAATGTGTCGTCTATATGAATTTAGTAATTGCACTGGCGATACAACACAATACAAAACAGTACAATACAATAAAATACAGTAGTTATTCATTCAAATGACTGAATAAAAACTCTGATGTTTATCTCCATTCAGATTTGTCTGTGTGGTTGGAATAACCTCATGAAGAACTCAAAGAAAGTATAATAGACATACTCATCAACTAGTTACATTTTGTTAAGAAACCATTACCATACCATACCATACCATACCATACCATACCCTACGCTACCCTACGCTACTGTACCCTACTGTACCCTACCCTACCGGACCCTACCCTACCCTACGAGACCCTACCCTACCTTACCGTATCCTACCCTACCGGATCCTACCTTACCGGACACTACAGTACCCTAGCCTACTGGACCCTACCCTACTGGACCCTACCCTACCATACCCTACTGGACCCTACCCTACCAGACCCTAGTGTACCCTTGCCTAGCCTTGCCTAGCCTAGCCTAGCCTAGCCTAGCCTACCATACCATACCACATCATACCATATAATACCACATCATACTATACTGTTACCTTCACCATATAAAATCCAGACATATTCATATGCTTCCCCCAAATTTCCTAGTCCTCTAAGTAGATATTTTACAGAAACTCAACCGATTGAAAGTTTAAATTACTTTTTTAGCTCGACCCTTTTCAAGTAAGTTTGCCAGTAAAACTGTCTGTCAAAGGTAAAATTATAAATGTTAACCAACAACAACGAATGTTATTGCAAGTATTGCTGGAGGCTGTCCTGAGGAGCCCCATACCCCTGAGGCCCCAGAGGAAGTTGGAATAAAGGAGGAGTTTGTCTCAGTTAATGAGGACTGGGTTAAGGAAAAATTAAGTAAGATGAACATCCATAACTCCGTGGATCCTGACGGGATGCACCCATGGGGGCTGAGGGAGATGGTGGAAGTTATTGTTAGGCCACTTCCCACCATCTTTGGTAAGTCATGGGGAATGGGAGAGGTGCCAGAGAACTGGAGGAAAACAATCACTCCAGTCTTCAAAAAGGTTGAGAAGGAGGACCCAGGTAACTATACATCAGTCATCCTCATCTCCATCCCTGGAGAGGTGATGGAACAACTTATCCTTGACATTTTATCTAGGTATTTAAAGGATAAAAGTGTAAGAGGTTTCAGTTATATATAAGAACCTTTTTTTCACAGTGAGGGTGACAGAACACTGGAACAGGCTGTCTAGGGCAGGTTTGGAGTCTCCTTCCCTGAATACATTCAAAACCCACCTGGACACGCTCTTCTGTGACCTGATGTAGGTGTTCCTGCTCCAGAAGGGGGACTGGACTAGATGATATTTTAAGATCCCTTCCAACACCTAACATTCTGTGATTGTGATTGTGAGGCTAAGGCAAAATCTGCACTAAGGAAAATTTTCACAGAATCACAAAATCACAGAATGATTGAGATTGTAGGGGACTTCTAGAGGTCCTTTGGCCCGACCACCCTGCTCAAGCAGGGACATATACAGCATGTTGCCCTGGACCATATCCAAGTAGTTTTTTAAAATCTCCAAGGAGCGAGACTCCACTACTGCCTAGATAACCTCTACCAGTGCTCAATGAGCCATACAGTAAAGTCCTTACTGATGTTCACATTAAACCTCTTGTGTTCCAGTTTGTGCCCATTTCACTGTCAGTGAGAACAGTTTGTCATCTTTGCACCCTCTTTCCAGGTATTTATAAATATCTAGACTTTGAAACTTATGGGAAAGGAGTTGTACAAAAGGTTTTGATTGGTCTAGATTTATTTGCTTGGACTGCTATTTGTGCATGGCAAGATTGTAGCCCATAAATGAGGAAAGTTTTCAAATAACAAGAGAATAATAGAAAAGTAACCACAGTCATACTAAGTTACAAGCTGAAAAATGTGAGATGATGTGGCTTGGGCCTTCTGAACATCCATTCCACCTCTTTTTGTTATGATTCTGTATGTACCTTGTGGTACAGCTGCACTGAGACTCCTATCTTCCTATCTACTTTTTTATGCTTTTGATAACTAGCATTAGTCAGTCAGGATATGTTTATTCAAACTTTATTCAATGACTTTTATTCTAGCACTAACTACTTCTCACATCAGTCACTCTAATAAAAATGACTTATAAAAAAATTCAGAACCTTGACTAGTGTTAGACATTTAAACACCTATCTGAGATAGCTAGAAATAGAAATGAAAAAAAAAAAAGAGGATAAAAAAAATTCCCAAGAGATCAAATACCTCAATACTTTTTTTGAAATGTGTTTCTGCGAAATGTAAAGACATTCAATTAAATTAATTCAACTAGTAAACTTTACATGATATTTCAATTTCAGTACACAGCACACATTTACACAGTACACGTTTATAATACATAGTACACAAAGGATATAAATATTAACTCAAAAAAAAAAAAAAATCCTAGAACAAATAATGCAGGAGGAGAAAAAAAATGAAGAAGAAAATAAAAAATAGAACAAAACAACATCAACAACAACAAATTAAAAACACCTACCCAGGTCAGGAACAATAGTATAAAAAGATCTGAATGTTCTCAATATTGAGAGGAATTCAACCAAAATCTGACTATCACAAAGCATATTTAAGCAAAAAAGTGGTTTTTTTTTTTGTTTTTTGTTTTTTGTTTTTTTTTTTCAGCATGATGGTATTGAATTCATTCTACTGAATAACAACTCTATTACCTTTGTCCTGTTACATTATTTTCTATTTAAAACCCTTCTCAGGACAAAATCCTTTGTCTCTCCCTCTGTAATATGCAACCAGGTCACATGGACTTGAACTTGCAACAGTGCTGTAGTTTAGTTTTACAGTGTTTATTGCCTGAAAATCTATTTTGAAAAGAGGTTACAACTCCTGACTACTCTCCAACAGAACTGCCTAAAAAAATAGCAAATCTGAAGTTAAGAGTCAGTCCTGCAGTTTTGTCAATTGTATAGGGTTAGGCAGATTTCTGATTAAAGAAGCTCTTTTTGCTTGTTTGTGTGTTTGTTTTGTCATTATGTTTTTGTTGTTGTTGCTGCTGCTGCTGTTTTTCCTTGATTTACACAAAGAAATGTACACCTCATTAGTTAAGATCGTCTACCTCCAGACAAAACTTGCCAGATCTGAAGAGAGAATGATGAAAAATATGTCAATGTATATGCATGATCCTGCAATGTTATTGAACTAATCAGTCATAGCTGAATATGAAATGGAATACAAAATAGCCTGGGCTTTTTTAACAGTATATGGCAAATTATAAAAACATGAAAAAAATGTTTATGCAAAGAAAGATTTAATTAAAATAATTACGGTTTAAATAATCTTTTTAGTGTCACAAAGACAGATCCTTTGGAAAAACATTTAAGACCTTATCTGAAGCAACAACATCCTCCCAGTATGTATTTCTAATCAAAGAAATACTTTACGATATACTGCAGTAAACAAGGAGAGATTCTGGATAAATACTTTATAAATTTTCTTCAACACATAGCTGTACAGCTATGAAAAATAGTACAATTGTGGTCATTGCTGACTTTTAGTCCTAGGTTACATGTGATCTTTTAGTCCTAGATTACATGTGATCTTTCCATTACATTATTGCTTTTGAAGAAAAGGCAGAAGTCATAAACAAAGTCAAGTAAATATTGTGTTAAGGGCTGTAGTCAATTAACCATTATGGGCCCAGTTGGATTCAGGGTACTGAACTATCACAATCACAGATTCACATTACCGATGCATTAACCGATATGGGTCTGGTCGGATTCAGAGCACTGAACTCACCAGTAACGTGTAATCGCCCTTACTCTAGTCACGTTCAATGAGAACTATCACAGCTACGAACAATGCAGTTAAGTGCAATTTATTACAGCAACAGGTACACAGGTTATTTGGATTGCAGGTGATAATTTACTGTCTGCAAAAGCGAGCTAGCATGCATGAAATACACAAGTACACAGCCTGGCTATCAACACATTAAAAGGCACAAAGACTCTAGACATTTGTAAGTATTTGCTGAGACACCTGGTATAACCAAGTGTTCAAATCTTACCCCACAGCATCCCATTGTGGGGGAAAGAGAGGTTCAGCCTGTTGACTGATCCCGGAAGTCAGAAGGTATCCTTTGTGCTGGTATCTTCTCTACTAACCCCTTTCTCTTAAGCCAATTTATATTATTTTCTATCTTTTAGGTGGAGCTCTAGTCAAGCATAGGTTGGTGTGGGATTATTCTGGGTTGTGCCTGCATGCACGAAGGGAGGGGTTTGCCTACAAGCACAGCGGGTGGGGTCCTGGGTTCTGGGGCGGGACACTTTGACATTATATAAGACGATGTTGCGCAGTAATAAATTGGCTTACAGCACAGAACGCTGGTCGTCTTGTCCGTTTGTCCCGGGGTTTCGGTCGGGATATCCAACACTTGGTTATTATTGGTAAAAAGTTTTCTCACTTTTGTTTAAAGCTATAGGCTCCAAGAAATTCAGAGCATGTGCTCAGTGAGGAGTGGTTGCAGTTGATGAAGAGGTTCTTCACTGAGAGGGTAGTTGCACACTGGAATAGGCTTCCCAGGGAACTAGTCACTGCACCAAACCTGTCTGAATTTAAGAAGCAATTGGACTGTGCACTTAGTAACATGGTCTAAAATTTTGGGTAGACCTGTGTGCTGACAGGAGTTGGACTCAAAGATCCTTAAGAGTCCCTTCAAACTCGGGATATTCTATGATTCTATGATTCTATGATTTCATATTATAATGAGTAAAAGTTCACTAGAGTACAACATTTAGTCAGAAACATAACAGGTCATTTGCTCAAGGTAGCAAATATATAGCTCATTGGTCTTGATGTGCACAAGTAAAATCAAGTCCCCATCTTGACACAGAGCCTAACCTTGGTGTCTCCGCTGCACTCTACACTCTGTACGCTTCCTTAGAGTCAGCACATCAGGTTCCCGTAGTGTAATATGATCTAAGGTTGGAAACCTAGGGAATGCTTATACAATGAAGCTACCCTCCACCCTGAAAGCTTTTTCAATGCTGTACATTTTCTTTAAAAGGTGAATATTAGTTTAATTTTCCTTTTAGGCAATTACTCCACAATGAATGCACAGATATTGCACTACCTGTGCATTTTAACTATGTCTAGATGCTTTCCAATTTGAAGCATTATTGTGTTAGGATTACAGCAAATTCTATGTGCAGCTCAGCATATAAGACATTGTCCTTACATAGCCAGAGAATTTCAAATGAGTCACGAAGTCCATTTCTGACCTGTGTCTAAAACAGATGAAGTTTACACCACAAAAGTTGAAACACTGAAATTCAAGTCTAAGATTTTAAAATCCAAATCACTCTGATAATATTTTCATGTATGAAAGTAACATCTACATAAAATTCTATGAATCTGTAAGTATATATTTATATGAATAAGCAGAGCAGAAAAAAAATGTTCTCTGTAATTGAGCTTACCAAATATGCCACTGAAGTTTTGGCATACTTAATCTATTCAAACTGGAACTTTCACAGAAACCTGAACCTGATGTTCAAGATCAAGGGTTTTGGAGTTTCTGGAAAGGTTAATTAAAAATAAAAATGCTAACCAAAAAAAAAAAAAAAAAAAAAAGAATAAAATAAATAAGAGTAAACATTTTCAGAAATTATAATGGCAATGGAAAGAACATACTGAGATTTTGGATCACTTTTTTCAATTTTTGTGAACAATTTAACAAAAAGTAGGATTGCCTACATATTTTAGAGTTAAGACTTGAAATAAAAAGCAGAAGAAAACTCCACATTATTTATTTATTTTATGAGAGAATGATGTGAACCCAATGGGAGAGCAAAATATATTTTATTATTCGTATAATAATAAGTATTTACAGTAAGAATGTAAAGATATTTTTCTGATATTTCCCACTCATTTAACATTCTGGACACATTTATGTGTATACATATGGGCTTTGAGAAAAACGTACATTTTTTCTGTATTGAAGGAATAGTACATTAGGCTTCAATGCTAGGTCTTGTATCAAATCATAGAAGCACAGGTCCATTGCGAATGAGTTAAGAGACATTGGCTCTGATACTGCAAGTAAAGTAGCTTAGAATTCTTTCCTGGATTTTCATAGAAATAATCAATCTACAAAGCATTATTCAGATTGGAGAGAATTATTAGTAACTGTAAATCTTTAAAGAACCAGAAGCAAATCTTTAAAGACTATTTATGTGTATTCTGAAGTATAATAAATCTTTTCATATAACTAAAATATCAGTCCCAGATTAAAGTGCGAATAACAAATATTCACTTACATCATTGATCTCAATGGAAGTAAAGATTCATTTGCATGCCTTCTCTTTCTTTCTTCAGCCATGAAATCTATATGCAAAATTCCTACTACTAATGGAATTTAAATGTGTTTTCATTTATTGATAAACTTCTTTATGCAAGGACATGTGAGAAATAAAGTTGTGGTTTTGCGGTGGAAAATTCCAGTAATCTTGAAAATTCAAAAGTGATTGTGCAGGCATAAGTGGCATAACAGTGGGGGTTATGTTAAAGGGAGAGTGGAAGACCCCACTGTCCCAAAATAAGGAGTATGGATAAGAGAAAAAAAGTCAAGTTGCAGAATCAGCAAAAACAAAAAATCACAGGACCCTCCTGTCATAAGAGAAGAAAACATAGAAAGAAATGGAAAAAAAAAAAATATATATATATATATATATATATATATAATATATATATAAATATATATATATATAATATATATATATATATATATATAAAATTAAAGGTTGGTCAAATAAAATTGTACATATATGGTATACTAACAGGAGTTAAGGTTATGAACCTGTAGAACTCAACCAATAAGGAGACAGTGGAGGAATCAAGCACTGGGTAATAGGGGATATAAGGTTATGATATACTCCTGTTGTGTGCTCCTTCTTGCAGAACACCCACCATTGCAATCGCAAATAAAAATGTTACTCCACTGATTACTCACCTAAGCCTGTGTTATTGGCTGCAGATTGTCTCTCCCAGACATTTTTTTTTTAATAAATACTGTTAAGTAGAAAATATTGATCTTTTACTTTATCTGAGACTGTCAAATAGTAAAACAGCACAATGCATTTGTTTGTTGTTGTAGAACAGGAAGGAGATTCTATAGCATTTAGAAAACAAAAGCCAACAACAGCAATGACAATTTGCAACTTTGCCAGCAAGTTAAAATATAAGATGAAACAAGTCCTAAAGTTCATTTATAAGATGCAGTTGCTCTTGTAACTGCATCTTATTGTATTTGTAACCACTCGTAGTAAGTGCTGCTGCTTTGGTCATATTTTTCTGCAAATTGTACTGAATTTTGTGCAGAAAATTGTACTTAGTCATAGATGACACAGCACCACCCTCACACACACACACACACACACACACACAATATATATATATATATAATTACCTTTATATGAACAGAGATTCATAAATCCTATTAATATAAGATTATTATAGAAATAACCTACATTGATCATTTTCTCTCTGAATTTTTTTAAAGGTTCATCTTGGAAATTCTGAGCCAGCCCAGATCCAGAACTAAAAAAATCTATGTCTGTAAATACAACACATCCTACCAATAGTAGTTTTCACATCTCTAAATTGTCATGCTTGGTAAATACTTCATGAGATCTTGTCAGATTATGAAAGACATGACACACCCTTAATATATTCACATAGAGCACCAGTCAAATTCAGGTCAATATATCTACTTAAGACTTAACATATCCTTGAAGGATCATCTAAGGAGTATTCATGGTATAGTATATATCTCTCTATATAGAGTTAAGATATGTAGATATAAAATACATAATCCTACTTTCTGTTAAGATTTTCTATTGTTTAGGATTTTGTTTTGTTTTATTTTGCTTTGCTTTGTGGTTTGGTTTTCTCTGTACTGTTCTACTGCTGAATTTAGGTGTCTTGAACTATTCATTGGGTGATTATTTGTATTCCCTGTACACAGGTATATTTTAATTGAGTTAGAACTACCCAATGGAAGTTATTACAAGGACAATTAAGCATGGTCTTTGTGCTATGAAGCAACATTCTTCCTGCACAGGTTAAAATTCTCATTTTATTTTATTTTTAATTTTTCCTCAAATATTTCGTGGATTTTGTCAGTTTTTTGTTTGTTTGTTTGTTCTGGCTTGGTTTGTTTTCAATTTTCAGAAACACATTTTTTTATGTTTTTATTATTATTATTATAGTTGTTTATTATTATTATTATTGTTATTATTGTTATTGTTGTTATTATTATTATTATTATTAGTTTTTGTTTCTTAACACCTTATCTAAATGTTTTCTTCTCATCCTGCCTTTTGGCATGACTTACATTTGCTAACAAGTTTGTCAAGAAAAACTGAATGTTGGCAGATCTGAGCTCATCAGAATTCTGTTCTTCATTACCTCTGTAAACACCGATGTGCTTAACAGCACTGCAAATTTCTAGCTGGCTGCTCCTAATTTGACTACCACATAAATAAATAAATAAACAAACAAACAAACCATTCGCAAAGAACTATTTTCCAGGCATTGTATTGGATACATCACACATAAAGAAGTCAAAGTTTCTTTTTAAAATGTAATTCATGCTCCAATAGCACATTTGTATATTGGAAGGTAGAACCTAGAAGATCAATTGTACTCTTTAATATTGTAATAAGGTTTTAGACATTCACTCTAAAGAATCACAGAATCACAGAATTTCTAGGTTGGAAGAGACCTCAAGATCATCGAGTCCAACCTCTGACCTAACGCTAGCAGTCCCCACTAAACCATATCCCTAAGCTCTACATCTAAACGTCTTTTAAAGACTTCCAGGGATGGTGACTCCACCACTTCCCTGGGCAGCCTGTTCCAATGCCTCACAACCCTTTCAGTGAAGAAGTTCCTCCTAACATCTAACCTAAAACTCCCCTGGCTCAACTTAAGCCCATTCCCCCTCGTCCTGTCACCAGGCACGTGGGAGAACAGGCCAACCCCCACCTCGCTACAGCCTCCCTTGAGGTACCCATAGAGAGCGATAAGGTCGCCCCTGAGCCTCCTCTCCTCCAGGCTGAACAAGCCCAGCTCCCTCAGCCGCTCCTCGTAGGACTTGTTCTCCAGGCCCCTTACCAGCTTTGTCGCCATTCTCTGCACCCGCTCAAGCACCTCGATGTCCTTCTTGTAGCGAGGGGCCCAAAACTGAACACAGTACTCGAGGTGCGGCCTCACCAGAGCTGAGTACAGGGGGACGATCACCTCCCTAGCCCTGCTGGTCACACTGTTTCTGATACAAGCCAGGATGCCGTTGGCCTTCTTGGCCACCTGAGCACACTGCTGGCTCATATTCAGCCGACTATCCACCATCACTCCTGGGTCCTTCTCTGCCTGGCAGCTCTCCAACCATTCCTCTCCCAGCCTGTAGCTCTGCTTGGGGTTATTGCGCCCCAGCTGCAGGACCCGGCACTTGGCCTTGTTGAACTTCATGCAGTTGACGTCAGCCCATCGGTGCAGCCTATCCAGATCCTCCTGCAGAGCTTTCCTACCCTCAAGTAGATCGACACACGCACCTAACTTGGTGTCATCTGCGAACTTACTGAGGGTGCACTCAATGCCCTCGTCCAGATCATCAATGAAGATATTAAAGAGGACCAAGCCCTGGGGGACGCCACTAGTGACTGGCCTCCAACTGGACTTGACTCCATTCACCATGACTCTTTGGGCCCGGCTATCCAGCCAGTTTCCAACCCAACGAAGCGTGCGCCAGTCCAAGTCAAGAGCAGCCAGTTTCTTGAGGAGAATGCTGTGGGAGACGGTGTCAAAAGCCTTGCTGAAGTCAAGGTAGACGACATCCACAGCCTTTCCCTCGTCCACCCAGCGCGTCACTTTGTCATAGAAGGAGATCAGGTTCGTCAAGCAGGATCTGCCTTTCATAAACCCATGCTGACTGGGCCTGATCGCCTGCTTGCCCTGCAAGTGCTGCATGATGACTCTCAGGAGGATCTGCTTCATGAGCTTCCCTGGTACTGAGGTCAAACTGACAGGCCTGTAGTTTCCCGGGTCTGCCCTCCGGCCCTTCTTGTAGATGGGCATCACGTTTGCTAGCCGCCAGTCGATTGGGACCTCCCCCGATAGCCAGGACTGCTGATAAATGATGGACAGTGGCTTGGCCAGCTCCTCTGCCAGTTCTCTCAGTACCCTTGGGTGGATCCCATCCGGCCCCATCGACTTGTGCACATCTAAGTGCCGTAGCAGGTCACCAACCAGTTCTTCATGGATAGTGAGGGCCACATCCTGCTCCCCATCCCCTTCCACCAGCTCAGGGTACTGAGTATACAGAGAACAACCGGTATTGCCGCTAAAGACTGAGGCAAAGAAGGCATTGAGCACCTCCGCCTTTTCCTCATCTCTTGTAACTAAGTTTCCCCCCGCATCCAGTAAAGGATGGAGATTCTCCTTAGTCCTCCTTTTTGTGTTGATGTATTTATAGAAACGTTTTTTGTTATCTTTAACGGCAGTAGCCAGATTGAGCTCCAGATGAGCTTTGGCCTTCCTAATTTTGTCCCTGCACAGCCTCGCTACATCTTTAAAGTCCTCCCTAGTGGCCTGCCCACTTTTCCAAAGCTTATAAACCCTCTTTTTTCTCCTACGCTCAAGCCACAATTCTCTGTTGAGCCAGGCTGGTCTTCTTCCCTGCCAGCTCGTCTTTGGGCACGTGGGGACAGACCGTTCCTGCGCCATTAAGATTTCCCTCTTGAAGAGCGCCCAGCCTTCCTGAACCCCTCTGCCCTTCAGAACCGCCTCCCAAGGGACTCCACCAGCCAGTGCCCTGAGCAGCTCAAAGTCAGCCCTCCGAAAGTCCAATACAGTGGTTTTACTGGTCCCCTTCCTGGCCTCGCCAAGAATAGTGAACTCCACCATTTCGTGGTCACTCTGCTCAAGACAGCTCCCGACAATCACATCCTCCACCAGTCCTTCTCTGTTTGTGAAGAGAAGGTCTAGCGGGGCACCCCCCCTGGTAGGTTCACTAACCAGCTGCATCAGGAAGCTATCTTCCACGCTCTCCAGAAACCTCCTAGACTGCTTTCTCTGGGCTGTGTTGCGCTTCCAGGATATGTCAGGGAAGTTGAAGTCCCCCACGAGTACAAGCGCTGAAGATTTTGCAACTTCTGTCAGCTGCCTGTAGAATTCCTCATCCGTCTCCTCATCCTGGTTCGGCGGTCTATAACAGACCCCGACCAGGACACTAGCCTTGTTGTCCCTGCCGATCCTAACCCAAAGGGACTCGACCTTGTCATTCCCAGCCTCGAGTTCTACAACCTCAAAAGACTCTCTAATATAGAGAGCCACACCACCACCCCTTCTGTGCTGCCTGTCCCTTCTATAGAGCTTATAGCCAGGCATTGCAGCACTCCAGTCATGAGACTGGTCCCACCACGTCTCCGTGATGGCAACCAAGTCGTAGCCTGCCTGCCGCACGATGGCTTCCAGCTCCTCCTGTTTGTTACCCATGTTGCGTGCATTGGTGTAGATGCACTTCAGCTGGGCCATTGCCTTATCCTCCAGCCTTGCCATTGTTCCCCCTGGCACAGCCCCAACAATCCTAGCTTCAGCCCCATCCCCCTTCCTTCCTAGTTTAAAGCCCTCTCAAGGAGCCCTGACAGCTCCTGGCCCAGGATCCTTTTTCCCCTAAAAGATAGGGACCCGTCTGCGGCCATCAGGCCAGGTGCTGAGTAAAGTGCCCCATGATCAAAAAAAACAAGATTTCTGTGTTGGCACCAGCCCCGGAGCCACGTGTTTAACAGGTGGGCTTTCCGTGTCCTCTCTGAACCCCTCCCTGCCACCGTAGGGATGGACGAAAACACCACCTGCACTCCCGCTCCATCCACTAACCGACCCAGTCCCCTAAAGTCTCTTTTGATAGCCTTGAGGCTTCTCTCTTTGATGTTGTCACTGCCCGCCTGGACTATCAAAAGAGGGTAATAGTCAGAGGGGCGTACCAGGTTGGGAAGCTTCCTGGCAACGTCCCTGACCCTGGCACCAGGGAGACAGCAGACTTCCCTACGGGTAGGGTCCGGCCGACAAATAGGGCCCTCTGTTCCCCTAAGAATCGAGTCTCCAACAACAATAACCCTCCTGTCTTTCTTGATGGAGGCAGTCCTGAGGCGTGGAGTCGACCTCCTCGCCCTAGGCATCCTCCTGGGAACATTTGCTACCTCTTCCTCAGCTACTGGTCTGTCGAGCTCCAGGGCCTCGAACCTGTTATGTAAGGGCACCTGGGAAAGCGGGGCCGGAAGGGGAGGGCGTCGCCTGCAATGTCGAGCAGGGACCTGTTTCCATTCCTCCTCAGCTCCCAAATCCCCTCCCTCTGCCCGACGGCTACAGGGCAGGGGGTCCACCCCCATTTGAGGAGTCTCACCTCGGTACCTCCCCTTGAGGCCCTGCAGGGAGTTACTCCACAAGTCTATCTCTCGCTCACACTCCCTGATGGCCCTCAAAGTCAGCAGTAAACCAGTTGAGGTCAATTAATATCCCATAATAAGACTTAATGTCTAATAGAACAGAAAGTTAAATCTGCAATTTTCACTTTAACATGTTTTACTTTTTAGTTCTTTCTTATGTGTGGTTTGTAAATGAGAGTATGAATGTACATGTACTTCTTATTAGAAAAGAGAAATACCAGAAAAAAAAAAAAAAAGAAAAAAAGAAAAAAAGAAAAAAAGAAAAAAAAAAAAAACTTTCCACCTATGGTAAAATATGGGAAGCATCTGTGCAAAATGAAAGGCAGGTCCTGCTTGACAAACCTGATCTCCTTCTATGACAAAGTGATGTGTTGATAGATGAGGGAAAGGCTATGGATGTGGTCTACCTTGACTTCAGTAAGGCTTTTGACACTGTTTCCCACAGCATTCTCCTCAAGAAACTGTCTGCTTGTGGTTTGGACTGGCACACTCTTCATTGGGTTAAAAACTGGTGGGGTAACCAGGCCCAAACAGTCATGGTGAATGGAGTTAAAGTTAGTCGTAGGCTGGTCACTAGTGGAGTCCCACTAGAGCCAGTTCTCTTTAATATCTTTATCGATGATCTTGATGAGGGGATCGAGTGCACCCTCAGTAAGTTTGCAGATGACACCATGTATGTCGATCTGCTCTAGGGTAGGAAGGCTCTGCAGGAGAATCTGGATAGGCTGGACTGATGGGCTGAGGCCAACTGTATGAAGTTCAACAAGGCCAAGTGGCGGATCTTGCAACTGGGGCACAACAACCCCAAGCAGAGCTACAGGCTGGGAGATGAGTGGTTGGAAAGCTACCTGTCGGAGAAGAACCTGGGAGTATTGGTTGATAGTTGGCTGAATATGAGCCAGCAGTGTGCTCAGGTGGCCAAGAAGGCCAACAGCATCCTGGCTTGCATAAGAAACAGTATGGCCAGCAGGGCTAGGGAAGTGATTGTCCCCCTGTACTCAGCTCTGGTGAGTCCACACCTCGAGTACTGTGTTCAGTTTTGGGCCCCTTGCTACAAGAAGGACATGGAGGTGCTCGAGAGAGTCCCGAGAAGGGCAACGAAGCTGGTGAAGAGTCTGGAGAACAAGTCTTATGGCTGAGGGAGCTGGGATTGTTCCATCTGGAAAAGAGAAGACTCAGGGGCGACTTTATCGCTCTCTATAGATACCTTAAAGGAGGCTGCAACAAGGTGTGGATTGGTCTATACTCCCACATGCCTGGTGACAGGATGAGGGGGAATGGGCTAAAGTTGTACCAAGGGAGGTTTAGGTTGGATATTAGGAAGAACTTCTTTACTGAAAGGGTTGTTAGACATTAGAATAGGCTGCTCAGGGGAGTGGTTGTCACTATCCCTGGAGGTCTTTAAAAGATGTTTAGGTGTAGAGCTTGGTGATATGGTTTAGTGGAGGACTTGTTAATGTTAGGTCAGAGGCTGGTCTAAGTAATCTTGGAGGTCTCTTCTAACCCAGATGATTCTGTGATTCCGTGAAAAGTGTTTGCTTGGAACTTTTGGTTCCTTTTGTCTTTTTGCCTACAAAGACATGACTTATTCCTTTTGTCCATTACATAACACTTATTAGAAGTACTTTCTTAATCTATAGGAAATACCCCATATTTGATATTTCTTTCAAATATAGCATTACTGAAGTTTTCATAAGTGTTATAAACTGTCAATGTACTAAATGATTGTCAATATCTTCATTTGTATTTATGTTTATTATTTTCAATATTTCGTTATGTTTTAATCAAATTTGATTACTTCAATCTACTAGCTAAATATGAAGAAGAGATAATGAATGGAAAGAGGAGTTGGGGAATTCAGCTTCCAAAGTCTGACTCTCTGTGGGATCATTATTTCAGGCAGTCAATTAAAAGCCATCCACTCTTCTGTAGAGTACTGAGAAAATTAGCAAGGTAACAGGTCCCTGAAAAATGCCTTAAATATGTGTCTGCATCAGGTTTTTAAGGCTAACTGTAAATCTAGTCTCAGCAGCAGGATTAAGACTACAGCACTTACCAGAAAAATGGCATTTAATTTCATAAGACCTGTCATTTCAGAAACACAAATGTCTTTGAGTGTTAGACATCGTTAGATTATGTAAGCATATCATATATGCTTATAATATCATAATGCATCATGCATTATAATATCATAATGATATTATAATGAGCAAAAGTACACTAGGGTACAGCATTTGTCAAGACATGACAGGTCCTTGATTGAGGGTAGCAAAAAGTGCAGCTTATTGGTCTCAGTGTGCACAAGAATAATCGAGTCCCCACCTGGTCACAGAGCCTAGCCATGGAGTCTCCACTCCACTCTATGCTCTGTACTGTTCCTTAGAATGAGCACACCAGGTTCCCCCAGCACGATAGCATCTAAGGTTGGAAGCCTAGGGAACGCTCAGGTAATGCAGTTACGCCCTACCCTGAAAACCTCTTCAATGCTGTACATTTACTTTAAAATATGAATGTTAGTTTTATTTTCCTAGTTACTTAAGTAATTGCACCACATAATCCACCCTGTGACTATAGTCACTCAAGCATCACAACATTTGGAATATGTTGGGGATATCACATACATTCTTGGGACAAGGTTTATTGAGTGTATTTACATTATGTAAGGATGATAAACATTTCACCACAAGCCAAAGTTTAATGTACAAACTAATTGTCAATATAAAGCATAATACAGTGAGTATTAACAGAACAGGGTGAAGCATCTTGTTAAAGATTCCCATGGCAGCTGGTGACCATCCAAACAAAGCGTCCCACCAACAGTGTCTTTCATCTCTCTTTACTCTTTCCATCACTCGATGTATTTCTTGTACGTCATGATGGACAGTAATCAGAGTCTTTTGTCCATTTTCTCGAACTTGTGTCATCAGCCACGTCAAGTCCTCATGTACCAGAAATTTCTTCAACAAGGTGAGGTTCATTCCAATAGGAGTAGGCTGCAGATCATGAAGCAGAATATAATTAGATACAATAAGTTGACAAGAGGTTACAGGAGCTGCGTAACTAAAATCACATCGTAGAATTTTGGTAAAATTACAAACACAAACATTAGAGTGATTACTGGTATCTACAATTGTATTATCTATGACAATAGGATCACAATGGGTTCCTATGCAAACACAACCTTTCCCAATATATACAAGTACAGTTTCAAGGGTTTAATTAAGATGTATCTCAAATTGGCAAATATTTTGTTCAGTGTCAAGACAAATGTCTTGGGCTTCCAGCGTGTTACTTTCACAGATGAAGCCTTTTTGTATACACACAATGCATGCATTCACATCAGTTGTTTGCCACTTTCCTCCCTTTTGATGGGCCCATACTTTATGCTCCTTAGGATAAAGTATAATTCCATTATGATTGAGGCCTAATGCAATGATTGGATATACATTGTATACAGTGGCATTACTTATAGTAAGTATAAAGACAACAATTTTATCATTTTCTGCATAATAGATAAAGTTGACTAATTGTCACCATGCTTGAAACTCCTTTTCAAATTCTGAAGCATTATCCCAAATCAATTTTTGAATTTCAGTGGGCAAAGTTCCTCCTTCTCCTTCTCTAATGATAGCTGCTGCTACAGATTTTATCCATAACTGCGCTTGGATGCAGCTCAAGGCAAGGGATGTGTTGCCTTGAGTTTTTTCCAAGGGCATTTACAATTAATAGATGATCATTTTCCTCAATTTGTTCCCAATGGGGTAAAACATATGATAGAAGCCATTGATTTGCTCCTAAGGCCAATAAGGATGGTTGTTCCAGTTTCCTTAGGTCATCTGTAGTAAAAGTTATTCTACTCATTAGGACCTCAGCATCTGTGCTATTTAATATGCCTAATCCTGTTCCCAATAACCATGTTGCATCCCATGGCATGCACCGAGATTGTTTCAGAGAACGTCCATGTAACTATGCTAATCAGCTGGTGTAAGCAGTTCTCAAAAGGGTGGTACATTTTTAGTTGATTTTGGATATATTAATGTGCAGCACTAGCTCTACCCTTTTTAGGGACCAACTAGGGTTCAAGAGAATTTGTTTTTGTCCCACATTTTTAATTATGTGAGGACCTCTGTTGAATATGGAAGGAGTTAGAGAATGGGAGGCCAAGTTAGTTCATTTTTGAATATCTGCAGGGGCAGAGGCTTCTTATCCTTTGCAGTCGATGAAGATGTTTCTGTATTAATCATAAATTCAAATAGTAATCCTGTGTCTCTGTAACCCCAAAGACAGTACACAATTATGGGTTTGGTGAAAGTAAAATTGCACCAGCAATCAAAATTTGATTCAGTTATTTTGGTACAATCAGTATTATAATTTTGTGGTCTGGTAGAACCAACTGTCTTAATTTCATTCAGCTGATTATAAGTGGATCCATTAGTTATTCAGCAACTGATTTGTATTGTCTGGCCAGACATGGCTTGAAGTTCAGCAATTCTTAGAGCTGTTATATTTACTACTTTTTTTTTTTTTTTTTTTTTTTTTTTTTTTTTTTTTGAGAAACACACTGTGCTTTCACCATATATCTGTATATCTTTAACAGTAACTCAGGATTATTACATGCAAGTTTTTGAAGTTTAGCATATTATGTGTTTTGATACAGGAATGTGAATATCCTGTGAAAAATAACACCATGTACTTGGACAAGAGTATTTGTATTGTACTCATAGAAAACACAATCAGTAATGTCTAAATGCGGCATAAAATTGAAATAATACACATGCACATAAAAACGTATAGATTATCATGGATTGAAAAAGTTAGAAGATGGACCAAAAAGTACTAAAAAATACTGAAAAACCCAAGGGTTTTGGCCAATCAAGGATTTCATTTAGTTTAGAGGAATTCAATTGTCTTTTGATATATGGCATAGACATTCAAGTTGCAGTTAAATCTTAAAATTTCCAGATGAATCAATGACTGTAAAAAATAAAATATATACCTTTATTAAATTTAATATCTGTGACAGGTTTTGTTTTGTTTTCTTGCAGAAATCCTGGAGCTAGACTTTTCTTGGAGAACCAGAGACTCAGATATATCCTGTAACTAAGATTAAATGTCAGATTATTGGAATTAGATGAATTAGTTAATCTTTTAGATTCCTCCCAATACAAGCTATTCTATGATTCTATGATTAACATAAGGCAAAAGTATTTTGAAGGTATATCCAACAATTTAAGCTCAATATAAACTGAAGTTTTAGCATTTATGTATAAAACATTTTAGTGTGGCCAATTGTTTTTATAACAGCATTGTTGGAGTGCATGCTTATAGTAGTCTGAACATACATTTTAAAACAATAGGCCAGGAATCTGGGAGTACAGGGGTTAAGTACTATTGTGGGCATATTTTTATTTTAAAATATCTTGTTTAGGAATAATTACAATATCTTTTTCAGATATTTCATATTTTAGTTGTTAATAATTCTAGGTGCATTTTAATATACAGTTCTTTTTATTTTCACATGGGATTTCAGCTTGTAGAAGAAACACAGGAAATATTGGATGATGTTTAGTTGGCAATAAAGGAAGATAAAATGAAGCTTAATCTCCCAGTAGAAAAATGCAAAATGGTAATAACTAGTTCAAACCATTAGGTCTTTATTAAAGGCTATTTAATCATGTAGCTGGAGGATTTTTTACAGAATGAAAACATAAAAATTAAAAAAGAAAAAAGAAATTTAATACTTGTATTTTTGAAACAAGTTTATGATGAGTGTAAAATAGCAAAAGAGAAATTCCTGAAATACCTCCTATGAACAATAGATGATAATTAATTAATTAATAGTATATATAATAGCAATATAAAATTGATAATAATTTCAAATCCATAAAATATTTAATTGAAATCTGAAAGAAAAGCCAATGGTGTGGGACAATTTCTCCTTTTGCTGTCACTTTTACAGTTTTCTGAAATCTAGAAAATCAAATGCTTTAAATGTATCTATAATAATGTATTTACATTTTTAAAAATGAGGCAAAGCAAGTCAAGAGGAAGATGAGAAAAGGAAAGGGGAAAGGGGAAAGAAGAATGGGGAAAAGGAAAAGGGGGAAAGGGAAAGGGGTAAAGAGAAAGGGGAAAAGGGAAAGGGGAAAAGGGAAACAAGCAAACTAAAAACAGGTCTTCGATTCTATACAATCTTCATTGCCAGGTGCTTCCTACAGGTCTTTTGAAAATTGAACAGGACTCTCCAGATTTTTATAAGCAACAGACATGGTAGCAGAAAAAGTAGTATTTATCACAGATCTTCAAAATGCAGAAGAATGATGCATGTCCTCTATCATGAGACCTAACTAAACCAAACCAGAGCACCACAAAGAAAGAAAGAAGCAAAAATATTTAGACACAAGAATGTTTTGCACTGAGACAGAAAGTCCTTCACCAAGATTAGGAGTTAACTTTGATACTGTAGAGCATGCAATAGCTTGGCCATAAGGAAGCAGTTGTACCTGGAGCACAGGCAACATATGGGTTGCTGAGGCAACTGCCAGCAAGTGGAGAACCTTCTAGTGGGTGTGGCTGTGAGACACAGCCACAGTCGCAGCCAGTCGTCAGGTGCCATAGCAACCTACTCCAGTTGGTGCCAGATGTTGATGGCTCCACCTGTAGCAGATACCTCTGTGGTAACAGTGCTGATAATACAGTGTTTTGGCTGTTGCTGAGCAGTGCTTGCACAGCTATGATGTTTCCTCTTTTTTGAATTTTTCTCTCTTGGCTTCCCCAGTGAGCACATTCAGGCTGGGAGGGGCGGAGCTGGGGCAACTGACCAAAACTGACCAAAGTTTCCAAAGACACCAAAAGTATCCCATACTGTATGATGTCATGTTCAGACATAAAATCTTGAGGAAAAGAGAAGGAGGAGGCCAATGTCTGTGGTGTAATGTTTGTTTTCCCAAGCAGCTAGCATGTGTGCCGAGACCCTGAATCCTTGGAAGTGATTGGACATCTGCTCCATGGGGAGTGGTAAATAAAAATTACATATTTTACTTTGTTTTTGCATACAGTTTTGCTTCACCTATAAAACCATATTTATCTTGTGAATTTTCAGCAATTACTCTTATTGCTGAACCTCATTCCAGTGAAGGGAAGCAAGCAGGAGACTGAGTGGAGATTTATCTGTTAGCCAGGGCCAACACTTCACAAAGAAAACTTAGCTGAAGAGGGATAACTGACAGTTCAATGTACCACCTCCTGTATAAATAATATTTTCATTACTATATGTCAGCTGTGCTCTGCTGAATTCTCTTTGACAGAAAAAAAAAATAAAATAAAATAAAAAAATAAACAAAACAACAACAACAACAAAAAACACCTTTGCAAGATGTGGAAGTCCTTTTTTTTTTTTTTTTTTTTTTTTTTCCCTCAAAACAGAGTACACCCTCAAAATAGGGGCCAAACCAAGTCTGTGTTAATTTGTATAGTTTTGTAGGGAACAGGTGAAAATTAATATAACCTCAGTTATGCCTCTGAAAACTGTTAGGAAGTACATGTATGCGCTATTAAATGTTAACAACCATAAAAAAAAAAAAAATAGTATTTAATGGTTAGTATTTAATTTTTTCATAGTTATGACTATTACATTGTGCATGACCATATGTTTTTGTTGCTCTTCCACATGCAACAAAAAATCTGTCTAGCATGTGCTGTTAAATACAATAATCATCTCTCTGAAAGGCAAGGGTAATTCATACCATAAACTGTCTCAGGCTTGTTTGTTTTAATAAGAGAGAATGAAACAAAACTGTTTTCTTCTTGTACATCTCTTTTACATCTTCACTAAAACCTTGGTTTTAATATTATTTGGAAACATGAGAATTTGACAGTTGCCTAAACTGTTCAGAAAAGACATCTTTATGACAAGTGCAGGTAATCATATAAACTGTAGTTTTTGAGAACAAGATTAAGTCTAATACCTTGTTGTTTAGGCCTTATGGAAATTTTGTTTTAGATGTTTTGTTCTCTGAGATCCAAGATCTCTGCAGGAGACTCAAAATTTAAAAAAAAAAATACAAAAATAAGTAGGAATGCATAAAGAAGATAAGAGAGACTGTGGCTTTTAGATTTATAAGAGGCACGATCATAACATTTATTAGAAGGATAACAATAACAATCGATAAAACTGGCATCTTGAAACTCTATAGGTATACTAGATATATCACGTTTACAGTTTGATGCAAAATACATGCTGAGACAAGTGGTTTGCTTTGTTCTTCTAAATAAGTAATTGTCGTCATCCATTTTCTTTTACCGGAGCAACTGTGTATATTATTTTCACTTGTATAGTTCTCATACACTTGCTGAGTTAGATACCTTGAGAATAAGCCTTACATTTAAAATAAATAAATAAATAAATAAATAAATCCCAATTTAATCAGAGAATAAGTTAAAATGATGATGTAGGATAACCCGACCGAAAGCCCCGGGACAAATGGACACAACGACCAGCGTTCTGTGCCGTAAGCCAATTTATTGCTGCGTGACAGTATCTTATATAGTGTCAAAACGTCCCACCCAGGAACCCAGGACCCCTCCCACTGTGCTCACAGGCACCCCAGACCCCTCCTTTTGTGCACGCAGGCACAACCCAGAATAATCCCACATCTCCCCCCTCTTTATGCAGTAACGTACCCCCTTTAACCCGTTATGCTAAGCGTGATTTAATCATAACTACTTAGGGACAAGTATCCATCCTAGGAGCAAGCGGTGGCAATGGGAACCCTTCATGATTTTTGGTGAGAATGGTCAGCATGCTGCGATTCATTATACTGCTTCTATCTATTTTTGCTTTAATACATACATATACTAGCCCTATCACAATGAATACTATTACCAGTAGCAATATTGTTTGTAAGAGCGATTTAAGCCATCCTTCTAGATGAAAGCCTAGCCCCTCAAGAGTTGCCCCCAGCCAATTCTGTTCTGCGTCACGCTGCTCTTCTTTTATTTTGCCTTCTACCTGGGCTATTTATTATATGTCACATTCTACATCGGCAGTTACATTCGGAATGTGTATACAGCAATGGCCAACCTTATCTTTAAGGTATCCACAGACACCATGTTCCTTTAACAGAAGCATATCCAGGGCCAATCTATTCTGCAGGGTCATTCTTGTTGTGGCTTGTAACTGTATATTTAATTCCTTAAACCCCTTTTTGGTTATGTTGGCCAGTCTATGTACTTGCCCCATCAAATTGTATATCAGCTCCCTGTTGTGGTAGGAGGCTATTGGGGCAAACAACGATTCTACCACCCATCCTATCTTTACCCCAGTGGATGGTTCCTGCCACTCATCGTCTTCTTCACTTACTTCTCTTTTTGTCCTTCTCTCTATGAGAGGAGATTTTTTCCAAAGCGGGCAAAGGGTGGGCAATCCTAAAGTAATTTCTTTTACTGGGCCATCCAAACTTAAATGAGTCGTCCAAGTTCTATCACTGGTGGCCCATACAAAATGTCCCATGCTTCGTATAGTCAAAGATTTACAATTCACTAAGGTCTTTTCCCTACCAGTCTGGCTGGCTATATTCCGGTTGGTTATACTCATGTTGACTTGTAGACCTCTGCATGCACATCCGGTGGCTAAGGCTATCTTTACCGGGAGCAGAGATATTGTTTCTAAAGCAGTATCACAATTGAATATTTGTGTACAATTCCACCACGGGACTGCCTTTACCCTCTCCTGACTACTAGTTTCCCTCTGAGCTGTCTCATATAGTAAACTCTGGTCATTATTCGTCCTTCCTACCCACTGCAAACACCAAGGAGTATTCCCTCCATATTGGTATTTCTGCAGTATACTTAATGCCCATGCTGACTCCCAACCCTCTAATCTTCCTATCTCGTTACCTTCTTTACACTTCCATATAACCTTTTCCTTTTGTCGTGTGCGTGGTGCATCATACTCACACATTTCTAGTCGTCCATCCTCGTTGTCTAGGTCCATAAATATGTAATTTCTTTCCTTTTGACACCCAGAATAAAGGCGAATCTGACACTTTCTATAAAACCCTTCCAGCCTTTCTGTCTCTATGACTGTTTTTGATTCACATTGGATTGTTTTGTTTTTCTCAATCTGGGGTATCGGTGATGTGATTATACCCCAGGGTATAGAATCACCTGTGGATTTAGGTATAGGTAAACAAGCGGTCACTTGACTCACATTCTGCATTTTTGCGAAATCTCTAATTAACCCTATCATTAAATTTTCCTCTTGATTGCTCCTTGCTTGCTGTGTGTACTGAACTGACCTTTTATCTCTCATTTTTAACAACACCTGAATGTTACAGACTCCTCGGGTTGCTCAAGGGCTGCGAACAGTGTGATGCGGCCACAATAGCAGACCCATAGAGCACAAAGCAAGTGTCGTGTTAGCTGGAATCACCTTCCAAGCACGTTCCTGAGAACAGAGCAACCAATAGGGGTTAGGTAAACGCCAATGAACAGAGTTCGAAACATGCGCGACGCAGACCGATTGGTAAGGGGCCGTCGCATGGCTATTTACAGTCCAAACATCCCCAGGGAAAAAGTCCACCGGTGCAGGAGCTTGGCCCGGTGGCCCCAGCCACAACCAGGCCACTGACTGATTGCGCACCGTGGTCTTAACTGTCCACAGCGGAACGGTCACATCCGCTATTGTCCCCTTGTCCCAAACGTCAATGGAGCCGCACAATTGTGCCACCGGCAGATCGGTTTCTTTTCCGTCCTCCATCACATGTGTGGTGCCGTCCGATGACAAGTGTATTTCATGTGTCAGATTGATACCTGCCTGCACCGTGGCATGGATAAGGATGGTAGACAGCTTCCTTCCCTGGCAAGTAACAGGCGGGAACAACCCACGAAGTGTCCCGTTGAGTACTGGCTCAGCAGACCGTAGGTTGTAAGCGTATGGCGTTGGAAACAGCAGAGCGGTCCGGTAGCCCACAGCATACTCCTGCTAACACTAATGCATCACGACCTAACAGAGATATAGGAATGGCTAGAACGTAGGGTCTGAGAAGCCCCACCTCCCGCCGGACACCAGCGTCATCCCAGCGAATCAATACTGGATGACGGCTGCGATGACCTTCCACCAAACCACCCACCCCACTGACCGCTCGAGGCAGCAGATCTAGTGGCCACTGTTGAGGCCAGTGTGCGGCGGAAATGGAGGTGACATCTGCACCGGAGTCCACTAAAAAGGTTATAGTGGCTACCGGTGGAAATGGATCCTTCACACCTTGAATAGCTACTCGGGCAGGCAAAGTTGGCCAAGAACCCATGTCAAAGCTAACTTGTATCAGGGGATAATTCGCGCTAGAGAGTCCATCATCACTTTTGGTTACCAGAGGGAACACAGTGGGCTCAGCTGTGGCAGTCCGCAGCTGCACGGGAATCTCCACTCCTTGCTCCACTGCCTGTGCACCTGCAAGCCAGGCTTCTGTATTTACCAATCGTTTTCCGGCCCGAGACTGGACGGCGGACTTGTCCACCCCTGCTCGATGGGGGTTGGGACCCACGCTTGCGGCTGAGACAGTGGGTCCCTTTTCGTCCCGGCGCTGGCGTTTCCCGACAGCCCCCCCCTCTTCTCCTCTTTTACCTCCCCTTTTCGTTGTGAACACTCGCGAGCGCGGTGGCCAGGCCGCCCACACACCCAACAACGGACATGGCTGTTTTCAATCACAGGTTCCCTTTTCTTGGAACAATCACGAGCTACGTGACCACGCTGTCCGCAACGAAAACAACCTCCAGGGTGAATCTGGAGAGCAAACGCCTGGAGGGCAGATGTGACCCCAACCATCTGCTCACTGAGGGCAGCAGCAAGAGGCTGCATCTCCTGAGCCTTGCCAAACGCACATCTGCGAGCAATCAGCTCGCCCGCGCTTGCAGAAGCTGGAAGCGCTGCAAGAGCGGCCTTGAACTCAGGTAGAGCTCCCGTTCTTAAGCATTCTCTCAAAACAACATCTTGCGCTTCCGGTGGTAAATTACTGCTCGCCACAGCTGTCTGCACTCTATCTGCAAAGCGCGCAAAGTGTTCCTCATGTTTTTGCCGAATATGGAGATAACTGGGAGTCGGGCTGACTACAGCATTCATCCGCTCTAATGCTCTACGGCCCAAATCAGCAGCGGCAATCAGCACGGGCTGCGGCAGCAACAGCTGTTCCTGTGGAGTATTCCACCTCCCCCGTCCCAACAACGCTTCCCCAGGCATACCATGTAAAGGATCCTGGGGGTTCGCCCATGCACGCGCCATTAACACTTCACCTTCCTCTTCTAGCAAAGACTCAAACATGGGTACCTGTGCTGCTGTCAGGCAGGCTCGGGCAACCTGCTGCCAATCAAACATCAGGGGCCCTTGCAAGGCCACCGCATCCAACAAAACCTGTGTCTGTGGGCTAGAGAATCCACCTTCCTGTACAGCCTTTTTTAACTGTAGCAGCATCTTATAGTCTACCGGCTGCCACTGATGTCCCTGAGACCCTGCAAAAACAGGATAGCACCCTATCCGCACAGGACTTGGCGTTATTTCACAACCCGAGAGAAGACATTCTCTCGCACTAATAGTCCATTTTTCTCTTGCCTTTTGCACCTCCTCGCGGACGTGCATCGGCTGCCGCGGGGTAGCCTGTCGAGGATCCCGAGACTCCTCATCTGTTGAACTCTCACTATCCACTCGTTCTCTCTCTCGGGACACAGCACCCAACGGAACGGGAACACGGCACACGGACCATGGTAGGGGCTTCTCCGAAAAAGACTCCACCCGCGCTTCCCCCCCCTCCCGCTCTCCAGGGTCAAACACGGCGGGGGCTGCATACAGCGGCGGCTGGAGGGAGCCCAAAAACGCCGGCGCTTGCCCAGATGCCACCCCTGCCCCTTCTGGACTCCCAGCAGGGAACAGAATAAGGGAGCCCTTCTTATTTACCCCCCAAAAGGACCCGTCTGATGAAGTATGTACTGTGCTCCCTTCCGCCGGAGGGGCACTGGGTGTTGCTATTCCTTCACGATCCAACCGAACTCGCAGGGGGGCCACAAAAGGTTTACCACCCTCTTCTTTCCCTGCTCCACATTATTTTCATCCCCCGATCGAGCCTCCTCCTTCGCCTGTTCTGACCCTTCCTTTAGATTGTTTTTTATCGGCAGCTCCATAGGAGCCTGCTTATTCTCACTGTCCCCATCGGACAAAAGCATACGGTGCACAGTAGCCCACAGGCATGCCTTGTTGGCTACCTTTTCCAAAACCGCTCGCACCGGCCCATAGGTCGGTAATAAAGTCAGCGCCTCTTTGTTCCTGATGCAGGCGCTATCAAATAAATCCCGTCCCACCGTTTCTAAAACGGTCTGTCTCAGGCAATGGACAGGAGACTTTGCCAGATTCCAGCGTGTCATCCAGAACAAGAGGGACTGTACGTCCTTCTTTCGTAGTGTTATCCCTACTTCCTTGGCCAAGGATTTAACAGTACTCACCACCTCATTGACTCCAGGCCCCATGGCCACCCGCGTACCTAGCACGTACGCACCGCGCCTAACTCGCGCCGTGCCTAACTCGCGCCAACCGGTTGCAAGTTGGGGTTCGTATCACGTCGGGGTCACCATATGTAGGATAACCCGACCGAAAGCCCCAGGACAAATGGACACAACGACCAGCGTTCTGTGCCGTAAGCCAATTTATTGCTGTGTGACAGTATCTTATATAGTGTCAAAACGTCCCACCCAGGAACCCAGGACCCCTCCCACTGTGCTCGCAGGCACCCCAGACCCCTCCTTTCGTGCACGCAGGCACAACCCAGAATAATCCCACAGATGAAAACATACATATTTTGGGGCATGTGGAATAGCCTACCCATGCTACCTGTACCTTCTTGAGCTCCAGGAAAAGAGAATAAAAGTTCATTTCCAGAAATCATAGTTGCCAGTCCAATACTACTTCTAATTTACAATCATCTCTTGATTAGCAATCTAAACAGTAACTCAGCTATCTGGGAATATTCAATATGATTTTATTATTATTAATATTATTATTTTCCCTATTCCTAGGTTGTAGTTTACAGTCATTCAGAAATATCTAACGGCTGTAAAGATGATAGATGGAGCTAAACCACTTGCTATTCTGGTTTCAAATCACCTTAGGATTTTATTACATTGGGAAAATTTCCAGAGAAACTTCTACAGAACAGTCCTTAGCCTACTTATATACTGAATATCTTGCATACATCATGAGGTATGATACAGTTATCTGTCCCTAATATTCATAATGTTCTGATTCAAAAAAGGAAGGATGCGATTGTACAATGTACGATGTACAACGGAACAGTAGAATGCTCTGTTGTAAGTGCTACAGCAAAGGAATAAGAAGGACGTTCTAAATTAAACTTAGTAAGAGACCTAACTGTGTTTTATAATATATTGGAGTACTGTCTTTAAAAGTTTGTTTTCCCTGGGGAGTGCATTTTCTTAAATCAGAAATAACAATATAACTTTACCTGACTATTTTCAGGTTTTGTCCTTGTTTCATTGATAATTTTTTATCTTCCTAGTAAAATATATTTAAAGCAAAAATTCATGAAGTGCAATGGAGAAATATTGACACTCTAAGGTATCAAATAATTTTCTTCAATCTTGGGAAGCTCAGGAAGCTGAACAAAATTGAGAGGAAACTGTTGAGTTGGCACACATTCACATACATACTTATGTAAATATGCAAGTTTTACTAATTAACACAATTAAACTTATTAGGTTAGAATATTCCTCAAGTAGTGTATTGGGGATTGCTTTATCCCAAAACTATTACTATCTCAGAGTGTTAAATTATTAACAGGTCTATCTCAACTAATTCTAAGCTAATTTACCATGAAATAAAGCAAGCTAAGATCAGATACATATCTGGTGCCATTTTAGCCATGATTATATTTTCTTTTGTCTAATAAAATGACAAAAGAGACAAAAATGACAAAAAAATTCCAAGAACTTTCATAAAATGCACGTGTGATGCTTATGCCACATAGTTTCATTTTCCTGTGTTGTTCACCTATGTTTCTTTATCATAGTGACTTTTAAAACATTGACATCTGAATTTCATTTAATCAGTCTCCAAAGAATGAACGTCCTTGCTACATGGCACTATGTACAGGCATCTTCATATTAATTCTCCCACAACAAAACTATACTGTCCTTTAAGCTGAGCACCAGCTTGTGATCCCAGATTTCAGAAAAATCATCTTAGAAGCTGACTTCCCTGGAAGACAGACGATCCTTTTTTATTTAGAGATTCCTCCAAACTTCCGCCACATCACCTCACTCCAGATGTAATGCAACAGAAAGTGATTTTGAACTTATTTAAGCACTAGCACTTTTGAACTTTTTTTCTGAGTTTTTTTTTTTTTTTTTTTTTTTTACATTTTCTGTCATTTGAAATCATTCTTTCCTTCCTTCTATTCAATATGACTAGCAGAGTACCCTAGGGATCAATGCTGGTTTCAGTCTTGTTTAACGTTTTCATTAATGATCTTGGTGATGGGGTGCAGTATACCCTCAACAAGTTTACTGATGACAAAAAACTGTGGGGAGTAATGGATAAATCAAAGAGTAGTGCTGCCATTCAAATAGACCTCAACAGGCTGGAGAAACAGGATTTTAAAAATAAAATTAAATTTAAAAAAAAGTGGGGGGGGAAATGAAAAAAGAAAAGAAAAAAGAAAAATAAGCTCATGAAGTTCAACAACGGGAAGTACAAAATCATGTACCTGAGAGTGAAAAACCCCAGTACATGCTGAGGGTCACACAGCTGGAAAGCAGCTCTGCAGAAAAGGACCTAGAAGTCTTGGTGTGCCCTTACAGCTAAGATGGCCAATATTATTCTTCACTGCACTAAGCAAACTATCACCAGAAAATCAAAGAATGTCACCCCTCTCCTTTACTTAGAGTTGGCGAGGTCACACTTGGAGTTCTACATGTATATCTAGTTCTGGGCCCTCCAGTACAGGAGAGACATTTTCCACTGGAAAGAGTCCATTGATGTTAAAATATTTATCCAATCACTATGGCTAGATTTGAAGTGTTTTTCTTTGATTCTAGCTACCTGAGAAAGGCTTATTCCATCTCTCTTTGTTTCCATCCCTACCACACTGGATGGCTCCAACTCAACATTTGTCAGTCTGAGCCTTGACATCATCTGTAAGCCTACCCACTTCCTTCTTGTTCATGAAAACTGCATGTGGCAGTTCTGTGGTACTTAGGTGCTATTCATAAAATTCACTCAAAGGTAAGAGGCTGTAATAGGATTTACTGTAATACCACTTTCCTTTAAAATAAATAAATATATAGATAAAAATTAAGTATTACATGTGAAAAAAAACAAACAAACAAAAAAAAAAACACTGAAAGCAAGACAATGTTAAATAATTACATTATCTAGCATTGTATAGAGTAGTTAGTTTTTATTGTAGTTACTTATAGTATAGTTAGTTTTCTTTCTCAAATTTCAAACCAATTTTGCATGTGTACAGTTCTGTAGTTTAAAGATATTTAATATTAAATTAAATTAAAGTAGAAAATAAAGTAAAGTAAATTAAAGTAAAGTAAATTAATTATTTTCTGATGGAAAGAAGCATCATTATTTTTCTGTGGGAAATACTTTTCTGGAAATAATAAAATTCATGAAAGCCTTCCAGGTGTTTGGAGGATACCTGTCAGCAGCTAAATCATACAATTATAGAATCATAGAATGCTGTGGGTTGGAAGGGACCTTATAACTCATCTACTTGAAGTGGTACCTTCCACTTCTCCAGGTTACTCAAAGCCCCATCCAACCTGGCCTTAAACAATTACAGGGATGGGGTGTCCACAATTTCTCTATGCAAGCTCAGTGCCCCACCACCCTCCTAGTAAATCATTTCTTCTGAATATATAATCTAAGTGTACTTTCTTTAAGTTTAAAACAATTTGTCTGTACAAATTGTCTCAAAGTAAAACTTCTATCTTAAAGGAAAATTACAACATATTTTTTTCTTTTTATGCATTCAAAATTGGATTAAACATTTTGGTTCCTACTCAGAATTTATTTAGAGTTAAATAAGAAAGCGGTGGAAAAATTTGAATGAAATAAAAAAAAAATAAAAAATAAATATCATGCTCCTTGAGTCATGTCAAGGAGAGCTAATGAAATTTGCAAGCATCCTAAAATATCAATTTATAGTTTCAGTTATTTAATCCATCCATACATTTAAAAAAAAATATTTTTTTTCCTCTTTTAGATATATAAATTGAATTACTAACTGCAGTCATAGTTCAGTTTACTTCACCAGCTGGGAATTCACAATCAATTAATATGAAATTACTTGAAGAAAAACACTGTAGCTTCTACTGTAGATGGAAGTTTCTCATAATTGCATGTGAAAAGTATTAACAACAAATAAATTTTGAATGTTATCTTTGATATTGAATCTCACTGAATAAGGTCTGTGTAGCTTAATATGTTTCTATAGCAATAAAGACAAATAACAGAAACAAGATGTGGAAATCATACAAGTTTATCTTGTCTCCAGTGTATTGAAAGTTAAAATCAAACCATTCATAATGTAATTGTTCTCTTTGATCTTGGTTATCTTTTCTCATAATAATAATAATAATAATTTATATATATATAATATTTTATATATAATATGTATAAAGTATTATATAATATATATATATATATAATATTATATATGTGTATAGTGTAATAATATATATATATATATGAAACATTAAAATAAGCAGGCTTAAATGTAGAAGTAAGTAATGATTGGTAATGGATATTTCAAGTTTCCATGACAAATAATCAAGACAATTGTTCTTTAACTAGTAGTAAAAGTGTTGAAGGACTTGCAGATAACATGATGCAGCCTCAGATATGCTATTCCTGAATAGTATATTGCTCAGTGTTCAGCAGCATTGTGTGCTGGTACATAGGTATCCAATGGCAATACTGCATCATCTAAAAGAACAGGAAGAACAGAGGACTGAATTAATTTGTTTGCACACTCATGCCATGAAGTTTGAGGGAAAAAATACTGTAGGTCTAGAATTCAGGGAACATAAATTATGTTAACATATAACAAAATATTTTTTCCTTCCTTCTCACAAAAGAAATATTAAGATATTTCTTTTACAAACTGAAAGCATAATTCTCTCACAAACCAGCTCCAACAGTTACATGTATACAAAAGATGGGTTGAAATTCCTCAAACAGGCTGAAGTTTTGCTGGAATGTCAGCTTAACTCCATGGTGCTGCAATGTCAGTTTCTGAACTCTGCAGTGCCCCACACCCTGTAACTTTGACTTGAGACTCTGTCCATCACTTTGGTCCCCCTTCCAGACATATTCTTTGATGGGTGGTCTTCTCTGATATTTGTATTACATGTAAATCCCTTTGAGGTTGGTGTCCTTCCTTTTGAGGTCTGTATCACCTTAATGTCCACATTCCAGGATCAGTTTTATGTCTTTGGAATCAATTATTTTATGAATAAATGTATGTTTATGAATAAATGTATATTTATCACAACTATATATATTAAGCCTACACTTAATATATTTAGTTGTGATAAATATGTTCTTGATAAATAAAGCTGTAATAAGTATAGGCTTAATAGAAGTATCTGTGGTAGGTGCATTTGTTGGTATATTACCATTTGTTGTTCATAAGTCTGTTCACTGTCATAGAGTTATTGATTTCTAATGAAACTATAACAATCCACAAACCATACCTGCTGCTATATTTCTGATTTTCCTACCTCATATTGCCTTTCTACTACCTATAATTGCTGTTAATATTAATTGGAACTATACCATTAATATCAGTTTAATATAGGCATAGACTCATACATATATACTTGTTTCCTTGAGATTTTTACCTTCTTAATGATAGTGTTCTTACTGGTGGTATTTGTGCTTATTTGCAAAAAATAAGAAGTTTTAGTAAATAAAGACTCCATATCCTTGCGTATTATGGAATCCTTTGAACTTACTGTTTTGATCTCTTTATGTCTGCAGGCTAGGCAGCACTGACTCACCACTCTGGATCATGACATTAGTTTTGTTTGTTTGTTTGTTTTATTGTTTTATTGTTGTTGTTGTTGTTTTTTAATGGTTAACATAGCCACATTGTTTCTGTTTTGTTTGTATTTTTCAAGTTACTTGTCAATGCACAGATTTCTAGATGACAATGCAAAGATTTACAAAACAAATAATAATGCAGAAGTATTAAACGTAATCAGTAGATACTGATACTTTTAGTAATAGATAAATAGTAAATAGTAAAAGTAAAAAAGTAATAGATACTTTTGTTCCACAAGTGAACCTACAAAACAAAGCATTTGTTCTTTCAAATGTTCACGAGAAAGTAAAGGAAAAACAATAACACTAAATTTCTGATATTCCTCTTTATATAGCTTTTACATATTACTACGTCTAACTCCATTTTACATAGGAACTTAAAGTAAATATTGCCCTGCTACTGACAAATTAGTCAGATATCTTATCAGCTAATAAAACAGAAACTGAACAACCAGGATTAAATGCAAAATATCTTGATTTCTGACAAGCTTTTTTTCTGACTGCTGTCTGTACAATCATCTTTTTTTTTGTTTGTTTGTTTGTTTTCTGTTGAATTCTTAAAGAACCAGTGACCATTCCTTCTAATTTTTATTGGAAAAGAACATAATTTTATATTACCTACTGATTCCACATCACCAGACATCACAGAGTATGTTATGTAAGATATGACTAAGTAAATAATGTAATGAAACAAAAAACCAGTATCATTCTTAAGTAAGCATATTTGATATTTACAGAAAATTATGTTCGTTAGAACATGAAATTTCTGTTAAATGATCTCCTTTAACGTCATGACTTGCAGTATTTAATGGAGGACATCAAAAGATATGCACAGAAACAATAGTGTATATTGTACACCTGTAATGAATAAATACTATCATAAGACAATGGTAGTTTAGCATTGAAAAAAAACAGGAGTGACCCCTTTTTCTGGCTCAGAAGAAATAATCACAGAATCACAGAATTTCTAGGTTGGAAGAGACCTCAAGATCATCGAGTCCAACCTCTGACCTAACGCTAGCAGTCCCCACTAAACCATATCCCTAAGCTCTACATCTAAACGTCTTTTAAAGACTTCCAGGGATGGTGACTCCACCACTTCCCTGGGCAGCCTGTTCCAATGCCTCACAACCCTTTCAGTGAAGAAGTTCTTCCTAACATCTAACCTAAAACTCCCCTGGCTCAACTTAAGCCCATTCCCCCTCATCCTGTCACCAGGCATGTGGGAGAACAAACCAACCCCCACCTTGCTACAGCCTCCCTTGAGGTACCTATAGAGAGTGATAAGGTCGCCCCTGAGCCTCCTCTTCTCCAGGCTGAACAAAATAAAAACAAAAGTCCCTGAAAGCATTTGTGGGCTTCTTCTTTTTCACTTACCTAACAAAATATACCTGCAGCCCACAACAATTTGAAGTGTTTTAGAGGCTCAACAGAAATGTGATAACATTTGCTCTTTACTAAGTGAATATTTTTGCCTCATTCTTCACTAGCAATCGTTCTAGTCACATAGCCTAAGTCCCAGAATCCAAAGGCAGGTACCAGGAGAATGAAGAACCACCAACTATAGAAGAGGATCAGGTTTGAGACCTAAGTAACATAAAGGTGCACAAGTCCATGTGACCTGATAAGATGCATCCAAGGGTCCTGAGGGAAGTGTCAGATGAAGTTCCTAATCCACTATACATCATACTCGAGAAGCTGTGGCAGTCTAGTAAAGTTCACACTGACTGGACAATGGGAAAAACACCTTCATGTTTAAAAAGAGAAAAAAAAAATAAGACTCAGGGAACTACAGACCACTCAGTTTGAGTGGAAGGACAGAGGCAAACATCATTAATAAATATTATATTATATATATTATAGAATATCATATAATAATATTATATTATATAATACATTATATATAATTTAATATATAGTATATAATAAACATATAATATATATTACATATAATATATATAAATATATAAATATGAACATATGAATGTATTTATATTATATGTATAAAATATAATATATATATATCATATATATATATATGTACCATTTATATAAATCAAAACTTTTAAACTCCTTGTGAAGTCATATGTTTACTTTTCACTTAGATGTAACTTTTCCTAATATTTTCCAAGGTTTGGGATAGTCTTAAGTCAGTCATTGTCAGTGCTATCTAGCAAGAGGTTACAGTCTGCCTTTGTTTCCTTGAAATTAACTATTCACTTGCAAGCTGCCTCATCTGCAGTTAAATTTATAAAGGTACCATTTCATCAAAAGTCCTAATTAATCCAAGATGAGGCCTGACCAGGGCAGAGTAGAGGGGCAGATTCACCTCCCTTGAACTGCTTGCCACACTCCTTTTAATGCACGCCAGGATACCATTGGCCCTCTTGGCCACGAGGGCATACTCCTGGCTCATGGTCAACCTGCAGTCCACCAGGATCCCCAGGTCCTTCTTCTCAGAGTTCCTCTCCAGCAGGTAGCCTCCCAGCCTGTACTGATACATGTGTTTGTTCCTTCTCAGGTGCAGGACTCTACACTCGCTCTTGTTAAACCTCATTTGGTTTCTTCCTGCCCAGCTCTCCAGCTAGTCCAGGTCACACTGAATGACAGCACAGCCTTCTGGCATGTCAGCCACTCCTCCCAGCTTTGTATCATCAGTGTACTTGCTGAGAGCAGACACTATTCTCTCCCCAAGGTTGTTGATGAAGATTTTGAACAAGACTGGACCCAGCATTGATCCTTGGGGAACAGCACTAGTCACAGGTCTCCAGCCAGACTCTGCGCCACCAGTCACCACCCTCTGAGCTTGGCCAGTCAGCCAGTTCTCAACCCACCTTACTGTGCACTCCTCTATCTCACACTTTATCAACTTTTTTGGCAGGATGTCATGGGAGAGAGTATCGAAAGCCTTGCTAAAGTCAAGATAGATGATATCCACTGCTCTCCCCCATCCACCCAGCTGGTGATGCCATCATAGAAGGCAACGAGATTGGTTGAGCACAACTTCCCCTTGGTGAATTAATGCTGAATGTGCCTCATAACCTTCTTCTCTTCCAATTGATTGGAGATGGCATCCAGAACAAGCTGTTCCAACACCTTTCCAGGGACAGAGGTGAGACTGACTGGCCTGTAGTTTTCTGGATTCTCCTTGCGCCTCTTGAAGACCAGAGTGACATTGGCTATCCTCCAATCTTCAGGCACTTCTCCTGTTCTCCAGCACCTTTCAAAGATGATAGAGAGCAGTTCCTCTATAACCTCTGACAACTCCCTTAGCACACATGGATGCATCCCGTCAGGACCCATGGATTTGTGTGTGTTGAGCCCACTCAGATGCTCCCGAACCATTTCTCTTCCAATTGATTGGAGATGGCATCCAGAACAAGCTGTTCCAATACCTTTCCAGGGACAGAGGTGAGACTGACTGGCCTGTAGTTTTCTGGTTTCTCCTTTTTGCCCTTCTTGAAGCCACTTACTCCATGTCACATCCTGCCCAACACCAGCAATCGGTGTGCCAGGAGAAGCTGTGCTTCAGTCCCAACGGCTTCTGAAGCAGTTTTAACCCCTTCATACAGTGACAATATCTCTATTTCAGTTGGACTTTAACAGGCCTTGGATCTTCTGTATCCTTAACTCCAAAACCCTAGCAGTCAACCTTGAATCTCCCTGCACTATTCATTCCAGAGGCTCCCAGTAAGGCCATTCTCCCCTGCTGCATTCTCGCAGTGTAGAGCGCATTTTTTTTACATACTGTCCTGCTTGGATTTACTCAAGGGCTAAAGCATAAACTGTTTCCCATTGTATTTTTTCAAAGGTTTATTGATGCTCATGGCCACATTTGAAATCATTATTTCCTGCATCACTTGATAGAGTGGAACTTTTTTTTTTTTTTTTTTTTTTTTTTTTTCCTAGTTGGTGAAGACATAACAGTTAATTTGTTGATTATATCCATTGGGATCAGATGATATTGATCTTGCCATTTTATTCCTAAAAACTGAATCTCCTGTGCAGATCCTTTGACTTTACTTTGCTTTATAATAAAACCAATCTTTAGAAGGATTCGAACTATTTTATCCCCTTTCTCAAAACCTTTTTCTCCTATGTTATTCCACATGATGATGTCAGCAGTATATTGAACATTTTCAGGAACTTAATCCTATTCCAGTGCAGTGTGGATCAGTCCATAGCAAATGGTAGGGATGTGTTTCCACTCCTGGGGCAATTGATGACCGGTGTACTGGATGCCCCTCCAAGTAAAAGAAAACTGGTTTGCATCCCTGTATTGAGTTTATGTGGTAAGGTTTTGGAAGCAGGGGTGGTCTCAGTGAGAAGAGTCCTAAAGCTACACGTCAGACAAGAAACATTTCCAGCTTACTCCAAAATGGACCCTCTGCTGGTCAGAACTGAGCCAGTAAGCGATGTTGGTTTTGCTTCTGTGAAAGCATTTTTAAGAAAGGGGGAAAAAATGGGGAGAATGAGGAGTGAGAAACAATTTTATAGACACCAAAGTCAGTGAAAAAGGAGAGGGAGGAGATGGCATGCAGCAGAAGTCCCCCTGAGGCCTGTGGAGAGGCCCCTGGTGGAGCAGGCTGTCCCCCTGCAGCCTACAGCAGAGCAGATCTCCATGCTGCAGCCTGTGGAGGAAACCATGGTGGATCTGACCTGAGGGTGGTTGCAGCCATGGAGAGCAGGCCTTGGGCCGGAGCTGCAAACTGTGGAAAGAAGCCCATGAGGGAGCAGATAATCTGCCATGTTTCTATCAGATGTTATTGTTATATCTCAGGATTTTTACTACCATTTTAATTTTGCTTTTTATTTATTTCAGGTAGATACTTGAACAAAATGACATATTAGAATATGTGTAGTCAATACAGTAAGGTTTCAGAAGTCAATTTACAGTTTGTGTAATGGAATTAAAAATAAATAAATAAATAAATAAATATATAAATCCAGTTAACTAGAACTTCTTGGACATGGAAAATATTTATATCTATATACTTATAAATACTGAATCTCAGTATATATTAATGTGAGGCAAATCACTTATCTGAATATATGCATGCAGTATTATTTGCCCCATTTATCCTGAATATCGGAGACACATTCACAGGAATTTAAAATACAAAAGGGACTATGGTTTTCAGAATAAGAAGATAAATTTCCATGTGATCCTTATTTGCCTGAAATGCCATTAGACCTTTCTGTTTAGACATTTATTCCCAATGCAAAGCCTTATATAAAATATGAAAAACGTCTCCATATTTTATTACATACTTTATTACTGTTCAAAACAAAAACCTCAAACATAAAAATTGTGTTTGATATATAAATATATATGTAGAATATATATAATACACACATATAATCTATAATATAATATTATATATGTAAGTATAATATTACATATTTATATAATATCAAATAATCATAATTGTAAATAATATATTATATACGACATATATTACATACACAGAATAAATAATTATATATCATTAATAAGTATATTATTATATTATATATATATTACAGAATATAATATAATAATTTTATATTATATAATACATTATATATAATTTAATATATAGTATATAATATACATATAATATATATTACATATAATATACATATGAAAATATGAATATATGCATATATTTACATTATATATAAAAAATATATAATATATATTACAAATATATATATATTATTTATATAAATCAAAACTTTTAAACTCCTTGTGAAGTCATATGTTTACTTTTCACTTAGATGTAACTTTTCCTAATATTTTCCAAGGTTTGGGACAGTCTTAAGTCAGTCATTGTCAGTGCTATCTAGCAAGAGGTTACAGTCTGCCTTTGTTTCCTTGAAATTAACTATTCACTTGCAAGCTGCCTCATCTGCAGTTAAATTTATAAAGGTACCATTTCATCAAAAGTCCTAATAAATCCAAGTTTCTTGAATCTTCTTTCTGAAATTTCAAACTCCCTCAGAGGTGCTACTGATAAACCCATCAAAGTAAAAAAAGACAGTATTGTTCAATGGCAGCTTCTGTGATATACATGGAAATAGTTAAAGTGATTCCCTTATAAAACCCCAGTTCCTCTGACAGCCCTCTAAAACTATAGGGTATTTATTATTCATTCTGTAGTCTCAAACAGAGCAAAAATTTGTGAAGTTTTTGAATAATATTAATAATAATAACAATATTCAAAGTCATTATAATTATTTCCTCATGGTTAATAGTATGGATGGAAAGTTATTTAATAAATTAATTAATTAATCTATTTATTTTCAAACTCTAAATAGAGGAAATGATGTGGGTTGGAGAGTTTTTTGTTTCTTTTTTTTTTTTTTTTGATTTTACTACTGAGTCTCAGAAGTCAAAACTTTAGTATGAGAAAAAGATTTGTAGTAAGATAGGAGTAGGATTTATAGTAAGTTTCTGCTATAAGATAAGAATTTCACTTAGTTCCCTTGGAATTATTTATTACTTAATGCTCCTTACCCCTCCATTACTGGTAAAAGTCCCAGTTGGATTTGTGTCCATTCTCTCAATCACTTTTATTTAATATCCCTTGTTCACATATTAATGACTTTCTAGCTTTGTCATTTTACAAACTAAATATTTTCCTCCTCAGATAAGAATTTGAAATACAAGAGTGACATTCCACGTGGAGAACCTTTTACACACACACAAATTTATTACAATAACTGCAAAAGCAGGCCTCTAGTATTAATAACCTTGGGGGAACACGCCTACAGAAGGTAAGGAAAAGGCTGAGGTTCTTAGTTAATAGTCTTTACTAGTCATAGCACTTCTCCTTGGAGTTGTCAGCATCCGACCTGGAAGTCTGGAAGGGGGAACAGAAAAAACCCTCCACAGTTCAGGTGGAAACAGTTAGAGAACTGCTACTCCACCTTGTTTGCTGCAAGTCCATGGGGCCAGATGGGATCCACCCAAAGGTGCTGAAGGATTTGGCAGATATGATGGTTCAGCAACATTTCCATGACCACCAGTGGTCATGGTCTTCCAGAGAGGTCCTTGATGACTGCAGAATTGCTAATGTGATGCCCATCTATAAGAAGGGTCATAAGGAAGACTGCAAAAGCAGGCCTCTAGTATTAATAACCTAGTATTGTCATGATTAAAATCTTAATTAGGAAAAAAAAAAAAAAAATTGAAACCACCACTGGATTTTTTTTTTTAATACCACAGTGAGTACTGGAGTTGTTCAAGTGTTTATTCTGTTCTCTGGGTGTGCATATAATTCTTCTCTCAATTTTGATAATTCTTTAATTTTATACAGACGTGACTGTATTGTTGCTGTCTGATGATAGGACTTATAAAATCAACACTATTCTTCAGTCTGAACTAACAGAAAGTAATTTCACAACGATTAAGCAAATACTCAAGTTAGGTAAGACTTCTGGGGTATTGCTCACTAGGCATCTGTCGAGGAGGAATGCTTTTTGATGAATTCAGACAAGAATACACAGTAACACAACAGCTCTTACTGAATGCCTGCAATACCACCTTTGACATATTTATTTGTTTAACTTTATCTAACAATAAGAAAACAGTAAAGACAGCAAAACATGCTTATTTATTTTAGCCATATAGAATTAACCTCTGACTAGTTTATTAAAAACAACAACAACAACAACAGCAGCAACAAAAAACACACTGTATTACTGTCTTCAGAAGATTTGCATGTCTTTTATATCAATAGATTTAATCTCTTACAGGTGTTTGCTCCTAAGGCTGAAGTAGTGTCAAATCTTCTTTCATATATTTCTTATGCACATTTGCACCGAATGTACTTTCAAGATATTTTTCTATATAGAAAGAGTCAAGTCTTTGTGGTAGAATCATAGAATATCCCGAGTTGGAAGGGACTCATAAGGATCATCAAGCCCAACTCCTGGCACTGCACAGGGCTGCCCAAAAGTTTAGACCATGTGACTAAGTGCACAGTCCAATCGCTTTTTAAATTCAGACAGCTTGGTGCAGTGACTATTTCACTGCAGAGCCTGTTCCGGTGTGCAACCACCCTCTCGGTGAAGAACCTCTTCCTGATGTCAAGCCTAAACTTCCCCTGCCGCAGCTTAACACCATTCCCGCAGGTCCTATCACTGCTATTGACAGAGAATAGGTCATCTGCCTCTCCACTCCCTCTTGCGAGGAAGTTGTAGACTGTGATGAGGTCCCCCCTCAGCCTCCTCTTCTCCAGGCTGAAGAGGCCCAGTGCCCTCAGCCGCTCCTCATACATCTTCCCCTCTAGGCCCTTCACCATCTTTGTTGCCTTCCTCTGGACACTCTCCAACAGTTTAATGTCCTTCTTGTATTGTAGTGTCCAGAACTGCACACAGTACTCGAGGTGAGGCCGGACCAGTGCACAGTAGAGCAGGACAATCACCTCCCTTGGCCAACTAGTGATGCTGTGCTTGATGCACCCCAGGATATGGTTGGCCCTCCTGGCTGCCAGGGCACACTGCTGGCTCATATTCAACTTGCTGTCAAACACAACTCCCAGATCTCTCTCTGGGGATGCTCTCCAGCGTCTCATGGCCCAGTCTGTACGTATAGCCAGGGTTGCCCCATACCATGTGCAGGACCCAGCACTTGCCTTTGTTAAACTTCATGTGGTTGGTGATCGCCCAGCTCTCCAACCTATCCAGATCCCTCTGCAAGGCCTTTCCACCCTCATCAGAGTCCACAACTCCTCCAAGTTTGGTCTCATTGGCAAATTTGCTCAAAACACCTTCTAGTCCTACATCCAAATCATTTATAAAGACTTGGAAGAGGACTGGCCCTAAAATGGAGCCTTGAGGGACCCCACTAGTGACCATCCGCCAGCCAGATGTGGCCCCATTTACCACAACACTTTGAGCCCTGCCCGTCAGCCAATTGTTCACCCGTTGTATAATGTTTTTGTTAAGTTGTATGCTGGACATTTTGTCCAGTAGGATCCTATGGGAAACCATGTCAAAAGCCTTGCTGAAGTCCAGAAAGATCACATCATCTGGTTTCCCTTGATCAACTGGTTGGGTGATCTTATCATAAAAGGAAATCAAGTTAGTCAAAGAGGACCTACCCTTCATGAACCCATGTTGGCTGGGACCAATGACTGCATTGTCCCCCACATGCACCTCAATAACTTCAAGAATCATCTTCTCCATAATTTTACAAGGCTCTGACGTGAGACTGACAGGCCTGTAATTGCTAGGGTTTTCTTTCTTACCCTTCTTGAAAACTGGTACAACATTTGCCAGCTTCCAGTCTACTGGGACCTCTCCAGATTCCCAAGATCATTGGAAAATAATTGAGAGAGGTCCCGTGATGACATCAGCCAGCTCTTTAAGCACCCTGGGATGAATCCCATCTGGACCCATGGACTTGTATGGGTCCAGGTGGAGCAGCAAATACCGCACATGTTCAGGTTCAGTTGGGAGTTTGTCATTCCCACCGTTACGGTCCTCCAGCTCAGGGCACCCAGGGTCCCGAAGCCCATCATCAGCATTGAAGACCGAGGTGAAGAAGGCATTAAACATCTCTGTTTTGCCTATGTCATTGTCTGTGAGGAGACATTCCCCATCAATCGTCGTGGTTCCGCTCGAGTGGGCAGCCGAGCTCCACCACAGCCGCTCTCTCACTCCCCCTCCTCAAAGAGGAATGGGGAGAAAATATGTGAAAAGGGCTCAAGGGTTGACATAAGGACAAGAAAATCACGCAATAATTATTGTAACGGGCAAAACAGATTCAGCATAAGAAGATAATAAGATTTATTGCTCATTACTAACAAGCTAGAGCAGTGAGAAACAAAGGAAAGAAACCAAAAGCACCTTCCCCCCCATCCACCCTCTTCCACCTCCTTCCCCCAAGCGGCGCAGGGGAACGGGGGAATGGGGGTTATGGTCAGTCTACAGCACTTCTTCTCTGCTGCTCCTTCTCAGTCACTCTCGTCCCCTGTGCTGTGGGGTCCCACCCACGGGATACAGTCCTTGATGAACTGATCCGGCGTGGGCTTCCCACAGGCAGCAGCTCTTCCAGAACTGCTCCAGATATGGGTCCGTACCACGGGGTCCATCCCTCAGGAGAAAACTGCTCCAACCTGGCTCCCCTATGGGCAGCAGCTCCTGCCAGGTCACCTGCTCCTGCGTGGGCTCCTCTCCACGGGCTACAGATCCGGCCCGGAATCTGCTCCGGCAGGGGTCTTCCACAGGCGGCAGCCTCCGTCAGTGCAGGGCCACCTGCTCCACCGTGGTCTCCTCCACGGGCTGCAGCGTGGAACCCTGCTCCCCCGTGGTACTCCATGGGCTGCAGGGGGACATCCTGGTTCACCATGGTCCTCACCACAGGCCACAGGGGACTTCTGCTCCGGCGCCTGGAGCGCCTCTCCCCCTCCTTCTACACTGACCTTGGCACCTGCAAGGCTCTTTCTCACTCCCTTGACTCTCCCGGCTGCTGTGTGGCGCAGCGTTTTTTTCCCTGCCTTAAATATGCTCTCACAGAGGGGCAAAACAACATCGCTTATTGGCTCAGCTCTGGAAAACAATGGGGCCCTTCCCAAACATGGGGCAGCTTCTAGATCTTTCTCACAGAAACCATCCCTATGGCTCCCTGCTACCAAAACCTTGCCACGTAAACCCACTACAGTAGCGGATCTATGTTTTCTTCAGTTCTCCTTTTTCTGTTCACATATCAAAAAAAAAAAAACTTTTTTATTGTCTCTCACAGACATGGCCAGCTTCAACTCTAGTTGGGCTTTGGCCCCACAAATTTTCTCCCTAGAAACACAAACAGCATCCCTGTGTTCTTCTCTCATCACCTGACCCTCCTTTCTTTTTCCATCTAAGCTCCAGTAGAAGATCCCTGGTCAGCCAGGCCGGCCTTCTGCCCTGCCTGCCTGCCTTCCGATAATTTGGAATTGCTTGATATTGTCCTTTTAGGAGGCAGTGCTTAAAGACTGACCAGCACTGATGGACGCCAATGCCTTCAAAAGCAGCTTCCCAGGGGACCTTGCTGACTAGTTCCCTGAGCAGCCTGAAGTTTGCTTTCCCCATATTCAGGGCTGAAGTTTTGGTGGCAGTTTTCCTTCTGTCACCATAAATTCCAAACTCAACCACTTCATGGTCACTATGATCGGGATGGCTGCCAATTGCCACGTCTCCCACAAGACCCGCTCTGTTTTCCAGCAACAGATCAAGGAGGGCACCTTTCCTAGTTGGCTCCCTTAGCACCTGCACCAAGAAGTTATCATCTAGGTGCTTTATGAACCTCCTGGACTCGCTCATGTCAGCTGTGTGGTGATCCCAGTTGAAGTCTCACAAGTTGAAATCCCCCATAAGGACAAGGGGAGTTGATCTTGAGGCATCTCTTAGTTCTGCAAAAAATAATTCATCGGCATTGTCGTCCTGGCTGGGTGGTCTGTAATAGATTCCCACAATGACATCCTCTTTATTTGTTCATCCCTTAACCCTTACACAGAGGCTCTCAACTTTGCCATCCCCAACTTGAAGTTCCATGCAGTCCAGCCCATGCTTCACATACATCGCCACCCCGTCACCTCGCCTACTCTGCCTGTCCCTCCTGAAGAGCCGGTAACCATCTATTGCAGCACACCAGCCACAGGACTCATCCCACCAGGTTTTGCTTATGCCGATGATGTTGTAGCTCTGGGCCTGGCCCAAGACTTCTAGCTCATCTATTTTATTCCTCATACTGCGTGCGTTTGTGTAGAAGCACTTCAAATACACTTCCCTACACACAGCACCTTGTGGAGCCAACTGAAGGACCTCACTGGCACACAGTCCTTCTGATTCTAGCGCACCATCCCTTAGCTCATCAGTGGCGTGTCTGGTTTTATCCTCTCCCCCCTTCAACTCTAGTTTAAAGCCCTATCTATCAGCCCTGGCAACTCCTGACCAAAGATCCTTACCCCTTTCTGAGAGAGGCATATCCCATCTGGTGACAGTAGGCCTGGCATCGTGTAGACCTTCCCATGATCAAAAAATCCAAAGTTCTGTCAGCTGAACCAGTCCCAAAGCCACGTATTAATGTGGTGAGACCGCTTGTCAACATCGATCCCACTTATTGGAAGGACAGAGGCAAATACAACCTGTGCCCCTGATCCTTTAAGTAGTCGCCCCAAAATCCTAAAGTCCCTTTTGATCGCTCTCGGACTTCTCGTTGCTACCTCGTCGTTACCAGCCTGAGAGACCAGTAGCAGGTAGTAGTCAGTGGGCCGTAAGGCGCTTGACTTTCTTAGCTAAGTCTCTCACCTGAGCCCAGGGGAGACAACAGACTTCCCTGTGGGTTGGGTCCGGTGACTGGCAAATCATTCTTGACAAACTTGATGACTGTCCTTAAAGGAGTTACAACATTGGTGGATAAAGGAAGAGCAGCTGACATCATCTACATAGACTTGTGTAAAGCACTTGACTGACCCCCATAATATCTTTTCCTATAAAGTGGAGAGGCGTGGATCTGACAGATAGAATATTCAGTGGGTAAGGTATTGTCTGGATGGTCACACTCAAAGAATTGAAGTCAACAGTTCATTGTCCAAGTGGAGATCAGTAACAGTCGGTATTGGGACTGGTACTATTTAACGACAGTGACATGGACAGTGGGATTAAGTGCACCTTCAGGAAGTTTGCTGATGACAGTGGTTGACACACTGAGGGAAAGGAATGTCATCCAGGGAGACCTTTAAGAATTGGGTCTGTGCAAACCTCATGAAGTTTAACAAGGTCTTGCTTCTGGGCCAGGGCAATCCCAAACACAAATACAGGCTGAGCAATGTCTGTATACTATGTGAGGCCATGTCAAAGGCCTTGCTGAAGTCTAGGTAGATCACAACAACAACCTTTTTCTCATCCACCATGTGGGTAACCCAGTCATAGAAGGAGATGAGGAAATGACCAGCCCCATGGAGAACTTGGGTGAAAGAAAAACTTGGCATGAGCCATTAAAGTGTGCTTTCAGCCCAGAAAGCTAACCATATCCCAGGCTGAGAAGTGGGACCAGCATGTGAAAGGAAGATTGTCTGTGGCATAATGACCACACGGACACCAGGGTTCTTTTAGGGGCAGTAACTGCTACCTCTTTATTGGTAACATAACTTCAGCTCTCTTTTATTGAGGGTCTAAATTCATCGTATTGAGGACATGACTTCATTATCCCTTATTGAGGACAGGCTCCCTTTTTATACCATTCACCCCACAGCAGAATTTTTCCACTAACTATTCATTGGTCAACAAGTTTGCCTGGCAACAGCAAACACCCAGCAACTTCCATGCCCTAAGGGCTGGAGAACAAGCAGTCCTAGACAACAAGGTGTCTTGTGAATCACCCTTCTTTGTTCCTTCTAAACTCTTTATATTCCTGATGGCCTCATCCTTAGCAGTCCAATGTTATCACCAGCCATGGGACTTGTTAACCCCCATGGTCACACTCCCACAATTGTGCTCCTCTACTCTGCTCTTATGGGACACCACATTAATGTCTGGAGTCTGCAGCATAGTAAAGAAATAGACCTGTTAGGTCCTGAGGAGGGCCACAGAAACAGTCAGAGATTTGGAGCACCTTTCCAGGAAGACAGGCTGAAGCTGGAGCTGTTTAGCCACCCCAAACAGGAACCTACCTCCATTTCCCCCTGTGACCTAGGTCCCCTCTTACTGCCTGGTGGGATGAGGGGACTTTTGTCTTCTGCATAGTAGGAGGCACCTGTGCTGCGGCAGGCTCCTGAGTCTCTCTCAGAGAGGGTAGAGTACACCTCCACCACTCTGACTCCCTGATGCTCCTGAGCCTTCTTACCTCCTCCTGAAGCTCCGCTACCTGTTTGAGCAGCTCTTCAACCTGGGCATACCTCCCACAGATATACCCCTCGCTGCTGCTGTTGGATACAGACAGAAGACTTCGGCACATCCTGCAGACCAAGACCTGGATGGCAGTGTGTTTCCCCGAGCCCTCCATCTGAGTAGCCATATCAGTGACTGTGGCTGGAGAGGACGCAAGAGATGCGGAGGCCATGGTTTTCTGCCTGGTTGATACCATGGCCAGGTTTCTCGCAAGCAGGCTACCAGTACCAGTACCAGAGGGAAAAAATGCTGCAAGAGAGGAGTGAGGGGCCCTCCCTGCGTGAATTGCCAAGCTAACTGCCTGCCACACCACTCCCTTCTGACGCACCATGCCCTGTTCGCCTCGCTCCTGTTCGCTCGCGCTCCCTAGGGGCTGCTTTTGAATGGCCGGGAAGGGGGTGCTGCTGGCTCCACCTACTCCTCATTAGCTTCCCTCACAAGGGCTGCCAGGTCCTGGCGGCTCCATCAGCTGGTTTGAGTGACCTGGATGCCGAAAAAAAAGCCCTACCTGTCTCAATCCCCTGCTCTGCAGCAGAACGCGTCAGCCCCAGAGCCCATCGCCTTGGCAAGTGGCTTGAGTTATTTTCCGTTTCTTATTTAACTGGATTTTGTGGAATGTACAAATATAACAAATTAACAGAGAGAGTTGCTGAAAGGCAAGGTTAACTAAGGATAAACTTGTGTCATTGTCATTTCTACAGTGCTGGGTCTTTCCTGGTCACCCTTAGCCACTTCTGTAGACAGATCTTTCAGAAAGCTAGAGAGAGAAAAGTATAAACAACAGAATTAACTGTAACATTTTATCTGTGGATCTAAAATTAAGTCTTTTTTTTTTTTTTTTTTTTTTTTTTAATAATAAAACAAAACAAACAACAACAACAATAAAACCAAACAATGAAAATATATTTGAATTAGGTCTGAGTGTTATGTAATGACTCAAACAGAATCATTTCTGTTTCTATGGCTGATATGATATAAGTGAAAAATGCATGTCAGCCTGTAGGTTGTTTTAGTCAGCCTAGTTCTTCACCAGGTTCTTTTTCTGTAGTTGAACTGACAAACATTAACCGGTTTCTTTATATAGTCTGTTTTGCATGTCTCTAATATAAATGACTGAAGTATTGGGACAAAAGTCACAATAAATATTGAAATAAAACTGCCCCTTAGTATGTAGTATAACTCATTAAAAGAGACAGTGATAAATGTGAAATGTGTATGATGAAGACTGCCTGCTCCACTTATCTGCATTGTACATACATATATTATGAAGACAGGCTGAGAGACTTGGTGTTGTTCACCCTGGAGAAGAGAAGGCTCTGGGGAGACCTCATTGCAGCCTTCGAATAATAAAAAGGAGCTAAAAGCTGAGGAATGACTCTTTGTAAGGGAGTGTAGTTATAGGACAAGGGGTAATGCCTTTAAACTACAGCAGGTTAGGTTTACATTAAATATAAGGGGAAAATTCTTTACTGTGAGGGCGGTGAAGCACTGAAACAGGTTGACCAGAGAAGATGAGGATCCCCCATCCCGGGAAGAGACCCCCTCCCGGGAAGAGACCCCAAGGTCAGGTTAGATCTGGCTTTGAGCAACTTGATCTAGTGGGAGGTGTCCCTGCCCATGACACTGTGGTTGGAACTAAATAATCTTTAAAGTCCCTTCCAACCCAAACCATTCCATGATTCTATGATTTGATGACACGCAAAATATATATGTTGTGTTACATGGAACAAAAGGATTATGTGTTTCAGAAATATTTTTCAGATAAGTAGGCACAGAATAATAAAATGAAAACACCAGAGAAACATGAAAAAATATATATATAATATTTATGAAATGCTGAGAAAACAACTCTAAGCACACCGTTTCCCAAGTCAATGGCATAGTTAACCTGTGTTAAAGAAATGTCACTGGTGAGATGCTTTGATTTTCACAAACACAGTAAAATGTTGATTTTTTTTTCTTTGGACAATATACACAAATCTTGCATTAAACCTAGATTATTATTATTATTATTATTATTATTATTATTATTATTATTATTAATATTATTATTATTATTATTATTATTATTATTATTATTATTATTATTATTATTATTATTATTATTATTATTATTATTATTATTATTATTTTCTTCAGGGTGGCCTAAAATATCCAGGTTCATCTAATGCCTCATTCAACTCAAGGTGTGCTGTTCTTCTGCATACCAGTCAGGCTGCCTGCATAGGCTGAATACACTGGCACTTCTCAGAGTCTGTAAGTAAAGAGGCAGAACAGCTGCTAGAGGGCCTCTATGAAATAATAAAAGAGCATCAGATGATCCAGGCATTCCAGAACAAGAATGGAAATCAGGTTGCTAATGAGACATGCCCAGGAAGAAAAAAGCAGAAGATAAGAAATGGGAATACCAGTTGCAAGACAACTGGTAGAAGCTGTGCTCTTTGTGCTCGGCGCACACAAAACTAAAATTATAAAGAATGGAAATGCAACTAATAAAGAAAATTTCGTAAAGCCTAGCTAAGAGTAAATGTAAAGTCTCTCTATAAACTGACCTTCCTGATCAGAATAGTGAAAAAAATTAAACTACCTGTAAAAAACAACAAGATATTGTGTTTTCATGGTCACCTGGAGAGGTCCTCAATGACTGGAGACATGCTAATGAGATGCCCATCTGTAAGAAGGATCATAAAGAAGACCTGGGGAACTACAGGCCAATCAGCCTGACCTTGGTGACAGAAAAGGTGATGGAACACGTCATCTTGAAGGCAATCACACAGCATATGTAGGATGACCTGGAGATCAGGGCCGGTCCAGTCAGCGTGGGTTCATGAAATACAAGTCCTGCCCGACCATTCACATCACCTTCTACGACCGGGTGACCCACCTAGTGGACGAGGGAAAGCCTGTTGACATAGTCTGCCTAGACTTCAACAAGGCCTTTGGGGTGGTCTCCCGCTGTATTCTCCTGGAGAAACTGTCAGCCCATGGTTTGGACAGGTACACTCTCTGCTGGGTAAAAAACTGGCTAGATGGCTGGGCCTAGAGAGTGGTGGTGAACAGAGTGAAATCCAGCTGGCGGCGGATCACCAGTGGTGTTCCCCAGGGGTCAGTGTTGGGGCCCATCCTCTTTAATATCTTTATTGATGATTGGGATGAGGGAATTGAGTGCACCCTCAGTGAGTCTGTAGACAACACCAAGCTGGGGGGAAGTGTCAGTCTGCTGGAGGGTAGGAAGGCCCTGCAGAGGGACCTGGACAGCATGGGTTGATGGACATGGCTAGGTGCCAGGTCCTGTACTTTGGCCACAACAACTCCATGCAACACTACAGTCCTGAGAGAGAGTGGCTGGAAAGCTGTGCAGAGGAAAAGGATCTGGGGTTGCTAATTGATACCTGCCTGAACATGAGCCAGCAGTGTGCCCATGTGGCCAAGAAGGCCAACGGCATCCTGGCTTATATCAGGAATAGTGTAGCCAGGAGGACCATGGAGGTGATCGTCCCCTTGTACTCTGCTCTGGTGAGTCTGCACCTTGAGTACTGTATTGACTTTTGGCACCCTCACTACAAGAAAGACATTGAGGCCCTGGAGTGCGTCCAGAGAAGGACTACAGAGCTGGTGAAGATCCTGGAAGACAAGTCCTATGAGGAGTGGCTGAGGAGGGAACTGCTTGGTCTGGGGTTGTTTGTCTGGAGAATAGGAGGCTCGGGGAGACGTTATTGCTCTCTACAACTATCAGAAAGGAATTTGTGGGGAGCTGGGGGCTGGCCTCTTCTCATAGATAACTATAGTTAGTGATAGGACTAGAGGGAATGGCCTCAAGTTGTGCCAGGAGAGGTTTAGGTTAGAAATTAGGGGACATTTCTATTCGGAAAGAAATGGGAACATCAGGCACTGGAACCGGTTGCCCAGGGAGGTGGTGGAGTCACTGTCCATGTGAGTGTTTAAAGACAGGTTGGATGTGGTGCTTAGGAACATGGTTTAGTGGGTGACACTGGTACTAGGGTGATGGTTGGACCAGATGATCTTAGAGGTCTGAATGATTCTATGATTCTATGGAAGACTGATCAAATAAATGTTGAAGCTAAATCTAGTTTTGTTCTTCGTCTGGCTGGGTTGGAGTTAACTTTCCCTGCAGCAGCCCATGCAGTGCTGTGCTCTGCACTTGCAGCTAGAACAGTATTGGAATCACAACAGTGTTGTGTCTACTGTTGAGCAATAATGGCACAGCATCAGGATTCACTCTAACCCCCTAAGAACCAGCAGGCTGGGGGTGGGAAATGTGAAATGTGTTCAACTGATTCGTGTCAATATGGAACAATGCTAGGGCCGCATGGTATGATGAATGTGACCTTCTGTCTTACGTACCCTTGTATAACCACAAGTCTAAGAAAAACAGAGTGGTTAATGTATATAGTTCTTGTATCTTGCAAAGGAATGTTTTAGCAATTCGTGTCAATAGAGAGCTTGAAGGGAAATGTATTTGTAGGCTTTTCCTTGAAGTCTCTGATATTTAGAGATGGGGGGGGGGTGTCCTGGTTTCAGTTAGAACAGAATTAATTTTCTTCCTAGTAGCTGGTGGAATGCTGTGTTTTGAGGTGTTCAGAATAACTGCTAACTATTATGACTATTGCATGGGACAGTATGCAAGTCTCTGATATCTGGCCAGGAGATTAAGGAGACGGGGAAAGCTGAAGAACGACTAAAAGACAAAGCTTGCAGGGGACGTTGCACAAGTCTCTGACATACAGCCAAGTTGGACAAAGGAGAAGGACAAGAGGGAGGAAGACTATGAGCCTTCAGCACGAGAGACCCCCAGAGACCCCCAGAGACTCCACTGGAGACTGATACGCATGCTTCAGTAGGAGGGTTTGGATTCCGGAAACTAATTATAATAACCCTGTTTTTTTTTTTAGAAGTAGTAATGAATATGTATTAGCCTAGAAGCATAAAAATCAGCTGCTTGATGTAACTGGTGTGCGTCTTGGTGGAGCAGAGACTCCCGGAGCACCCAGCGCTGTTTGCTTATCTCTATTCCTTTAATAAACTGTAAACTTTGATTATAGTTTTTTTTAAGACTCAGCCATTTATAACAGAAAGATGTGAGGAAGCAACATCACCAGGGCAGATGACCTAAACCAACCATGGGATATACCATACCATACGATGTCACACTCACCAATAAAATGTGGAAAAAGGAACGAGAGGGGAGGGGTGGGCTCTCATTGTGAAAATGTCTGTCCTCCCTAGCAATGGCAAATTAATTTTGAAAATATCTATAATTTTATGAGCCCAGTTTTTTAAATGAGCCCAGTTATTTTTTTTTTCTTTCCCATATTTTTTTTCTTTTTTTTTTTCCAATTATATGATGTGCTTAGACTGACTTTATTCTTTCTTTTCCTTTTTTTTCACTTCTTTTCTTTTTTTTTCTTTTTTTTTTTCTTTTTTTTCCCTTTTTTTCTTTTTCTTTTTTTTTCTTTTTCTTTTTCTTTTTCTTTTTCTTTTTCTTTTTCTTTTTCTTTTTCTTTTTCTTTTTCTTTTTCTTTTTCTTTTTCTTTTTCTTTTTCTTTTTCTCTTTCTCTTTCTCTTTCTCTTTCTCTTTCTCTTTCTCTTTCTCTTTCTCTTTCTCTTTCTCTTTCTCTTTCTCTTTCTCTTTCTCTTTCTCTTTCTCTTTCTCTTTCTCTTTCTCTTTCTCTTTCTCTTTCTCTTTCTCTTTCTCTTTCTCTTTCTCTTTCTCTTTTTTCCCCTTCCCCTTTCCCTTCCCCTTCCCCTTCCCCTTCCCCTTCCCCTTCCCCTTCCCCTTCCCCTTCCCCTTCCCCTTCCCCTTCCCCTTCCCCTTCCCCTTCCCCTTTCCCTTTCCCTTTCCCTTTCCCTTTCTCTTTCCTTTTTTCTATCATCCATGTTAATCCAGGGCTTAACTGTTTATTTTTTTTAAAAAAGACACAACATAAAAATAGTAAAATAGTAACAAATAAAGGAGACGTTGAGCATGAGAAGGTGTCACTGGAGCCAAGTCCAGTTGGAGGCCAGTCACTAGTGGTGTTCCCCAGGGCTCGGTGCTGGGGCCGGTCCTCTTTAATATCTTCATCGATGATCTGGATGAGGGCATTGAGTGCACCCTCAGTAAGTTTGCAGATGGCACCAAGTTAGGTGCGTGTGTCGATCTGCTTGAGGGTAGGAAAGCTCTGCAGGAGGATCTGGATAGGCTGCACCGATGGGCTGAGGTCAACTGCATGAAGTTCAACAAGGCCAAGTGCCGGGTCCTGCAGCTGGGGCGCAATAACCCCAAGCAGAGCTACAGGCTGGGAGAGGAATGGTTGGAGAGCTGCCAGGCAGAGAAGGACCCAGGAGTGATGGTGGATAGTCGGCTGAATATGAGCCAGCAGTGTGCTCAGGTGGCCAAGAAGGCCAACGGCATCCTGGCTTGTATCAGGAACAGTGTGACCAGCAGGGCTAGGGAGGTGATCGTCCCCCTGTACTCAGCTCTGGTGAGGCCGCACCTCGAGTACTGTGTTCAGTTTTGGGCCCCTCGCTACAAGAAGGACATCGAGGTGCTTGAGCGGGTGCAGAGAAGGGCGACAAAGCTGGTGAGGGGCCTGGAGAACAAGTCCTCCGAGGAGCGGCTGAGGGAGCTGGGCTTGTTCAGCCTGGAGAAGAGGAGGCTCAGGGGCGACCTTATCGCTCTCTATGGGTACCTCAAGGGAGGCTGTAGCGAGGTGGGGGTTGGCCTGTTCTCCCACGTGCCTGGTGACAGGACGAGGGGGAATGGGCTTAAGTTTCACCAGGGGAGTTTTAGGTTAGATGTTAGGAAGAACTTCTTCACTGAAAGGGTTGTGAGGCACTGGAACAGGCTGCCCAGGGAAGTGGTGGAGTCACCATCCCTGGAGGTCTTTAAAAGACGTTTAGATGTAGAGCTTAGGGAAATGGTTTAGTGGGGACTGTTAGCGTTAGGTCAGAGGTTGGACTCGATGACCTTGAGGTCTCTTCCAACCTAGAAAATTCTGTGATTCTGTGATTCTGTGAGTTCCTCACATTTTCAGAGCGGGGTAGAATAAGACAGGACAGAAACAACTTTCCATATCTGTTCAAACAGAGTGGGAAGACCAACTTAAAATGAGAGGAACAAGTTAGTTTTATAATCTGTACATATCCTCTTAATTAATACTATATTTATATATATATTTATAACAGAAAGATGTGAGGAAGGAACATCACCAGGGCAGATGACCTAAATCAACCAAAGGGATATACCATACCATATGATGTCACACTCACGTTTGTCCTCCAAACAATCAATATTGAGGCCCTGCTTCCCAGACATGGTCAAGCATTGCTCATTGTTGGGATGTAGAGATTAATTTATTTCCTCTGTACTTCCACATGACCTTTCCTTTTGCTTGTTTGTTTGTTTGTTCTTTTCCTGTATGCTGCTCATTGTTGTTTTTCCCTTTTTCTCTTTTTCCCTTTTCCCTTTAGTTAAATTATTTAAGTAATAATATTTTTTCCCTATCTCAATACGTGAGATATGTTGTTTTCCTTTTTTTCTTCTCATCCTTTTCTGAGGAGATGGGGTGATAGAACAGCTGTGGTGGATGGAGTTCAGCTGCCTAGTAAGGTATATCCACCACAGGTTTATACACTGGTATTTTTGGATTTCAGTAAACATGTATTGTTTGGATTGTAGGGTTTTAGTAAAGGCCTGGTTTCTCTCTTTTACTGTTAACTTCTTTCTCCCCATATCTAAAAGTAAGGGTACTGCTAGGTGATCAAATTGTCCAGTACTGTCTCTCTTCAGGACTTTCTCCTCTTTTACTCTAATCTGGCAAAGTCTGCATATGCAAAAGGAACTTGAAATAAAATAGGAAAAGATACAATGGAACTCAAAGAGTTTTAGTATTACAGAATATATTTATATATATTTATTTATTTCAGTTATGCGTCTTACTGATGCATTACTGCATTTATATGTGTGAGTGTATATATATGTGCGTGTGTGTGTGTACATTTCCCCTTACACCCTGGGAAAAGCAAGAAGTTCACAGATATTAATCAATTTTTATTGCTACCTTAGTGTTGGGTGGTTTTCAGTTGATAATTATTATCTTTGATTTAAGAAATGAAGATGCTTTTCAGAGAGAAAGGTAATTGTCTTTAAAAAATTTGAGTAAGACATGTCATGAGACAAATTGCTCTTACTATCAATACATGTAACATTTTTATTAGATAAAGCTTTTATTAAATTACATGCAAGACAAGGAGGTAATCTAAGACAGCCAACATGGCTTCACCAAGGCCAAATAGTGCCTGACCAACCTGGTGGCCTTCTGTGATGACATGACTGGATCAGTTGACAAGGGAAGGCTGACTAATATCAGCTACCTGGGCTTCTCTAAGACCTTCGACACAGCCCCAATAACATCTTGATCTCCAAATTGGAGAGATATGGATTTGAAGGGTAGACCATTCAGTGGGTAAGGAACAGGCTTGAAGATTGCACCCAAAGAGTAGTGGTCAATGGTTCTATGTCCAAGTGGAAACCAGTGACAAGTGGTGACCCTCAGGGATCTTTCTTGGGACCAGTACAGTTTAATACCTTTATCAATGCTATAGACAATGGGATCAAGTGTACCGTCAGCAAGTTTGCAAATGACACTAGGCTGAGCAGTGTAGTTGATACCAAAGAATGAAGAGATGCCATGCAAAAGGACCTGAACAAGCTTGAGAAGTGGGTCTATGTGAATTGCATGAATTTCAACAAGTCTAAGTGCAATTTGCTGCACTTGGGTTGGGGCAATCCCAGATAGGAGTACAGACTAGGTGAAGAACTCAATGAGAACAGCCTTGCAGAGAAGGACTTGGGGATTCTGGTGGACAAAAAGCTTGAAATGATCCACTAGTGTGCGCTTGCAGCCCAGAAGGCCAACAGCATCCTGGGCTGCTTCAAAAGAGATGAGGCCAACAGGTTGAGAGAGACAATTGTCCCCCTCTACTCTGCCTTTGTGAGGCCTCCCCTGGAGTAGTATGTCTGGGACCTCCAGCACAACAAAGATGTGGATATGTTAGTGAATGTCCAGAGAACTACGAAGTTGATCAGAGGGTTGGAGCACCCCTCCTGTGAAAAAAGGCTGATAGCTAGGGCTGTTGTTCAAGCTGAAGAAGATACAGTCTCCGGGCTGTTCTCATTGAAGCTTTTCGATATTTAAAAGTGTTTTTTAAAAGAGATGGAGAGCAACTTTTTGCTTAGGTAGCTAATTACAGAAAAAAAACACTTTAAACTAAAAGGGGGGAGATTTATGAAGAAATTCTTCACTCCAAGGTTGGTGAGCATGAAATATAAAAAGCAGTAGCAATAGCCATTTCACTTTCCCTTTGCAGTGAATGGCATCCATTCAGCAGTAACCAAGACTGATCCTTCAGGAGGGTTGCCTAAATGACATGAAAGAGTCTTACCATCTTTGATAAGACATACAAATATTAGAACCCAAACTTTTTATGATTAGCAGTGAAATAAGCTCAATGAAGAAAGGCTCCTTTAGATTTTTAATGAAATACCAAAGGATTTGGAGGGAAAAAAAAATATATATGTGAAAAAGAGAAGCTAATGGAGTGAGAAAACAAAATCAACATCTTTTCTTCATCAACAAAATTATATTGTCTACAAGAAACAGCAGTGTATTTTATAAGTAAATTATTTGTAATATCCTACTGTCACTCAATAGCTGGAAAATTCCTTAATTTAGTGAAAATGCATTTGAAGAGTGCTTTTATAGCTTTTGAAATTACAGCTTTAATTATTGATCAGACACTTCAGCATGGTATCCATAAATGCAACACATTAATTACTGTAGGAATTAGCGATGGAGTTGAAAAAAAATGCAGTTGAAAAAAAAAATCTTTCTCTTTCTCTTTCTCTTTCTCTTTTTTCCCCTTCCCCTTCCCCTTCCCCTTCCCCTTCCCCTTCCCCTTCCCCTTCCCCTTCCCCTTCCCCTTCCCCTTTCCCTTTCCCTTTCCCTTTCCCTTTCTCTTTCCTTTTTTCTATCATCCGTGTTAATCCAGGGCTTAACTGTTTATTTTTTTTTAAAAAGACACAACATAAAAATAGTAAAATAGTAACAAATAAAGGAGACATTGAGCATGAGAAGTTGTCACTGAATCGAGTTCCTCACATTTTCAGAGCAGGGTACAATAAGACAGGACAGAAACAACTTTCCATATCTGTTCAAACAGAGTGGGAAGACCAACTTAAAATGAGAGGAACAAGTTAGTTTTATAATCTGTACATATCCTCTTAATTGATACTATATTTATTTATTTATTTATCTTTTATGAACTAAACTTCAGAGATAACAAACTGTTCCTGCCAAGATACCTAACTGTTCACAAAGATGTTAAACATTAGGATTTACTTACAAATTACCAAGTCTCAATGAGCTCTTCTTACAGTGTTATGAAGTCCAGTCATCTTGTTAAGATTATCCAATGATTATATTCTTCTTTAAGCAGCCACAGGATTTCATGGAAAATCATAACACGTTAAGGACGATAAGAAAAAGTAAATCTTTTTCTCTTTCTTTTTCTTTCTTTCTTTCTTTCTTTCTTTCTTTCTTTCTTTCTTTCTTTCTTTCTTTCTTTCTTTCTTTCTTTCTTTCTTTTTCTTTCTTTCTTTCTTTCTTTCTTTCTTTCTTTCTTTCTTTCTTTCTTTCTTTCTTTCTTTCTTTCTTTCTTTCTTTCTTTCTTTCTTTTCTTCCTTCCTTCCTTCCTTCCTTCCTTCCTTCCTTCCTTCCTTCCTTCCTTCCTTCCTTCCTTCCTTCCTTCCTTCCTTCCTTCCTTCCTTCCTTCCTTCCTTCCTTCCTTCCTTCCTTCCTTCCTTCCTTCCTTCCTTCCTTCCTTCCATAGCTGTTCTGTAGTCTAATGGCATCTCCATTGATCTCCAAGGAAAAAAACAGTCAGGTGAATAATAACTTCATCTGCTGCAAGGTTTCCCTAACATCTTCATTTACTGCATGAATGCATCTTTCTATTAAATTCTCCTATCTTTTCCTCTCACAAAGCAATGAATTGTGTACCACCTTTTAGGTAATCATTTCTATGGATAACTCCAGTTCATTCTTATCATAGATGGATGTATTTTAGCACAGACTATCTCTTAAGAAATATGACAGTGCCTTGCCTCATATATATGGGCCATGTTAGCATAGGTGTTTCAAATAAGCTGCATGTTCCTTACAGAATATAAATAATATCCTCCCAGATTAGAGGGAAATAACACATTATTACTACTAATACTACTATTTTTATTATGATTATTATTATGATTATTATTATTGTTATTAAATAATTATTTAAATAATAATGATAATAATGATAATAATGAGAAGAAGAAGAAGAAGAAGAAGAAGAAGAAGAAGAAGAAGAAATAGCTCACTTTGAAAAAAATTTTTGATGAATGCAATGCATTCAAGTAGCCTAAACCAGGCTTAAGTTTTCAAATAATAGTATAATGGTAAAGCAGAAGAATGTGTTGTTTTATATTTCTCATACAATTCTTTCCTTTTGGAAACTGTTTGCTTCTAAAAATGAAGAAATACATGCAGGAAAGTTTATATATATATATAAAAGTTTATATATATATATATATATAAACTTTTATATAAATATAAAAGTTTATATATATATATATATATATAAACTTTTATATATATATATATATAAATATATATATATTATATATATATATATATATAAATATATATATAATATATATATATATTTATATATATATATATATATATATATATATATATAAACTTTCCTGCATGTATTTCTTCATTTTTAGAAGCAAACAGTTTATATATATATATACATATATATATATATATATATATGTATATATATATATATATATATATATATATATATAAATATATAATCATAGAATCATAGAATATCCTGAGTTGGAAGGGACCCTTAAGGATCATCAAGTCCAACTCTTGACACCGCACAGGTCTACCCAAAAGTTCAGACCATGTGACTAAGTGCACAGTCCAATCTCTTCTTAAATTCAGACAGGCTCGGTGCAGTGACCACTTCCCTGGTGTTATAAATGGCTCAGAATTCAAATTAGAATTAAATGAAAAATAGGATTTATTAAAGGAATAAAGGAATAGAGGTAAGCAAACAGCGCTGGGTGCACCAGGAGTCTCCGCTCCACCAGGATGCACCCCAATTACATCAAGCAACTGATTTTTATGCTCCTAGACTAATACATATTCATTACTACTTCTAAAAAAAATAGATTATTAAAATTAGCTTCCGGGGTGCAGTCCCTCCTACTGGAGCATGCGCAGTCTCCTCTAGGGTCTCTTCTGGGGGTCTCTAGGGGTCTTCCATGCTGAAGGCTCTCAGTCTTCCTCTTCCCCTTTGTACTTACTGGGCACCATCCCAAGTTTACGGAACACCTTCTTCAAAACACCTTCTTCAAATCTTGTCTCCCAGCCGCCTTTCAGCTTCTTTCTCGGCCCACCCCTAACCAGATACCAAAGATCCACATAGTATCCCATAACAGTCACTAGTTGTTATCAGTTGTTCTGAAACTCCCAGACACACGGGTAATTAAAACATTCTTCCCCAGCCATTCACAGACACATCTATAGCAGTGTTAGAAATAGAAGTCCAGAATAACAAAAGCAAACAGGTTCATAAATTTAAGAAGTGATAAATTGGCTAGAATGAGGAATGAGGGGGAGACTGGGACACACTGCAGCTGCGGTTCAAGCATTGAATTGCCAGTGCAGGGCCCAGAGGCAGACAGGATTCAAACATTTCAAACAGAATTGTTCTTTATGGACACGAATTGTTAAAACATTCCTCACACTGGGGAGCCTGTTCCAGTGTGCAACCACCCTCTCTGTGAAGAACCCCCTCCTGATGTCAAGCCTAAATTTCCCCTGCCTCAGCTTAACCCCGTTCCTGCGGGTCCTGTCACTGGTGTTAACGGAGAAAAGGTCTCCTGCCTCTCGACACCCCCTTATGAGGAAGTTGTAGACTGTGATGAGGTCTCCCCTCAGCCTCCTCTTCTCTAGGCTGAACAGGCCCAGTGACCTCAGCCGTTCTTTGTACGTCTTCCCCTCCAGGCCTTTCACCATCTTCGTAGCCCTCCTCTGGACACTCTCCAACAGTTTCATGTCCTTTTTATACTGTGGTGCCCAGAACTGCACACAGTACTCGAGGTGAGGCCGCACCAGCGCAGAGAAGAGCGGGAAAATCACCTCCCTTGACCTACTAGTGATGCCGTGCTTGATGCACCCCAGGACACGGTTGGCCCTCCTGGCTGCCAGGGCACACTGCTGGCTCATATTCAACTTGCTGTCTACCACGACCCCCAGATCCCTCTCTTCTAGGCTGCTCTCCAGCGTCTCATGGCCCAGTCTGTACGTATAGCCAGGTTTGCCCCGTCCCAGGTGCAGGACCCGGCACTTGCTCTTATTGAACTTCATGCGGTTGGTGATCGCCCAGCTCTCCAACCTGTCCAGATCCCTCTGCAAGGCCTTTCCACCCTCATTCGAGTCCACAACTCCTCCAAGTTTGGTGTCATCAGCAAACTTGCTCAAAATACCTTCTATTCCTACATCCAGATCGTTTATAAAAATATTGAAAAGTACCGGCCCTAAAATGGAGCCTTGAGGGACCCCACTGGTGACCGCCCACCAGCCTGACGCAGCCCCATTTACCATAACCCTTTGGGCCCTGCCCGATAGCCAATTGCTCACCCATCGTATGATGTTTTTGTTTAGCTGTATGGTGGACATTTTGTCCAGTAGGATCCTATGGGAAACCATGTCAAAAGCCTTGCTGAAGTCCAAAAAAATCACATCAGCTGGTTTCCCTTGGTCCACCATACGGGTGATCTTATCATAAAAGGAAATCAGGTTAGTTAGGCAGGACCTACCCTTCACAAACCCATGCTAGCTGGGACCAATGACTGCTTTGTCCCCCAGGTGCGCCTCAATAAGTTCGAGAACCAACTTCTCCATGATTTTACCAGGCACTGACGTGAGACTGACAGGCCTGTAATTGCTAGGGTCTTCTTTCTGACCCTTCTTGAAAATCGGCACAACATTTGCCAGCTTCCAGTCTACCGGGACCTCTCCAAATTCGCAGGATCGTTGAAAAATAATTGAGAGAGGTTCCGCGATGACGTCCGCCAGCTCTTTCAGCACCCGGGGATGAATCCCATCCGGACCCATGGACTTGTAGGGATCCAGGTGGAGTAGCAAATCCCGCACACGTTCAGGGTCAGTTGGGAGTTTGTCATCCCCACCGTCCCGGTCCTCCAGCTCAGGGCACCCTGGGTCCCGAAGCCCATCATCGGCATTGAAGACAGAGGCAAAGAAGGCGTTAAGCGTCTCTGCTTTGCCTATGTCATTGTCTGTGAGGAGACCTTCCCTATCAAGGAGCGGCCCTATGTATTCTTTAGTTCTCCTTTTTCCATTCACATATCTAAAAAAACCCTTTTTATTTTCTCTCACAGACACAGCCAGCTTCAACTCTAGGTGTGCTTTGGCCACACTAACTTTCTCCCTACAAACACGAACAGCATCCCTGTATTCTTTCCATGACACCTGGCCCTCCTTCCAGTAGCGAAACACTCTCTGTTTCCGCCTAATCTCCATTAGAATGTTCCTGGTCAGCCACGCCGACCTCCTGCCCCGCCTGCCTGACTTGCGATATTTAGGAATTGCCTGATCTTGTGCTTCTAGGAGGCATCGCTTAAAGAATGACCAGCACTGGTGGACATCGAGGCCTTCAAGAGCAGTTTCCCAGGGGACTTTGCTGACTAGTTCCCTGAGCAGCCTGAAGTCCGCTTTCCCCATATCTAGGGATGAGGTTTTGGTGGCACTTTTCCTTCTGTCACCGTAAATTCCAAACTCAACCACTTCATGGTCGCTATGACCGAGGCGGCCACCAATGACCACATCTCCCACCAGACCCTCTCTGTTTTCTAGCAACAGGTCTAGGAGGGCACCTTTCCTAATTGGCTCCGTTAGCACCTGCACCAAGAAGTTATCATCTAGGTGCTTCATGAACCTCCTGGACTTGCTCGTGTCAGCCGTGTGGCACTCCCAGTTAACGTCTGGCAAGTTGAAGTCCCCCATAAGGACAAGGGGAGTTAATCTCGAGGCCTCTCTTAGTTCTGTAAAGAATAATTTATCGGCGCTATCGTCCTGGCCAGGCGGTCTGTAATAGACTCCCACAACGACATCCCCTTTATTTGTTCGTCCCTTGATCCTTACCCAGAGGCTCTCAACTTTGCCACTGCTGACCTGAAGTTCCACACAGTCCAGCCCATGCTTCACATACATCGCCACCCCACCACCTCGCCTACCCTGCCTGTCCCTCCTGAAGAGCCTGTAACCATCTATCGCAACACCCCAGTCACAGGACTCAACCCACCAGGTTTTGCTTATGCCGATGATGTCGTAGTTGCGGGACTGGGCCAGGACTTCTAGCTCATCCATTTTATTCCTCATACTGCGTGCGTTCGTGTAGAAGCACTTCAGGTGCGTCTCCTTACACTCAGCACCTTGTGGATCTGACCGAAGGACCTCACTGGCACACAGCCCCTCTGATTCTAGCGTACCATCCCTTAGGTCTTCACCGGCGCGCCTGGTTTTAGCCCCTTCCCCCTTCGACTCTAGTTTAAAGCCCTATCTATCAGCCCTGCCAACTCCTGACCAAAGATCCTTACCCCTCTCTGAGAGAGGCGCATCCCATCCGGTGCCATCAGGCCCGGTGTAGCATAGACCTTCCCGTGATCAAAGAACCCAAAATTCTGCCGGTCACACCAGTCTCGAAGCCACGAGTTTATGTGAACAGCACGCCTTTCAGCTTCGATCCCCCCTATCGGAAGGACAGAGGCAAACACAACCTGCGCCCCTGATCCTCTAAGTAGTTGCCCCAAATCCCTAAAGTCTCTTTTGATCGCCTTCGGACTTCTCATTGCTACTTCATCGCTACCAGCCTGAAAGACCAGTAGCGGGTAGTAGTCAGTGGGCCGTACCAGGCGCTTGATTTTCTTGGCAAAGTCTCTCACCCGAGCCCCAGGGAGGCAACAGACTTCTCTGTGGGTTGGGTCCGGTCGGCATATCGGTCCCTCTGTCCCTTTCAGAAGGGAGCCCCCCATAACAATAGCCCTTCTTTCTTTTTTGAAGGATGATGTGGCAATGCGATGTGTAGGTCGCCTTGTCTTAGGCACCCCCTCCAACTGGGACGGGTTTTTATCTACTTTGTCATTCAGATTGTCTTGTTCTAGTCCTTCATATCGATTATTTAAGGGTAGATGAGAAGGTGAGGTGGGCAGAGAGAGGGCTCGCCTACCACCCCGAATAGGCACCTGCCTCCATTCCCCCCCTTGATCTAGGTCTCCTCCCGCTGCCTGGCAGGAGGAGGGAACCTCCGTCTTCTGCATAACAGGAGATACCTGTGCTGTGGCAGGCTCGTGAGCCTGCCTCAGAGAGGGTAGAGTGCACCTCCACCTGTCAATTTCCCTGATTCCCTGATGCTCCTGAGCCTGTTCACCTCCTCCTGGAGCTCCGCTACCTGGCTGAGCAGTTCTTCAACCTGGACACACCTCCCACAGGCATACCCACCACTGCTGTCGGAGACCGACAGAAGGCTGGGGCACACTCTGCAGCCCAGGACCTGGACGGCTGCGTGTTTCCCCGAGCCCTCTGTCTGAGTAGCCACACTGGTGACCGTGGCTGGAGATGCCGCACGAGATGCGGAGGCCACGGTTTTCTGCCTGGTTGATACCATGGTCAGGTTCTACGCAAGCAGGTTACAAGCCCTGAAGGGAGAGGCAGCTGCAACAGGGCGACGATGGGCCCCCCGCTCGCCCTGCCCGCGCAAACTGCCGCGCAAACTGCCGCGCCACGCCCTTCGATGCACCACGCCCTGTTTGCCCGTCTTGTTCGCTGCGCTCCTGGTCGCTCGTGCTCCCTAGGGGCAACTTTTAAACAGCCTGGGAGAGGGCGCTGCTGGCTCCGCCCACACCTCATCAGCCTCCCTCGCGAGCACTGCCGGGTCCTGGCGGCTCCCCCAAGTGGCCTCGATGCCGGACAAAAAGCCCTGCCCGCCTCAGTCCCCTGCTCCGCTGCAGAACACGTCTGCCCCAGAGCCGATTGCCTCAGCAAAAAAAAAATTAAAAAAAATATATATATATTTATATATATAAATCTTAATAGATAAATTGCAATGATTGAAACTCTAGGACATAGATTAATAAGGCAACAAAGGAAAAAAAAATCAGGGTCACTTAATTTACTCAAACATACAATCACATTATGAAGATAAAATCTCTGCTTTCAGTTATTTTTATATGCTTATAATGGTAAAAATACAGAATCTCCCAGTCAGATTTCATAATATCAGTCATTCATTATTCCTCCTGTACATACTGACTGAAAAACATCTCCATCTTTAAGTAAAAGGATCAGCACTTTATTATTATTATTATTACTATTACTATTACTATTATTATTATTATTATTATTATTATTATTAGTTGTTTATTATTATTATTATTATTATTATTATTATTATTATTATTATCTACTTTGGAAACAAAAAGAATCAAAACCTATCAGAAAGCAGATTTTTTGAAGGACAGGCAGTTTGAGTTTTCAGCTGGACAGAAACAGATTAGATTGTGTGTTCTTTGTATTTGCCAGAGGAAAATAATATACATGTGTATATATATATATATATGTATATTTATATATATTATATATTTATATATATTATATATATATTACTGAGATTCAGGTTAACTGTACCTTGATTTCTAAGGAGGACTGTGGAGTTAAATCTCATCATTGTGGATGAAATGTGGATAAAGTTCCTCAATCTCATCTATCAGAAGTCATTCTGGCAGTGCCTTTTGAACGACGGACTGAAGCTATGGACTAAAGAGCTAGTGAAACAATTACTTACTTACTTTACAAATTCAAAATAAGGCCCACAATACCATTAATCTTAGTTGTAACAGATTTGCAATCAGTTTTAAGAACACTGTATGATATTTAATTCTGTACGCTATGAATAACAATGAAAAATTAGGTTTAAAAAGTGAAATGACATGGAGATATATGTTGTTTATCTCAGCAGTTAACATATAATTTGTAAAATATAGTTATTTCATATTATTTCAGAACTGGATATTATAAGGTCAACTTTAGATTTCTGAAATACACTAAGCTTTTACAACTAAAGGTAGGTACATCTATTTATTGAATGTCCAAAAGCAGTATAGATATCTATGTGTTATCCTTCAGTGAAAAACACAAAGCCTCACTCTGAATGGAAGAATTGAACATTGTGTCTGTATTTTCCAGTTACATGTTTAAACGGCTTGTCATCCATCTGATGATCACTTAGCACTTAATAATGATATGGTAAGAGTATCAAATACAGGATATTATTTCCTTTAAAGTGTAACTTAATTTCTAAGTTTCCTTTATTGACTTCATAAAGTATCCCAAGATCTTTTACATACTTCAACTTCTTAGAAATTACAGTTTCAATTTTACCTACCTAAGTCTTCTTTTATGGAGCGTTCTTTCATCTTGTTGATATTATGTGATCATATAACTCTAACTTGTTGGTCTGTTTATTCATTGATGAAAATCACCATATCTCTTTTTTAAACCTAACGGTCACTAATTTCTAAAATGTTCTGTTTTATCAAACAAACACTACAATTAATTTCCATAAGTTGATTTCATACTAATGAGGGCCACTTCATCGTTCCCCTGTGAAGTCTTCTTATCTCCCTCTTCTGTGTATGGCTTTGTTATAAATCACTGCACTTCCAACTAATTGTCTTTTATAAATCCACTGTGCACCAATTAAATTACAAACATGAATACTCATCAAGATAGTAGTTCCCTACCAAAAGTAGTCCAGATAATGTGAACATGAGACACCAATAAATTTTTATTGTGTTACTAATAATAATAATTTGATCAAGTTATTTCATAAACTAAAACCTGGACATAATGCTATATTCTAAATTCTGTGCATAGCAGAACAACTATTTGCATTACTGTCTTTATTGCAGTGCTCACCTGGTAGCAACCACTTTTACATAAAATGCCAAGTGGAAATAAACCTTGGTAACAGTGCTTGCTGCTATACATATGCATTATATATTATATTATATTATATTATATTATATTATATTATATTATATTATATTATATTATATTATATTATATTGTATTGTATTGTATTGTATTGTATTGTATTGTATTGTATTGTATTGTATTATACTAAAGATCATCAAAAAATAATCTTCAACCATGAAATACATTTGAAAGGAAATGCCATTGTATTTGAGTGGTGAATATCACTGATTCTATTCTGTGTATTTAAAACAGAAACAGCCTTGGGAAGAAAGAAACCCACTGACTCCCTTTGGGCATAACTTTGGAATTTACTGCTCTAAGTAAAATGCATAACACTGAAGAAAAATCAGCCTTCTCTAACTGACAGTAGTGACCCAGACTTTTTTGCATTCATTATTACTTTTTTTTTTTTTTGTGTGTGATTATTTATTATTTATGACTGTTAGATGAATATGTACTGACAAATTTTCCTTACTATGGTCTACGGTGTGACTTCATAAACTAACATAAAATGTTGACTCAAAAATGTGAAATAATATCTCTCTTCTGTGTATGCATTTTTTTTCCCTAGAAAATACTTTTCATGCTAAATTTATTTACTATTTATTTATTTATTTATTTATTATTATTTTTGTGAAAATGTTGTCATCTAAGTGGAATACCAGTTCAGTTTTTAATCTTCACAGAATCACAGAATTTCTAGGTTGGAAGAGACCTCAAGATCATCGAGTCCAACCTTTAAATTCTCTATATTCTTATGGGAATATAAATAATATTTGATATGGCAAAGCACATATCAACTCTTTTAGCAAATGTATAACATGCAACAAACAGGAATCCGTTGATCAACTAATTGTGTTCGGCCTGACACTACTTTTTACTTACATGCTTGCAGGTCATCTTGCTACATACTCCTCTAAATACTTTACAGGTTAATTATCTTAATGACTGTGTACCTGCTGGAAAGCAAACGGCACTAGAAAGTCAACAGACATTTCATAGCTGGGTTCTTTACTTGTACATGATGAAGTGCTGAAAATTTGATATGAAGTGTATTTTGCTGTCTCACAACTATTTCAGTCTCACATACAGGCAATGGAAAGCATGGTGTTACCTGCCTTAATAACAGCATCTCATTGCATCATCAGCCAGTGAAGTGCCAAATACCTGAGATACCTGAGGCACAGGTTTCTGTCAAACCAAACAGGTTTCTGATATTTCATAGCTTTCTCAGAGAGAAGAAGTCTCAGCTTATTTAGCCAGTCTGGGATAGTCTACCTAGAGAAAGTTTGCTTCATATCACCAGCTTTTAAATATATTCCATTAGGAAGAGAAAGTGACTAGGGCAGTTGTTTTCTGCAATGTGTATTTCAAGATTTTACAAAGATAAGCAGGTGATCCATACATCCATATAGAAGTAAAACATTTTTTTTTCCTAATTCTGTGATTTATACGCTCTAAAAGAAATAATATTGAATACACTGTGGGCTATAAAGATGCAAATGTAAGAACATTCAAGCATTTCTCTGGTTCTTGCAGCCTTCAGGGGATAGTAAGAAACTTAATTTTATTATACTTATGAAAATAGATTTTTATTTTTTAATTAGTGATTTTTGTTGCTTGCTAGAATCAGTAGGAAACATATTTCAATGATCTATGTCACCCCAAAGCAAGAGTCATTTTGAACAGCAAGGCAATCCCAGAAGTGCAGTTAATCAATTGGAAACCAGCCACTCTTGTCTTCAGAATTGCTTTATAAGGATAATTAAGACAAATTTCTCGCTAAAAAATATTTAGCTGTTTTTTTTTTTTTTTTTTTCTTTAATTTTTGTTGTTGTTGGCGGTTTGTTTTGTTTTCATTTCTGTGTGTTTTTCTTCTGTTTTCTGCTTTCTGTTTTCTTGAAGGAAAAATATTGATGAATGCAAAATGCAAAAAATAAATGTGTTTCATTATAAGATATTTGATAAAAGTCTTGATATTTAATTTCATTTAAAAGAAAGTATAAAATCATAACTTATTACACTTTTTATTTTACATGCAATAGAAATATATTTTCCACAACTTTAAAAAGATAAATAACTAATTACAGTGTGATATTTTTCTGCTAAGCCAAAATGTCAAGTTTGATGTAAACAAATATTTGAAACTGAGTTCTTTCTCCCTAAGTTCTCTTTCTCCCAGAATGTATATTCCACAGGTGATAATGTGTAATAATGTTTCATGTTTGTATAGCTTTGCCTCCACTAATTACTAAGTACTTCACTACTTCATTATCACTTCTGTGTATTAGTAGTCAAAAAAAAAAAAAAAAAAAAAAGACATCAATTGAAACCCTAGTTATTGCAAATAATAATAATAATTGCTTCTTTGATTTTCTTTCTTCAGTCCATGTAGAGGGTTTTTTGTTTGTTTGTTTGTTTGTTTGTTTGTCTTTTTCCTTTCAAGGTAACCTAATCAGGCAAAGCTCAAAGATACATACATACACAGTTCAAAGATACAGAGTATATACACAGAATGCTGTTCTTCTCAAACAAAGTAGCTTTCCATGAGAGTCTTGGCCAGTATTTGAGGTTCTGTATATGTTACTAATAATAGCTGTTCAGAAGGTTTTATTTCATAAGTTTTGTTTTGTTTTCCTCTGAATGATAGAGGATAAGAAAGAGCTGGACAAACAAAAATAACTGAACCTGGTAGGACAACAGTTAAGTCACTTTTCAACCACAAACAGAAAACACTGAAGAGAAGACATTCAGACTTCAAGTAAAATTTTAAAACTGCTTACTTGGACCTACTCAGAAAGGTCCTAAGCATTTTTGACAACTTATATAAATTTTATTAAATTAAATATATTATTTTATTTCTGTATATATATCCGTTGAAATCTGCACTTACTAAAACCTCAAAATATTGGTAAATTACATTTTTAACTATCTCACCTTAGAAAATAAGACAGCTATCTGAGAGTAAAGCTTGTGTTCTTTCTTAACAAAAGAAAAAAAATCTCCAACAATCCCAAATCTTTAACTGTGTTTAACTGTTTATTTTTTTAAATTATGATTATTTTATTTTATTTTTTTTAATTCTGAAAATACCTGCCTTGTGAATTTTATAGTTTCCATTTAACCTAAGGAGGTTTCTGCAGCCACTTAGATGCATGGATGCATTACCTAATGGATGCTTAGGTAAACGAACAGGTAAACACTGACTTTTGAAGCCCAAGGTAAGCTGACTCCCTGGTATCTGGATCAAGATTCTGATAATTCAGAAACACAGTCTTGGATTCTGCCTAAACCTGCAGGTACAGATGTTCCACAGGTTACATATTTTGTATTTCACTAAGCACATAATCTTTTGTTTTTAAGCATGCTCAGAATCAGTCTATAAACTAAACCTGAGTTCACAAAAACAAAACAAAACAACACAACAAGAACAACAACAAGATTACCGACATAAAAACAGCTACAATCACTAGGTTTTAAAACATTAATTATAGGGGAAAGACCTGATTATTATGATCAGAAGAGGAGAAGGCTCACCTAGCAGTACCCTAGCAGTACGCTTTTCACAGAATCACAGAATCACAGAATTTCTAGGTTGGAAGAGACCTCAAGATCATCGAGTCCAACCTCTGACCTAATGCTAGCAGTCCCCACTAAACCATATCCCTAAGCTCTACATCTAAACGTCTTTTGAAGACTTCCAGGGATGGTGACTCCACCACTTCCCTGGGCAGCCTGTTCCAATGTCTAACAACCCTTTCGGTAAAGAAGTTCTTCCTAACATCCAACCTAAAACTCCCCGGGCTCAACTTAAGCCCATTCCCCCTCGTCATGTCACCAGGCACGTGGGAGAACAGGCCAACCCCCACCTCGCTACAGCCTCCTTTAAGGTATCTGTAGAGAGCGATAAGGTCGCCCCTGAGCCTCCTTTTCTCCAGGCTGAACAAGCCCAGCTCCCTCAGCCGCTCCTCGGAGGACTTGTTCTCCAGGCCCCTCACCAGCTTCGTCGCCCTTCTCTGGACTCGCTCAAGCACCTCGATGTCCTTCTTGTAGCGAGGGGCCCAAAACTGAACACAGTACTCGAGGCCTCACCAGAGCCAAGTACAGAGGAACGATCACCTCCCTAGCCCTGCTGGCCACACTGTTTCTTATGCAAGCCAGGATGCTGTTGGCCTTCTTGGCCACCTGAGCACACTGCTGGCTCATATTCAGCCGACTATCCACCATCACTCCCAGGTCCTTCTCTGCCTGGCAGCTCTCCAACCACTCATCTTCCAGTCCGTAGCTCTGATTGGGGTTGTTGTGCCCCAGGTGCAGGACCCGGCACTTGGCCTTGTTGAACTTCATTCAGTTGACCTCAGCCCATCGGTGCAGCCTATCCAGATCCTCCCACAGAGGATCTCACTTTGAACACTTGAATTATTAGAGGAAGAAAAAAAAAAATGAGAGAGAGACAGAAGTTCTGAGCTGTATTAAGCAAGATGTGGATTATATTTCTCCTGTAGCATTCTTATTTGTCCCTCAACTGTTACCTATTCTAGCTATATGAGTACCTATATAGACTTCATACTCTTACTGTTTAGGGATCTGTAGACTTTAGGTCTCATTTCCAAGTAATGAACATTTGGCATGCACCGCACAATGAATCTGTGTGTTGAACAGGATGATTTGTGACTTTGCCCTTTGGTCTAAGCATTTAAGTGCAAAAAACTCTGGTCTCCAACTTGTACTTAATTTTTCAATAGAACACAGACTGATAGTAGAGCACAGATTTACATGATAATCTAAATCTTAAACTAGAAGTATTGCATCAACAAAAATTTCAGACTACTGAAGTATATCAGAAATAATCAGCTCAGTAATTGCATTTAGTAGCTACTAATTTTATAATCATGATTCTACTCCAACAGCTGTCTTTTAACATATTTTATATGTACTCACATATATGACCATAATGTATTCATCAAAGCATTGTCAACATTAGAGCAAAAATGGATCAATGGTTCAAGGGAAAATATAATAATAATAATTTAAAAAAAAAAAAAAGGTAAGAAGAAAAAATAAAAAGACCAATTTCAAGACCAATTTCAAGTTATGGAAATAAGAAATCACATTTTTTACCTTTTGCTGGTAGAGTTAAACATAATGCAATTTTCTTACAAAATACAGATAATTCTTATTCAAAAATGTATTGTAGCAAAACCAAAAGGTCTATTAGTGAAGAATTGCTTGCTTCTGCATCATTATAGAAATCCCAAATATATTTTTATAGATTGTCTCAAAGGACAGCTTTCTAGCACATGTTGCATACAATAAAATGAGGGGTCTCTTAGGTTGCTGTAAAAAATGGATTAACAAATGAAGGAATTCTGTTACAATATTCATAAACAAATGTTAAGTCGAGAAGAGAATAGGCTATGTGCCAGGATGTGATGACATGCATTATTAAAAAAGAGCATACGGAGGCAGAATATATTAACATACTGTCCCACTTCTATGAAACTTAAACAACCAACAATTCTTTAGGACTTCAGTAGGTGTTTATCCTAGAAAAGGGTGAATATTTAATACAGAAGTATTTTAAGAAGCCTTAAATAAGAGTAACACTTCTTCTATAAGGAAAGGCATGAAATTTGGCGTCTTTTTACTAAAATGGATTATAAATTGTATAATTGCTTAATATTTGTACTTACGGAGTATAGAGATTCATCACAGATTGGATTATATGGACTAGTTGATGTACAAACATAAGTGCCAGCAGCATCAAAGATTATGGAAGAGACCAAATACTCTGTCTGGCTAACTATTTTCATTTCCTTTGACGGCCATCATCATACTATTTAGAGCTTACAATAATTAGGCAAGCACCACCTGTTGCGTGCAAAGGAGAGGCTTAAACATATTCGTCATTTTTTTTCAACTCCATCGCTAATTCCTACAGTAATTAATGTGTTGCATTTATGGATACCATGCTGAAGTGTCTGATCAATAATTAAAGCTGTAATTTCAAAAGCTATAAAAGCACTCTTCAAATGCATTTTCACTAAATTAAGGAATTTTCCAGCTATTGAGTGACAGTAGGATATTACAAATAATTTACTTATAAAATACACTGCTGTTTCTTGTAGACAATATAATTTTGTTGATGAAGAAAAGATGTTGATTTTGTTTTCTCACTCCATTAGCTTCTCTTTTTCACATATATATTTTTTTTTCCCTCCAAATCCTTTGGTATTTCATTAAAAATCTAAAGGAGCCTTTCTTCATTGAGCTTATTTCACTGCTAATCATAAAAAGTTTGGGTTCTAATATTTGTATGTCTTATCAAAGATGGTAAGACTCTTTCATGTCATTTAGGCAACCCTCCTGAAGGATCAGTCTTGGTTACTGCTGAATGGATGCCATTCACTGCAAAGGGAAAGTGAAATGGCTATTGCTACTGCTTTTTATATTTCATGCTCACCAACCTTGGAGTGAAGAATTTCTTCATAAATCTCCCCCCTTTTAGTTTAAAGTGTTTTTTTTCTGTAATTAGCTACCTAAGCAAAAAGTTGCTCTCCATCTCTTTTAAAAAACACTTTTAAATATCGAAAAGCTTCAATGAGAACAGCCCGGAGACTGTATCTTCTTCAGCTTGAACAACAGCCCTAGCTATCAGCCTTTTTTCACAGGAGGGGTGCTCCAACCCTCTGATCAACTTCGTAGTTCTCTGGACATTCACTAACATATCCACATCTTTGTTGTGCTGGAGGTCCCAGACATACTACTCCAGGGGAGGCCTCACAAAGGCAGAGTAGAGGGGGACAATTGTCTCTCTCAACCTGTTGGCCTCATCTCTTTTGAAGCAGCCCAGGATGCTGTTGGCCTTCTGGGCTGCAAGCGCACACTAGTGGATCATTTCAAGCTTTTTGTCCACCAGAATCCCCAAGTCCTTCTCTGCAAGGCTGTTCTCATTGAGTTCTTCACCTAGTCTGTACTCCTATCTGGGATTGCCCCAACCCAAGTGCAGCAAATTGCACTTAGACTTGTTGAAATTCATGCAATTCACATAGACCCACTTCTCAAGCTTGTTCAGGTCCTTTTGCATGGCATCTCTTCATTCTTTGGTATCAACTACACTGCTCAGCCTAGTGTCATTTGCAAACTTGCTGACGGTACACTTGATCCCATTGTCTATAGCATTGATAAAGGTATTAAACTGTACTGGTCCCAAGAAAGATCCCTGAGGGTCACCACTTGTCACTGGTTTCCACTTGGACATAGAACCATTGACCACTACTCTTTGGGTGCAATCTTCAAGCCTGTTCCTTACCCACTGAATGGTCTACCCTTCAAATCCATATCTCTCCAATTTGGAGATCAAGATGTTATTGGGGCTGTGTCGAAGGTCTTAGAGAAGCCCAGGTAGCTGATATTAGTCAGCCTTCCCTTGTCAACTGATCCAGTCATGTCATCACAGAAGGCCACCAGGTTGGTCAGGCACTATTTGGCCTTGGTGAAGCCATGTTGGCTGTCTTAGATTACCTCCTTGTCTTGCATGTAATTTAATAAAAGCTTTATCTAATAAAAATGTTACATGTATTGATAGTAAGAGCAATTTGTCTCATGACATGTCTTACTCAAATTTTTTAAAGACAATTACCTTTCTCTCTGAAAAGCATCTTCATTTCTTAAATCAAAGATAATAATTATCAACTGAAAACCACCCAACACTAAGGTAGCAATAAAAATTGATTAATATCTGTGAACTTCTTGCTTTTCCCAGGGTGTAAGGGGAAATGTACACACACACACGCACATATATATACACTCACACATATAAATGCAGTAATGCATCAGTAAGACGCATAACTGAAATAAATAAATATATATAAATATATTCTGTAATACTAAAACTCTTTGAGTTCCATTGTATCTTTTCCTATTTTATTTCAAGTTCCTTTTGCATATGCAGACTTTGCCAGATTAGAGTAAAAGAGGAGAAAGTCCTGAAGAGAGACAGTACTGGACAATTTGATCACCTAGCAGTACCCTTACTTTTAGATATGGGGAGAAAGAAGTTAACAGTAAAAGAGAGAAACCAGGCCTTTACTAAAACCCTACAATCCAAACAATACATGTTTACTGAAATCCAAAAATACCAGTGTATAAACCTGTGGTGGATATACCTTACTAGGCAGCTGAACTCCATCCACCACAGCTGTTCTATCACCCCATCTCCTCAGAAAAGGATGAGAAGAAAAAAAGGAAAACAACATATCTCACGTATTGAGATAGGGAAAAAATATTATTACTTAAATAATTTAACTAAAGGGAAAAGGGAAAAAGAGAAAAAGGGAAAAACAACAATGAGCAGCATACAGGAAAAGAACAAACAAACAAACAAGCAAAAGGAAAGGTCATGTGGAAGTACAGAGGAAATAAATTAATCTCTACATCCCAACAATGAGCAATGCTTGACCATGTCTGGGAAGCAGGGCCTCAACACACATATTGATTGTTTGGAGGACAAACGTGAGTGTGACATCATATGGTATGGTATATCCCTTTGGTTGATTTAGGTCATCTGCCCTGGTGATGTTCCTTCCTCACATCTTTCTGTTATAAATATATATATAAATATAGTATTAATTAAGAGGATATGTACAGATTATAAAACTAACTTGTTCCTCTCATTTTAAGTTGGTCTTCCCACTCTGTTTGAACAGATATGGAAAGTTGTTTCTGTCCTGTCTTATTCTACCCCGCTCTGAAAATGTGAGGAACTCACAGAATCACAGAATCACAGAATTTTCTAGGTTGGAAGAGACCTCAAGGTCATCGAGTCCAACCTCTGACCTAACGCTAACAGTCCCCACTAAACCATTTCCCTAAGCTCTACATCTAAACGTCTTTTAAAGACCTCCAGGGATGGTGACTCCACCACTTCCCTGGGCAGCCTGTTCCAGTGCCTCACAACCCTTTCAGTGAAGAAGTTCTTCCTAACATCTAACCTAAAACTCCCCTGGTGAAACTTAAGCCCATTCCCCCTCGTCCTGTCACCAGGCACGTGGGAGAACAGGCCAACCCCCACCTCGCTACAGCCTCCCTTGAGGTACCCATAGAGAGCGATAAGGTCGCCCCTGAGCCTCCTCTTCTCCAGGCTGAACAAGCCCAGCTCCCTCAGCCGCTCCTCGGAGGACTTGTTCTCCAGGCCCCTCACCAGCTTTGTCGCCCTTCTCTGCACCCGCTCAAGCACCTCGATGTCCTTCTTGTAGCGAGGGGCCCAAAACTGAACACAGTACTCGAGGTGCGGCCTCACCAGAGCTGAGTACAGGGGGACGATCACCTCCCTAGCCCTGCTGGTCACACTGTTCCTGATACAAGCCAGGATGCCGTTGGCCTTCTTGGCCACCTGAGCACACTGCTGGCTCATATTCAGCCGACTATCCACCATCACTCCTGGGTCCTTCTCTGCCTGGCAGCTCTCCAACCATTCCTCTCCCAGCCTGTAGCTCTGCTTGGGGTTATTGCGCCCCAGCTGCAGGACCCGGCACTTGGCCTTGTTGAACTTCATGCAGTTGACCTCAGCCCATCGGTGCAGCCTATCCAGATCCTCCTGCAGAGCTTTCCTACCCTCAAGCAGATCGACACACGCACCTAACTTGGTGCCATCTGCAAACTTACTGAGGGTGCACTCAATGCCCTCATCCAGATCATCGATGAAGATATTAAAGAGGACCGGCCCCAGCACCGAGCCCTGGGGAACACCACTAGTGACTGGCCTCCAACTGGACTTGGCTCCAGTGACACCTTCTCATGCTCAACGTCTCCTTTATTTGTTACTATTTTACTATTTTTATGTTGTGTCTTTTTTAAAAAAAATAAACAGTTAAGCCCTGGATTAACATGGATGATAGAAAAAAGGAAAGAGAAAGGGAAAGGGAAAGGGAAAGGGAAAGGGGAAGGGGAAGGGGAAGGGGAAGGGGAAGGGGAAGGGGAAGGGGAAGGGGAAGGGGAAGGGGAAGGGGAAGGGGAAGGGGAAGGGGAAGGGGAAGGGGAAGGGGAAGGGGAAGGGGAAAAAAGAGAAAGAGAAAGAGAAAGAGAAAGAGAAAGAGAAAGAGAAAGAGAAAGAGAAAGAGAAAGAGAAAGAGAAAGAGAAAGAGAAAGAGAAAGAGAAAGAGAAAGAGAAAGAGAAAGAGAAAGAGAAAGAGAAAGAGAAAGAGAAAGAGAAAGAGAAAGAGAAAGAGAAAGAGAAAGAGAAAAGAAAAAGAAAAAGAAAAAGAAAAAGAAAAAGAAAAAGAAAAAGAAAAAGAAAAAGAAAAAGAAAAAGAAAAAGAAAAAGAAAAAGAAAAAGAAAAAGAAAAAGAAAAAGAAAAAAAAAGAAAAAGAAAAAAAGGGAAAAAAAAAGAAAAAAAAAAGAAAAAAAAAGAAAAGAAGTGAAAAAAAAGGAAAAGAAAGAATAAAGTCAGTCTAAGCACATCATATAATTGGAAAAAAAAAAGAAAAAAAATATGGGAAAGAAAAAAAAAATAACTGGGCTCATTTAAAAAACTGGGCTCATAAAATTATAGATATTTTCAAAATTAATTTGCCATTGCTAGGGAGGACAGACATTTTCACAATGAGAGCCCACCCCTCCCCTCTCGTTCCTTTTTCCACATTTTATTGGTGAGTGTGACATCGTATGGTATGGTATATCCCATGGTTGGTTTAGGTCATCTGCCCTGGTGATGTTGCTTCCTCACATCTTTCTGTTATAAATGGCTGAGTCTTAAAAAAAACTATAATCAAAGTTTACAGTTTATTAAAGGAATAGAGATAAGCAAACAGCGCTGGGTGCTCCGGGAGTCTCTGCTCCACCAAGACGCACACCAGTTACATCAAGCAGCTGATTTTTATGCTTCTAGGCTAATACATATTCATTACTACTTCTAAAAAAAAAAACAGGGTTATTATAATTAGTTTCCGGAATCCAAACCCTCCTACTGAAGCATGCGTATCAGTCTCCAGTGGAGTCTCTGGGGGTCTCTGGGGGTCTCTCGTGCTGAAGGCTCATAGTCTTCCTCCCTCTTGTCCTTCTCCTTTGTCCAACTTGGCTGTATGTCAGAGACTTGTGCAACGTCCCCTGCAAGCTTTGTCTTTTAGTCGTTCTTCAGCTTTCCCCGTCTCCTTAATCTCCTGGCCAGATATCAGAGACTTGCATACTGTCCCATGCAATAGTCATAATAGTTAGCAGTTATTCTGAACACCTCAAAACACAGCATTCCACCAGCTACTAGGAAGAAAATTAATTCTGTTCTAACTGAAACCAGGACACCCCCCCCCCCATCTCTAAATATCAGAGACTTCAAGGAAAAGCCTACAAATACATTTCCCTTCAAGCTCTCTATTGACACGAATTGCTAAAACATTCCTTTGCAAGATACAAGAACTATATACATTAACCACTCTGTTTTTCTTAGACTTGTGGTTATACAAGGGTACGTAAGACAGAAGGTCACATTCATCATACCATGCGGCCCTAGCATTGTTCCATATTGACACGAATCAGTTGAACACATTTCACATTTCCCACCCCCAGCCTGCTGGTTCTTAGGGGGTTAGAGTGAATCCTGATGCTGTGCCATTATTGCTCAACAGTAGACACAACACTGTTGTGATTCCAATACTGTTCTAGCTGCAAGTGCAGAGCACAGCACTGCATGGGCTGCTGCAGGGAAAGTTAACTCCAACCCAGCCAGACGAAGAACAAAACTAGATTTAGCTTCAACATTTATTTGATCAGTCTTCCATAGAATCATAGAATCATTCAGACCTCTAAGATCATCTGGTCCAACCATCACCCTAGTACCAGTGTCACCCACTAAACCATGTTCCTAAGCACCACATCCAACCTGTCTTTAAACACTCACATGGACAGTGACTCCACCACCTCCCTGGGCAACCGGTTCCAGTGCCTGATGTTCCCATTTCTTTCCGAATAGAAATGTCCCCTAATTTCTAACCTAAACCTCTCCTGGCACAACTTGAGGCCATTCCCTCTAGTCCTATCACTAACTATAGTTATCTATGAGAAGAGGCCAGCCCCCAGCTCCCCACAAATTCCTTTCTGATAGTTGTAGAGAGCAATAACGTCTCCCCGAGCCTCCTATTCTCCAGACAAACAACCCCAGACCAAGCAGTTCCCTCCTCAGCCACTCCTCATAGGACTTGTCTTCCAGGATCTTCACCAGCTCTGTAGTCCTTCTCTGGACGCACTCCAGGGCCTCAATGTCTTTCTTGTAGTGAGGGTGCCAAAAGTCAATACAGTACTCAAGGTGCAGACTCACCAGAGCAGAGTACAAGGGGACGATCACCTCCATGGTCCTCCTGGCTACACTATTCCTGATATAAGCCAGGATGCCGTTGGCCTTCTTGGCCACATGGGCACACTGCTGGCTCATGTTCAGGCAGGTATCAATTAGCAACCCCAGATCCTTTTCCTCTGCACAGCTTTCCAGCCACTCTCTCTCAGGACTGTAGTGTTGCATGGAGTTGTTGTGGCCAAAGTACAGGACCTGGCACCTAGCCATGTCCATCAACCCATGCTGTCCAGGTCCCTCTGCAGGGCCTTCCTACCCTCCAGCAGACTGACACTTCCCCCCAGCTTGGTGTTGTCTACAGACTCACTGAGGGTGCACTCAATTCCCTCATCCCAATCATCAATAAAGATATTAAAGAGGATGGGCCCCAACACTGACCCCTGGGGAACACCACTGGTGATCCGCCGCCAGCTGGATTTCACTCTGTTCACCACCACTCTCTAGGCCCAGCCATCTAGCCAGTTTTTTACCCAGCAGAGAGTGTACCTGTCCAAACCATGGGCTGACAGTTTCTCCAGGAGAATACAGCGGGAGACCACCCCAAAGGCCTTGTTGAAGTCTAGGCAGACTATGTCAACAGGCTTTCCCTCGTCCACTAGGTGGGTCACCCGGTCGTAGAAGGTGATGTGAATGGTCGGGCAGGACTTGTATTTCATGAACCCACGCTGACTGGACCGGCCCTGATCTCCAGGTCATCCTACATATGCTGTGTGATTGCCTTCAAGATGACGTGTTCCATCACCTTTTCTGTCACCAAGGTCAGGCTGATTGGCCTGTAGTTCCCCAGGTCTTCTTTATGATCCTTCTTACAGATGGGCATCTCATTAGCATGTCTCCAGTCATTGAGGACCTCTCCAGGTGACCATGAAAACACAATATCTTGTTGTTTTTTACAGGTAGTTTAATTTTTTTCACTATTCTGATCAGGAAGGTCAGTTTATAGAGAGACTTTACATTTACTCTTAGCTAGGCTTTACGAAATTTTCTTTATTAGTTGCATTTCCATTCTTTATAATTTTAGTTTTGTGTGCGCCGAGCACAAAGAGCACAGCTTCTACCAGTTGTCTTGCAACTGGTATTCCCATTTCTTATCTTCTGCTTTTTTCTTCCTGGGCATGTCTCATTAGCAACCTGATTTCCATTCTTGTTCTGGAATGCCTGGATCATCTGATGCTCTTTTATTATTTCATAGAGGCCCTCTAGCAGCTGTTCTGCCTCTTTACTTACAGACTCTGAGAAGTGCCAGTGTATTCAGCCTATGCAGGCAGCCTGACTGGTATGCAGAAGAACAGCACACCTTGAGTTGAATGAGGCATTAGATGAACCTGGATATTTTAGGCCACCCTGAAGAAAATAATAATAATAATAATAATAATAATAATAATAATAATAATAATAATAATAATAATAATAATAATATTAATAATAATAATAATAATAATAATAATAATAATAATAATAATCTAGGTTTAATGCAAGATTTGTGTATATTGTCCAAAGAAAAAAAAATCAACATTTTACTGTGTTTGTGAAAATCAAAGCATCTCACCAGTGACATTTCTTTAACACAGGTTAACTATGCCATTGACTTGGGAAACGGTGTGCTTAGAGTTGTTTTCTCAGCATTTCATAAATATTATATATATATTTTTTCATGTTTCTCTGGTGTTTTCATTTTATTATTCTGTGCCTACTTATCTGAAAAATATTTCTGAAACACATAATCCTTTTGTTCCATGTAACACAACATATATATTTTGCGTGTCATCAAATCATAGAATCATGGAATGGTTTGGGTTGGAAGGGACTTTAAAGATTATTTAGTTCCAACCACAGTGTCATGGGCAGGGACACCTCCCACTAGATCAAGTTGCTCAAAGCCAGATCTAACCTGACCTTGGGGTCTCTTCCCGGGAGGGGGTCTCTTCCCGGGATGGGGGATCCTCATCTTCTCTGGTCAACCTGTTTCAGTGCTTCACCGCCCTCACAGTAAAGAATTTTCCCCTTATATTTAATGTAAACCTAACCTGCTGTAGTTTAAAGGCATTACCCCTTGTCCTATAACTACACTCCCTTACAAAGAGTCATTCCTCAGCTTTTAGCTCCTTTTTATTATTCGAAGGCTGCAATGAGGTCTCCCCAGAGCCTTCTCTTCTCCAGGGTGAACAACACCAAGTCTCTCAGCCTGTCTTCATAATATATGTATGTACAATGCAGATAAGTGGAGCAGGCAGTCTTCATCATACACATTTCACATTTATCACTGTCTCTTTTAATGAGTTATACTACATACTAAGGGGCAGTTTTATTTCAATATTTATTGTGACTTTTGTCCCAATACTTCAGTCATTTATATTAGAGACATGCAAAACAGACTATATAAAGAAACCGGTTAATGTTTGTCAGTTCAACTACAGAAAAAGAACCTGGTGAAGAACTAGGCTGACTAAAACAACCTACAGGCTGACATGCATTTTTCACTTATATCATATCAGCCATAGAAACAGAAATGATTCTGTTTGAGTCATTACATAACACTCAGACCTAATTCAAATATATTTTCATTGTTTGGTTTTATTGTTGTTGTTGTTTGTTTTGTTTTATTATTAAAAAAAAAAAAAAAAAAAAAAAAAAGACTTAATTTTAGATCCACAGATAAAATGTTACAGTTAATTCTGTTGTTTATACTTTTCTCTCTCTAGCTTTCTGAAAGATCTGTCTACAGAAGTGGCTAAGGGTGACCAGGAAAGACCCAGCACTGTAGAAATGACAATGACACAAGTTTATCCTTAGTTAACCTTGCCTTTCAGCAACTCTCTCTGTTAATTTGTTATATTTGTACATTCCACAAAATCCAGTTAAATAAGAAACGGAAAATAACTCAAGCCACTTGCCAAGGCGATGGGCTCTGGGGCTGACGCGTTCTGCTGCAGAGCAGGGGATTGAGACAGGTAGGGCTTTTTTTTCGGCATCCAGGTCACTCAAACCAGCTGATGGAGCCGCCAGGACCTGGCAGCCCTTGTGAGGGAAGCTAATGAGGAGTAGGTGGAGCCAGCAGCACCCCCTTCCCGGCCATTCAAAAGCAGCCCCTAGGGAGCGCGAGCGAACAGGAGCGAGGCGAACAGGGCATGGTGCGTCAGAAGGGAGTGGTGTGGCAGGCAGTTAGCTTGGCAATTCACGCAGGGAGGGCCCCTCACTCCTCTCTTGCAGCATTTTTTCCCTCTGGTACTGGTACTGGTAGCCTGCTTGCGAGAAACCTGGCCATGGTATCAACCAGGCAGAAAACCATGGCCTCCGCATCTCTTGCGTCCTCTCCAGCCACAGTCACTGATATGGCTACTCAGATGGAGGGCTCGGGGAAACACACTGCCATCCAGGTCTTGGTCTGCAGGATGTGCCGAAGTCTTCTGTCTGTATCCAACAGCAGCAGCGAGGGGTATATCTGTGGGAGGTATGCCCAGGTTGAAGAGCTGCTCAAACAGGTAGCGGAGCTTCAGGAGGAGGTAAGAAGGCTCAGGAGCATCAGGGAGTCAGAGTGGTGGAGGTGTACTCTACCCTCTCTGAGAGAGACTCAGGAGCCTGCCGCAGCACAGGTGCCTCCTACTATGCAGAAGACAAAAGTCCCCTCATCCCACCAGGCAGTAAGAGGGGACCTAGGTCACAGGGGGAAATGGAGGTAGGTTCCTGTTTGGGGTGGCTAAACAGCTCCAGCTTCAGCCTGTCTTCCTGGAAAGGTGCTCCAAATCTCTGACTGTTTCTGTGGCCCTCCTCAGGACCTAACAGGTCTATTTCTTTACTATGCTGCAGACTCCAGACATTAATGTGGTGTCCCATAAGAGCAGAGTAGAGGAGCACAATTGTGGGAGTGTGACCATGGGGGTTAACAAGTCCCATGGCTGGTGATAACATTGGACTGCTAAGGATGAGGCCATCAGGAATATAAAGAGTTTAGAAGGAACAAAGAAGGGTGATTCACAAGACACCTTGTTGTCTAGGACTGCTTGTTCTCCAGCCCTTAGGGCATGGAAGTTGCTGGGTGTTTGCTGTTGCCAGGCAAACTTGTTGACCAATGAATAGTTAGTGGAAAAATTCTGCTGTGGGGTGAATGGTATAAAAAGGGAGCCTGTCCTCAATAAGGGATAATGAAGTCATGTCCTCAATACGATGAATTTAGACCCTCAATAAAAGAGAGCTGAAGTTATGTTACCAATAAAGAGGTAGCAGTTACTGCCCCTAAAAGAACCCTGGTGTCCGTGTGGTCATTATGCCACAGACAATCTTCCTTTCACATGCTGGTCCCACTTCTCAGCCTGGGATATGGTTAGCTTTCTGGGCTGAAAGCACACTTTAATGGCTCATGCCAAGTTTTTCTTTCACCCAAGTTCTCCATGGGGCTGGTCATTTCCTCATCTCCTTCTATGACTGGGTTACCCACATGGTGGATGAGAAAAAGGTTGTTGTTGTGATCTACCTAGACTTCAGCAAGGCCTTTGACATGGCCTCACATAGTATACAGACATTGCTCAGCCTGTATTTGTGTTTGGGATTGCCCTGGCCCAGAAGCAAGACCTTGTTAAACTTCATGAGGTTTGCACAGACCCAATTCTTAAAGGTCTCCCTGGATGACATTCCTTTCCCTCAGTGTGTCAACCACTGTCATCAGCAAACTTCCTGAAGGTGCACTTAATCCCACTGTCCATGTCACTGTCGTTAAATAGTACCAGTCCCAATACCGACTGTTACTGATCTCCACTTGGACAATGAACTGTTGACTTCAATTCTTTGAGTGTGACCATCCAGACAATACCTTACCCACTGAATATTCTATCTGTCAGATCCACGCCTCTCCACTTTATAGGAAAAGATATCATGGGGGTCAGTCAAGTGCTTTACACAAGTCTATGTAGATGATGTCAGCTGCTCTTCCTTTATCCACCAATGTTGTAACTCCTTTAAGGACAGTCATCAAGTTTGTCAAGAATGATTTGCCAGTCACCGGACCCAACCCACAGGGAAGTCTGTTGTCTCCCCTGGGCTCAGGTGAGAGACTTAGCTAAGAAAGTCAAGCGCCTTACGGCCCACTGACTACTACCTGCTACTGGTCTCTCAGGCTGGTAACGACGAGGTAGCAACGAGAAGTCCGAGAGCGATCAAAAGGGACTTTAGGATTTTGGGGCGACTACTTAAAGGATCAGGGGCACAGGTTGTATTTGCCTCTGTCCTTCCAATAAGTGGGATCGATGTTGACAAGCGGTCTCACCACATTAATACGTGGCTTTGGGACTGGTTCAGCTGACAGAACTTTGGATTTTTTGATCATGGGAAGGTCTACACGATGCCAGGCCTACTGTCACCAGATGGGATATGCCTCTCTCAGAAAGGGGTAAGGATCTTTGGTCAGGAGTTGCCAGGGCTGATAGATAGGGCTTTAAACTAGAGTTGAAGGGGGGAGAGGATAAAACCAGACACGCCACTGATGAGCTAAGGGATGGTGCGCTAGAATCAGAAGGACTGTGTGCCAGTGAGGTCCTTCAGTTGGCTCCACAAGGTGCTGTGTGTAGGGAAGTGTATTTGAAGTGCTTCTACACAAACGCACGCAGTATGAGGAATAAAATAGATGAGCTAGAAGTCTTGGGCCAGGCCCAGAGCTACAACATCATCGGCATAAGCAAAACCTGGTGGGATGAGTCCTGTGGCTGGTGTGCTGCAATAGATGGTTACCGGCTCTTCAGGAGGGACAGGCAGAGTAGGCGAGGTGACGGGGTGGCGATGTATGTGAAGCATGGGCTGGACTGCATGGAACTTCAAGTTGGGGATGGCAAAGTTGAGAGCCTCTGTGTAAGGGTTAAGGGATGAACAAATAAAGAGGATGTCATTGTGGGAATCTATTACAGACCACCCAGCCAGGACGACAATGCCGATGAATTATTTTTTGCAGAACTAAGAGATGCCTCAAGATCAACTCCCCTTGTCCTTATGGGGGATTTCAACTTGTGAGACTTCAACTGGGATCACCACACAGCTGACATGAGCGAGTCCAGGAGGTTCATAAAGCACCTAGATGATAACTTCTTGGTGCAGGTGCTAAGGGAGCCAACTAGGAAAGGTGCCCTCCTTGATCTGTTGCTGGAAAACAGAGCGGGTCTTGTGGGAGACGTGGCAATTGGCAGCCATCCCGATCATAGTGACCATGAAGTGGTTGAGTTTGGAATTTATGGTGACAGAAGGAAAACTGCCACCAAAACTTCAGCCCTGAATATGGGGAAAGCAAACTTCAGGCTGCTCAGGGAACTAGTCAGCAAGGTCCCCTGGGAAGCTGCTTTTGAAGGCATTGGCGTCCATCAGTGCTGGTCAGTCTTTAAGCACTGCCTCCTAAAAGGACAATATCAAGCAATTCCAAATTATCGGAAGGCAGGCAGGCAGGGCAGAAGGCCGGCCTGGCTGACCAGGGATCTTCTACTGGAGCTTAGATGGAAAAAGAAAGGAGGGTCAGGTGATGAGAGAAGAACACAGGGATGCTGTTTGTGTTTCTAGGGAGAAAATTTGTGGGGCCAAAGCCCAACTAGAGTTGAAGCTGGCCATGTCTGTGAGAGACAATAAAAAAGTTTTTTTTTTTTTGATATGTGAACAGAAAAAGGAGAACTGAAGAAAACATAGATCCGCTACTGTAGTGGGTTTACGTGGCAAGGTTTTGGTAGCAGGGAGCCATAGGGATGGTTTCTGTGAGAAAGATCTAGAAGCTGCCCCATGTTTGGGAAGGGCCCCATTGTTTTCCAGAGCTGAGCCAATAAGCGATGTTGTTTTGCCCCTCTGTGAGAGCATATTTAAGGCAGGGAAAAAAACGCTGCGCCACACAGCAGCCGGGAGAGTCAAGGGAGTGAGAAAGAGCCTTGCAGGTGCCAAGGTCAGTGTAGAAGGAGGGGGAGAGGCGCTCCAGGCGCCGGAGCAGAAGTCCCCTGTGGCCTGTGGTGAGGACCATGGTGAACCAGGATGTCCCCCTGCAGCCCATGGAGTACCACGGGGGAGCAGGGTTCCACGCTGCAGCCCGTGGAGGAGACCACGGTGGAGCAGGTGGCCCTGCACTGACGGAGGCTGCCGCCTGTGGAAGACCCCTGCCGGAGCAGATTCCGGGCCGGACCTGTAGCCCGTGGAGAGGAGCCCACGCAGGAGCAGGTGACCTGGCAGGAGCTGCTGCCCGTAGGGGAGCCAGGTTGGAGCAGTTTTCTCCTGAGGGATGGACCCCGTGGTACGGACCCATATCTGGAGCAGTTCTGGAAGAGCTGCTGCCTGTGGGAAGCCCACGCCGGATCAGTTCATCAAGGACTGTATCCCGTGGGTGGGACCCCACAGCACAGGGGACGAGAGTGACTGAGAAGGAGCAGCAGAGAAGAAGTGCTGTAGACTGACCATAACCCCCATTCCCCCGTTCCCCTGCGCCGCTTGGGGGAAGGAGGTGGAAGAGGGTGGATGGGGGGGAAGGTGCTTTTGGTTTCTTTCCTTTGTTTCTCACTGCTCTAGCTTGTTAGTAATGAGCAATAAATCTTATTATCTTCTTATGCTGAATCTGTTTTGCCCGTTACAATAATTATTGCGTGATTTTCTTGTCCTTATGTCAACCCTTGAGCCCTTTTCACATATTTTCTCCCCATTCCTCTTTGAGGAGGGGGAGTGAGAGAGCGGCTGTGGTGGAGCTCGGCTGCCCACTCGAGCGGAACCACGACGATTGATGGGGAATGTCTCCTCACAGACAATGACATAGGCAAAACAGAGATGTTTAATGCCTTCTTCACCTCGGTCTTCAATGCTGATGATGGGCTTCGGGACCCTGGGTGCCCTGAGCTGGAGGACCGTAACGGTGGGAATGACAAACTCCCAACTGAACCTGAACATGTGCGGTATTTGCTGCTCCACCTGGACCCATACAAGTCCATGGGTCCAGATGGGATTCATCCCAGGGTGCTTAAAGAGCTGGCTGATGTCATCACGGGACCTCTCTCAATTATTTTCCAATGATCTTGGGAATCTGGAGAGGTCCCAGTAGACTGGAAGCTGGCAAATGTTGTACCAGTTTTCAAGAAGGGTAAGAAAGAAAACCCTAGCAATTACAGGCCTGTCAGTCTCACGTCAGAGCCTTGTAAAATTATGGAGAAGATGATTCTTGAAGTTATTGAGGTGCATGTGGGGGACAATGCAGTCATTGGTCCCAGCCAACATGGGTTCATGAAGGGTAGGTCCTCTTTGACTAACTTGATTTCCTTTTATGATAAGATCACCCAACCAGTTGATCAAGGGAAACCAGATGATGTGATCTTTCTGGACTTCAGCAAGGCTTTTGACATGGTTTCCCATAGGATCCTACTGGACAAAATGTCCAGCATACAACTTAACAAAAACATTATACAACGGGTGAACAATTGGCTGACGGGCAGGGCTCAAAGTGTTGTGGTAAATGGGGCCACATCTGGCTGGCGGATGGTCACTAGTGGGGTCCCTCAAGGCTCCATTTTAGGGCCAGTCCTCTTCCAAGTCTTTATAAATGATTTGGATGTAGGACTAGAAGGTGTTTTGAGCAAATTTGCCAATGAGACCAAACTTGGAGGAGTTGTGGACTCTGATGAGGGTGGAAAGGCCTTGCAGAGGGATCTGGATAGGTTGGAGAGCTGGGCGATCACCAACCACATGAAGTTTAACAAAGGCAAGTGCTGGGTCCTGCACATGGTATGGGGCAACCCTGGCTATACGTACAGACTGGGCCATGAGACGCTGGAGAGCATCCCCAGAGAGAGATCTGGGAGTTGTGTTTGACAGCAAGTTGAATATGAGCCAGCAGTGTGCCCTGGCAGCCAGGAGGGCCAACCATATCCTGGGGTGCATCAAGCACAGCATCACTAGTTGGCCAAGGGAGGTGATTGTCCTGCTCTACTGTGCACTGGTCCGGCCTCACCTCGAGTACTGTGTGCAGTTCTGGACACTACAATACAAGAAGGACATTAAACTGTTGGAGAGTGTCCAGAGGAAGGCAACAAAGATGGTGAAGGGCCTAGAGGGGAAGATGTATGAGGAGCGGCTGAGGGCACTGGGCCTCTTCAGCCTGGAGAAGAGGAGGCTGAGGGGGGACCTCATCACAGTCTACAACTTCCTCGCAAGAGGGAGTGGAGAGGCAGATGACCTATTCTCTGTCAATAGCAGTGATAGGACCTGCGGGAATGGTGTTAAGCTGCGGCAGGGGAAGTTTAGGCTTGACATCAGGAAGAGGTTCTTCACCGAGAGGGTGGTTGCACACCGGAACAGGCTCTGCAGTGAAATAGTCACTGCACCAAGCTGTCTGAATTTAAAAAGCGATTGGACTGTGCACTTAGTCACATGGTCTAAACTTTTGGGCAGCCCTGTGCAGTGCCAGGAGTTGGGCTTGATGATCCTTATGAGTCCCTTCCAACTCGGGATATTCTATGATTCTACCACAAAGACTTGACTCTTTCTATATAGAAAAATATCTTGAAAGTACATTCGGTGCAAATGTGCATAAGAAATATATGAAAGAAGATTTGACACTACTTCAGCCTTAGGAGCAAACACCTGTAAGAGATTAAATCTATTGATATAAAAGACATGCAAATCTTCTGAAGACAGTAATACAGTGTGTTTTTTGTTGCTGCTGTTGTTGTTGTTGTTGTTTTTAATAAACTAGTCAGAGGTTAATTCTATATGGCTAAAATAAATAAGCATGTTTTGCTGTCTTTACTGTTTTCTTATTGTTAGATAAAGTTAAACAAATAAATATGTCAAAGGTGGTATTGCAGGCATTCAGTAAGAGCTGTTGTGTTACTGTGTATTCTTGTCTGAATTCATCAAAAAGCATTCCTCCTCGACAGATGCCTAGTGAGCAATACCCCAGAAGTCTTACCTAACTTGAGTATTTGCTTAATCGTTGTGAAATTACTTTCTGTTAGTTCAGACTGAAGAATAGTGTTGATTTTATAAGTCCTATCATCAGACAGCAACAATACAGTCACGTCTGTATAAAATTAAAGAATTATCAAAATTGAGAGAAGAATTATATGCACACCCAGAGAACAGAATAAACACTTGAACAACTCCAGTACTCACTGTGGTATTAAAAAAAAAAATCCAGTGGTGGTTTCAATTTTTTTTTTTTTTTCCTAATTAAGATTTTAATCATGACAATACTAGGTTATTAATACTAGAGGCCTGCTTTTGCAGTCTTCCTTATGACCCTTCTTATAGATGGGCATCACATTAGCAATTCTGCAGTCATCAAGGACCTCTCTGGAAGACCATGACCACTGGTGGTCATGGAAATGTTGCTGAACCATCATATCTGCCAAATCCTTCAGCACCTTTGGGTGGATCCCATCTGGCCCCATGGACTTGCAGCAAACAAGGTGGAGTAGCAGTTCTCTAACTGTTTCCACCTGAACTGTGGAGGGTTTTTTCTGTTCCCCCTTCCAGACTTCCAGGTCGGATGCTGACAACTCCAAGGAGAAGTGCTATGACTAGTAAAGACTATTAACTAAGAACCTCAGCCTTTTCCTTACCTTCTGTAGGCGTGTTCCCCCAAGGTTATTAATACTAGAGGCCTGCTTTTGCAGTTATTGTAATAAATTTGTGTGTGTGTAAAAGGTTCTCCACGTAGAATGTCACTCTTGTATTTCAAATTCTTATCTGAGGAGGAAAATATTTAGTTTGTAAAATGACAAAGCTAGAAAGTCATTAATATGTGAACAAGGGATATTAAATAAAAGTGATTGAGAGAATGGACACAAATCCAACTGGGACTTTTACCAGTAACGGAGGGGTAAGGAGCATTAAGTAATAAATAATTCCAAGGGAACTAAGTGAAATTCTTATCTTATAGCAGAAACTTACTATAAATCCTACTCCTATCTTACTACAAATCTTTTTCTCATACTAAAGTTTTGACTTCTGAGACTCAGTAGTAAAATCAAAAAAAAAAAAAAAAAGAAACAAAAAACTCTCCAACCCACATCATTTCCTCTATTTAGAGTTTGAAAATAAATAGATTAATTAATTAATTTATTAAATAACTTTCCATCCATACTATTAACCATGAGGAAATAATTATAATGACTTTGAATATTGTTATTATTATTAATATTATTCAAAAACTTCACAAATTTTTGCTCTGTTTGAGACTACAGAATGAATAATAAATACCCTATAGTTTTAGAGGGCTGTCAGAGGAACTGGGGTTTTATAAGGGAATCACTTTAACTATTTCCATGTATATCACAGAAGCTGCCATTGAACAATACTGTCTTTTTTTACTTTGATGGGTTTATCAGTAGCACCTCTGAGAGAGTTTGAAATTTCAGAAAGAAGATTCAAGAAACTTGGATTAATTAGGACTTTTGATGAAATGGTACCTTTATAAATTTAACTGCAGATGAGGCAGCTTGCAAGTGAATAGTTAATTTCAAGGAAACAAAGGCAGACTGTAACCTCTTGCTAGATAGCACTGACAATGACTGACTTAAGACTGTCCCAAACCTTGGAAAATATTAGGAAAAGTTACATCTAAGTGAAAAGTAAACATATGACTTCACAAGGAGTTTAAAAGTTTTGATTTATATAAATAATATATATATATTTGTAATATATATTATATATTTTATATATATAATGTAAATATATGCATATATTCATATTTTCATATGTATATATTATATGTAATATATATTATATGTATATTATATACTATATATTAAATTATATATAATGTATTATATAATATAAAATTATTATATTATATTCTGTAATATATATATAATATAATAATATACTTATTAATGATATATAATTATTTATTCTGTGTATGTAATATATGTCGTATATAATATATTATTTACAATTATGATTATTTGATATTATATAAATATGTAATATTATACTTACATATATAATATTATATTATAGATTATATGTGTGTATTATATATATTCTACATATATATTTATATATCAAACACAATTTTTATGTTTGAGGTTTTTGTTTTGAACAGTAATAAAGTATGTAATAAAATATGGAGACGTTTTTCATATTTTATATAAGGCTTTGCATTGGGAATAAATGTCTAAACAGAAAGGTCTAATGGCATTTCAGGCAAATAAGGATCACATGGAAATTTATCTTCTTATTCTGAAAACCATAGTTCCTTTTGTATTTTAAATTCCTGTGAATGTGTCTCCGATATTCAGGATAAATGGGGCAAATAATACTGCATGCATATATTCAGATAAGTGATTTGCCTCACATTAATATATACTGAGATTCAGTATTTATAAGTATATAGATATAAATATTTTCCATGTCCAAGAAGTTCTAGTTAACTGGATTTATATATTTATTTATTTATTTATTTATTTTTAATTCCATTACACAAACTGTAAATTGACTTCTGAAACCTTACTGTATTGACTACACATATTCTAATATGTCATTTTGTTCAAGTATCTACCTGAAATAAATAAAAAGCAAAATTAAAATGGTAGTAAAAATCCTGAGATATAACAATAACATCTGATAGAAACATGGCAGATTATCTGCTCCCTCATGGGCTTCTTTCCACAGTTTGCAGCTCCGGCCCAAGGCCTGCTCTCCATGGCTGCAACCACCCTCAGGTCAGATCCACCATGGTTTCCTCCACAGGCTGCAGCATGGAGATCTGCTCTGCTGTAGGCTGCAGGGGGACAGCCTGCTCCACCAGGGGCCTCTCCACAGGCCTCAGGGGGACTTCTGCTGCATGCCATCTCCTCCCTCTCCTTTTTCACTGACTTTGGTGTCTATAAAATTGTTTCTCACTCCTCATTCTCCCCATTTTTTCCCCCTTTCTTAAAAATGCTTTCACAGAAGCAAAACCAACATCGCTTACTGGCTCAGTTCTGACCAGCAGAGGGTCCATTTTGGAGTAAGCTGGAAATGTTTCTTGTCTGACGTGTAGCTTTAGGACTCTTCTCACTGAGACCACCCCTGCTTCCAAAACCTTACCACATAAACTCAATACAGGGATGCAAACCAGTTTTCTTTTACTTGGAGGGGCATCCAGTACACCGGTCATCAATTGCCCCAGGAGTGGAAACACATCCCTACCATTTGCTATGGACTGATCCACACTGCACTGGAATAGGATTAAGTTCCTGAAAATGTTCAATATACTGCTGACATCATCATGTGGAATAACATAGGAGAAAAAGGTTTTGAGAAAGGGGATAAAATAGTTCGAATCCTTCTAAAGATTGGTTTTATTATAAAGCAAAGTAAAGTCAAAGGATCTGCACAGGAGATTCAGTTTTTAGGAATAAAATGGCAAGATCAATATCATCTGATCCCAATGGATATAATCAACAAATTAACTGTTATGTCTTCACCAACTAGGAAAAAAAAAAAAAAAAAAAAAAAAAAAAGTTCCACTCTATCAAGTGATGCAGGAAATAATGATTTCAAATGTGGCCATGAGCATCAATAAACCTTTGAAAAAATACAATGGGAAACAGTTTATGCTTTAGCCCTTGAGTAAATCCAAGCAGGACAGTATGTAAAAAAAAATGCGCTCTACACTGCGAGAATGCAGCAGGGGAGAATGGCCTTACCGGGAGCCTCTGGAATGAATAGTGCAGGGAGATTCAAGGTTGACTGCTAGGGTTTTGGAGTTAAGGATACAGAAGATCCAAGGCCTGTTAAAGTCCAACTGAAATAGAGATATTGTCACTGTATGAAGGGGTTAAAACTGCTTCAGAAGCCGTTGGGACTGAAGCACAGCTTCTCCTGGCACACCGATTGCTGGTGTTGGGCAGGATGTGACATGGAGTAAGTGGCTTCAAGAAGGGCAAAAAGGAGAAACCAGAAAACTACAGGCCAGTCAGTCTCACCTCTGTCCCTGGAAAGGTATTGGAACAGCTTGTTCTGGATGCCATCTCCAATCAATTGGAAGAGAAATGGTTCGGGAGCATCTGAGTGGGCTCAACACACACAAATCCATGGGTCCTGACGGGATGCATCCATGTGTGCTAAGGGAGTTGTCAGAGGTTATAGAGGAACTGCTCTCTATCATCTTTGAAAGGTGCTGGAGAACAGGAGAAGTGCCTGAAGATTGGAGGATAGCCAATGTCACTCTGGTCTTCAAGAGGCGCAAGGAGAATCCAGAAAACTACAGGCCAGTCAGTCTCACCTCTGTCCCTGGAAAGGTGTTGGAACAGCTTGTTCTGGATGCCATCTCCAATCAATTGGAAGAGAAGAAGGTTATGAGGCACATTCAGCATTAATTCACCAAGGGGAAGTTGTGCTCAACCAATCTCGTTGCCTTCTATGATGGCATCACCAGCTGGGTGGATGGGGGAGAGCAGTGGATATCATCTATCTTGACTTTAGCAAGGCTTTCGATACTCTCTCCCATGACATCCTGCCAAAAAAGTTGATAAAGTGTGAGATAGAGGAGTGCACAGTAAGGTGGGTTGAGAACTGGCTGACTGGCCAAGCTCAGAGGGTGGTGACTGGTGGCGCAGAGTCTGGCTGGAGACCTGTGACTAGTGCTGTTCCCCAAGGATCAATGCTGGGTCCAGTCTTGTTCAAAATCTTCATCAACAACCTTGGGGAGAGAATAGTGTCTGCTCTCAGCAAGTACACTGATGATACAAAGCTGGGAGGAGTGGCTGACATGCCAGAAGGCTGTGCTGTCATTCAGTGTGACCTGGACTAGCTGGAGAGCTGGGCAGGAAGAAACCAAATGAGGTTTAACAAGACCGAGTGTAGAGTCCTGCACCTGAGAAGGAACAAACACATGTATCAGTACAGGCTGGGAGGCTACCTGCTGGAGAGGAACTCTGAGAAGAAGGACCTGGGGATCCTGGTGGACTGCAGGTTGACCATGAGCCAGGAGTATGCCCTCGTGGCCAAGAGGGCCAATGGTATCCTGGCGTGCATTAAAAGGAGTGTGGCAAGCAGTTCAAGGGAGGTGAATCTGCCCCTCTACTCTGCCCTGGTCAGGCCTCATCTGGAGTACTGTGTCCAGTTCTGGGCTACACGTTACAAAAAAGACAGGGATCTCATGGAAAGAGTCCAGTGGAGGGCCACAAAGATGATACGGAGGCTGGAGCTTCTTCCCTATGAGGAAAGGCCTGGGTCTGTTCAGCCTGAAGAAAAGAAGAATGAGAGGGGATCTCATCAATGTGTATAAATACCTGAGGTGTGGGTGACAGAGGGATTTGGCCGACCTCTTTTGAGGACAAGGAGTAATGGTCACAAGATAGAGCACAGGAAGTTCCACACCAACGTGCAAAAGAACTTCTTCACAATGAGGGTGATGGAGCACTGGAAGAGGCTGCCCAGGGAAGTTGTGGAGTCTCCTTTTCTGGAGATATTCAAGGTCCATCTGGATGCCTACCTGGGCAACCTGCTCTAAGGAACTTTTTTTGGCAGGAAGATTGGACCTGATGATCTCTAGAGGTCCCTTCCAACCTCTTCAATTCTGTGATTCTGTGATTCTGTTGCACTGATTACTCAGTGGGCTCTATAAGGAAACCTTCAGGCTGTTGATATTGCTGAACCAGAAAAGTGGCCAGTTTTCAATCTCTATACCAACTCATAGATGGTGGCAAATGCCCTTTGGGGAGGTTACAGCAATGGAAACAGACCAGCTGGAAGTACAGAGGCAAACCCACCTGGGCTGCTGCATTCTGACAAGATATCGCTGCCTGGAGAGACAACTTTGTTGCAAAAGTACACCGGGTAGATGCTTGTGTACCCAACAGTTGGGCCACTGAAGAACATCAAAACAACCAGCAGACAAATCAGGCTGCTAAGATTGAAGTGGCTCACAGAGACCTCCCTGGATATTGTTGGACTGGCGACATTATAGGTCAGTGGGCCCGTGTCACCTCAGGCCATCAAAGAAGAGTTGCAACATATAAATGGGATCATGACTGAGGGGTGGACCTGACCATGGACACTATTACACAAGTTATCCATGATTGTAAAACTTCTGGAAATTCAAGTAATCTGTACCTAACCTAAAGATGCTACCAGGTACCTGGAACCATTTGCATATACTGTTTATGCTGTTGTTATATCATATAGATCAAGTTTTTCTATGAAACTGACAACATTAGTTTATATATTTTTATGTCTATGTGTTCTCTAGAAAACATGATTACCAATTCCTGTCAAAAGAAATGACTTTTAGAAAATGAAATTTGTGTATGCTATTTTAAATTGTTTTATTTTTTTTTCAGTTAGCACCCAGATAAACCTGGAGCAGAAGCAGATGTTATTGAAATTGGTCTTACAAAGCTCATTCAAAAGTGTACCAAGGGAGTAAGTGAAATTTACTGTAGGATCTGACGTTATATTTTTAGAAAAAAGGAAAGATGGTCAGTGAACCCTGGGCAAAGCATGTTGCATACTAATAAAATCTCTTCTAGTATGTATGTAATTCAAACCATCAAGGTTCAGGAAAAAAATAAATAATAAATAATACCAGCATCTAAATTTTTCTACTGTTCTGGAAATAGAATTCCCCAAGTTTTGTAGCATACCTAGATGAAGCACATTTCTTTTCAAAACAACAAAGCATACATGTGCAATCATCAAAATCTTAGACCCCATGGACTCATATAATCTAGCAGCAAGAGCAATGAACTGAATTTTCGACCCTTTCCTGTGTGATACTAAAACTGGCCCTTTCATTCTCTTCACACACAACATCTAACTGAAAAAGCATATAAATATTTCTTGTAGGCAGACATATGCTTCTATTAAGGAGAATGTATAGTTTTAAACTTATTTTCCAATAAGAAGCCTTTCCCAAAGGATGCAACATGAGAAAAGTGCTTAAGTCAATACCAGCTTGACACTGCTGCTCTTGCCATCTGTTTGTTATAGAGCTTTCTGCAGCTGCTTTGCACTCTTTTCACCGACTAAAGGTTATTAATATTGCTTGACAACTGTCTTGTGTATGAAATAAATAGTTATCTAATTTTTTGCCTAACAGCTGTTGATTCAGCCATGTTAACATATTTACGGAACATCCATCACGTATTTAGGTGGACAGCTTCCACCGTACATTTGGTGAGAGAATATTGGACAATGAAGAAAGGCAGCCAGTAGAAAGAAGATAATGACACAATTACACAAACAGATGTTATATCTTTAATAATTTACACATCAATCACATTACAAAGATGACATTTTCTATGACTAAAGAACCCTGCAGGCAAATAGATAAGACCTATTGCCAAAATACAGCCTGAATAAGAATAAAATTTCTAGGTTATATCCTAGGTTACAAGATCATATAGTTCCTTTATATACCTGTATACCTGTAGATGTGTTTGCTCTATTAAAACCCTTACCACAACCCTCCTTCCCACCCCCATGCTTCCCACCCCTATTTTAACAAGTAGTTAAAATATCTCTTCTTACTAACAAGAGATAAGTTAAAGAAGAGCAGCTATTTAAAAAGTTTGTTTATGAGGGCTTTGGGGAAATGCATGCATACACTCAACAAAACAATGTTTAAATGATTTATTTAAAATCTGATCACTAAAGAAAAATTTAAACATCTGGTTCTATCTCACACAGATATATATTCCAATATTCATTTTCTCAATATCAAGAACCTCTTTTTTTTTTTTTTTTTTCCTTTTCCTTAAAAAGGAAAAATTCTCAAAAAGTAATTTATTTTATCTTCTATATTCTGTCATGGTCATATTAGAATTAAAACAATGTACCACTATTTTTTCCAGTAGAATTTTTCTTCAAGGGTTTTAGGTTTAGGTGTGTTTGTTTTTTGTTGCTCTCCCCACCACTACAAACTAAAATAAAGAAAAGTTTATTTTTTTCCTTATGGGACTTCATTAGCTACATATCATGTCTGTAAAGCTGCAGAAGTGGGAATGAAAGAAAAACAGGATGAAAAAGAGCCCTTAACATTACATTTTAATCAACAGTCAGTTGCTGTCGATGGAAGATTGATAGGGAAAATAATAAAGAAAAATGAAAATGTTTCAAATGTATTTTTAAAATGTTCCATTAAAATCTTCAAAACTTGTTTGAAGAGATAAGTCAAAAGGATTTTATTTATTTATTTATTTATTTATTTATTTTTCTAGCCTAAAATTTTACTCTACTATTATTTGAAATAACTACAGAAGACCTACTTAGACTGGCAACAAAGATTTCTTTTTGTCTGTGTTATCTTTTTGTCCCACCTTGACTCTCATTGTTTTTGTGTAATTGTGATGAGAAGTTCAATTTAAATTATGGGCAAGGTATAATGGATTTTTACAAAATAATTCCAGATTTACTCATTTCAAGTTTGTTATAAATGACTGAGTCCCAAATAGGGTTACAATCAAAGCAATCAAAGTTTACAATTTATTAAAGGAATAGAGGTAAACAAACAGCATTGGTTGCACCGGGAGTCTCTGCTCCACCAAGACGCGCACCAGTTACATCAAGCAGCTGATTTTTATGCTCCTAGGCTAATACATATTCATTACTACTTCTGAAAAAAAAAAAAAAAAGTTATTATAATTAGTTTCCAGAATCCAAACCCTCCTACTGGAGCATGTGTATCAGTCTCCGGTGGTCCCTCTGAGGGTCGCTTGTACTGAAGGCTCGTAGTCTTCCTCCCAGGTTTTGTCCTTTGGTCATTCTTAAGCTTCCCCCCCCCCCCCCTTATTTAATAGTCTCTGGGCCAGATGTCAGAAAGTTGTGTCTCATTCAATAGTCAGCAGTTATCTCAAAAAACTCCCCGCTATTCTCTTATCTCCCAGACCCAAGTCTCAAGGTTTACCCTTCAAACCCTCTATCGACACGAACTGCTAGACCATTCTTTTGCAAGATACAAGAACTATATACACTTACCACTCTGTCTCTCTTGGACTTGTGGTTATTTATACAAAGGGATATAAGACAGAAGGTCACATTTCATTATGAGGCCCTAGCATTGTTCCATATTGACATGAATCAGATGAACATATTTCACAAGTTCAATAATATTTCATAACAATTGTAAATCTTTTGTCCAAAATTATATCCTAGCTCTTGTACATTTTCAATTCACTTTGCTCCTTGTCCTTAATAAATGTAACAATTTAAAAAAATTAAAAAGAATAACAAAATAAAAAGACATAGTGATTTCTACTCCCTGATTCCCAATTTCAGTGATATTGTAGAGATTGAATTGTATATTCTTCACACATTTATAAGAAAGAAAAGAAAAAGAAAGCCATGAGAAATCACCTAAGTACGTGTGAGGATCAAAATTCTTAACAGTACCTAAATACTCTTCAGGTATTATACAGTATTTCTAGATATTCCACATTTCAGAGGTGGACCTGTGTAAACCTCATTAAGTTTATGGCCAGCTGCAAGGTTCTGTATCTGGGCCAGGGCAATTCCAAGCACAAATACAAGCCGCATGGAGAATGGGTTGAGCAGCCCTGAGGAGAAGGACCTGGGGGTGCTGGTTTATGAGAAGCTCCATGTGAGCTGGCAATGTGCACTTGCAGCCCAGAAAGCCAAACATATCCTGGGCTGCATCAAAAGAAGCATGGCCATCAGGTCAAAGGTGGTGATTGTCTACCTCTACTCTGCTCTTGTGCAGCCCCACTTGGAGTACTCTGTCCAGGTCTGGAGCCACCAGCACAGGAAGGATGTTGATCTGTTAGAACAGGTCCAGAAGAGGGCCTCAAGAGGCTGGAGCACCTCTCCTACAAAGAAAGGCTGAGAGAGCTGAGAGAAGCTGTTCAGCCTGAAGAAGAGAAGGCTTCAGTGTGACCTCATTCTGGCCTTTCAACATTTAAAGAGGATTTATAAAAAAAAGAGAGAGAATAATTCTTTCCTCAATCTGATAATGACAGGACAAGGGGGAATGATTTTAAATTAAAAGAGGGGAGATTTAGATTAGGAGGAAATTCTTCACTCTGAGGGTGGTGAAACACTGGAATAGTTTGCCCAGAGAAGTAGTGGATGCCTCATTCCTGGAAGTTTTTAAGACCAGGTTAGATGAGGACCTGATCAACCTGATCTAGTGGACCATGTCCCTGTCCATGTCAGGGTGGCTGGAACTAGATAATCTTTAAGTGTCTTCCAATCCAAGCCATTCTTTGATTCCATGATTCTATGGTTCTCTCCCTCCACTCTCATGAGACACCACTTGGAGTACTTCATTCAGTTCCCGGGACCCCAGCAAAAGGACATGAGCATATTAGAACAAGTCCAGGGGAGGGACACAAAGATGAACCTCTCCTATTAAGTCAGGCTGAGGGAGTTGGTGTTGTTCAGCCTGAAGAGAAGGCTCTGGGGAGACCTCATTGCAGCCCTTAAAGGGGGCCTACAAGAAAGCAGAAGAGAGACTTTTTCTCATGAAGTGTAGTGTTGTTGATGGACTTAGTGGAAAGACAGAGAAGGGAAAGAATGATATGGTATGGCAGATTAATATAGACAGGCTGTATACATACGTTTCCCTTTATTGAACAACATCAGTATTATTCATATTCATACATATTCATAAAAAAGAAGCAAAAATATGGTGACAGTAAGACCAATTTCAGTTTAAAAAAAAAAAAAAGCAACAAACAAACAAACAAACAAAAAACTTTATTAAAGTCAGAATCTGACAGAGATTTATTTGATTAAATGTATGAAAACACCAAAATCTGAGTGGTCTGAGTAACATGTTATTACCAAGTATTCACTGAGGTTGGAAAATCTTTAAAGTTAATACCCACAAGTATTATGTTAAATCTATACTTCCACAATGTAGGATCTTAGATGTGTAGTTGAAAATGATTGTGCATGTGCACTTCCCAAACCTTAATCTAAAGAGAAGCAGTAAAAATGCCAACAGAATCTGAGCTGGCAAGTACCTTGCATTCAAACAGCTAATTATGTGTATTCATTTAAGATTATGGGACTGAATCCTTAAATAAACAACATGGCAGAGCCTTAATTACATTTATAAAGAATCCTTATTATATAACATCATCCAAAAAAAAAAAAAAAGATAAAAAAAAATAATAATAAATAAATAAATAAATAAATAAATGAAAGGGTTAGTTTATATTTTTTATCAACATTTGGGATGTCTAATTTAGTGACTATACTACAAAGGAAATTTAATTTATAAAAGTTCTTATATATTTTCTATGATAATAAGTAGAGACATTATGGAAGTCTGACTTTTAATGCTAGATCAGATAAATCTATGATCTTCTGCTCATCTTTTTTTTTTTTTTTTTTTTTTTTTTTCATTAATACATTTGAAATGAAAAGTCTTCCCAATATCTTGAGCGAGTCCAGAGAAGGGCGACAAAGCTGGTGAGGGGCCTGGAGAACAAGTCCTACGAGGAGCGGCTGAGGGAGCTGGGCTTGTTCAGCCTGGAGAAGAGGAGGCTCAGGGGCGACCTTATCGCTCTCTATAGGTACCTCAAGCGAGGCTTTAGCGAGGTGGGGGTTGGCCTGTTCTCCCACGTGCCTGGTGACAGGACGAGGGGGAATGGGCTTAAGTTGAGCCAGGGGAGTTTTAGGTTAGATGTTAGGAAGAACTTCTTCACTGAAAGGGTTGTGAGGCACTGGAACAGGCTGCCCAGGGAAGTGGTGGAGTCACCATCCCTGGAAGTCTTCAAAAGACGTTTAGATGTAGAGCTTAGGGATATGGTTTAGTGGGGACTGTTAGTGTTAGGTCAGAGGTTGGACTCGATGATCTTGAGGTCTCTTCCAACCTAGAAAATTCTGTGATTCTGTGATCTATCTCTTCATTTGACCATCAGTCCTCAACTCCACCAGACTCATGTTTCTATTGGATCCGGTAGTGCTGTTTAATTAGTGGCCCATATTTCCTAAATCGCGTAGTCTATGCCAACAGTTAGTGAGGTTTGAATTCAGCACATACCTGAATTTCCATGCTTAAAGAAATAGTTGATTCCTTTAATCAGAATAATATAGATTTATATCCAGGGTGAAAGAACACACATTCACACCTTGGGTGTGAAATTAACATGCTATATCCTGTATTTCTGTTGACTATGTTGTAATACAGATGTTCCAAGTAAAAAATAAAAATGAATCTATTCCAGACCACAAAGTGACCAGTTATCAATCCTTTGAACACACTAATCATTTTGCTAATGTTGTCAAAAAGAATCTAAACATTATGACTTCCAATGCCTAAAAGTACTTAAAAATTGTTTGTGCTTTCAATGCTTCAAATTTCTGTCTATGACTTGTCTTAAAAATAAATAAATAAATAAATAAATAAACTACAAAGGAATTATACAGATGTTACTTGATGTTAACTCTTGTTAACTCTTGGAAATTAATAATTATCACTTTTTAAATACTGTGACACTCATACTATTTTTATAAATTCTTTACATTCCTATGGGTGTTACTACAACCATTTCATGACACATTTAAAAATCAATAGAATTATAGAGACATAAAGGTTGAAAAACACCTCCACCATCTGGTCCAAGCACCACATCCAACCTTTTCTTAAACACCCCCAAGGATGGTGACTTGACCACCTCCCTGTGCAGCTCATTCCAATGCCTAAATGCCTTCACCTGCTTCGTAGCCCTTCTCTGGACACGCTCCAAGACCTTGATTTATTTCTTGTAGTGAAATAGTAACACCATATGAAATATTGGTGACATCTCAAAAGAAAGAAATTCCACTGGTATTTTCTAATTAATTTGAAACAATGTTTCAGCTAGGGGATTGTAATTTATGTATCATGAAAATAAAATAAAGTCATAATATACCTAAATATAACTAAATAATAATAAATATAAATAATAGTAAATGATAAATAATAAATAATAAAAACTATGATGAAGTCCAAAATGTTCTTATTGAGGAACTAATAGAACCATCCAAGTCTTCAGGTCGGAGTATCTGGGAACCAAAACAGAATATTGTTCTCTCACCTTAAAGAGTAAAATTTCTATTCTTTTACATCCAGCCAGTGACCACCTTTAAACATAAGTTGTCGTATAACTCTACTTTAGCAATGGCCATATTCTGTTGTAGAATACATATGAATCAAAGGAACAAGGAACTCACCACTAGAGTTTAAATGAAACTATCAATAATGATAACTGGAATTTCAAAGGTAGAAGTTTTACAGAGCTATGACAATTTGTTAGTGGAAATATCGCTTGACTTTTGTTAATATCAACTGGGCAGTTTTTATAGATACATATACCAAACCTATTACTTCTAGCACATTCTTCAATGCAGTTTTCCATACATCCTTGCTGCATAATTTTTACTATTGTATTACTTGCATTACTTGTGTATATAGAATACATCTGATTTTGTTGTTGTTGTTGTTGATGCTTTCTAGCTTATAGAAATCATGACTTAAATGTCAAAACCTAAAGTTCACAACTTGAAAGCATAAAACATATCAACTATACAGTTTCAGATCAATTGTACCCATTTCCAGGTCTTCTTGTAACAAAACCTAGTTCCAGATAGAGATGGAATTTCAGTTTTTCACCCATTTCTATAACATTATATATGACTTTACTTCCTAACTATAACTTTAATTCCACATTTTAAGAGAGCTTTTAATCCTGTCCAGTATATTATATCACAGAATCACAGAATTTCTAGGTTGGAAGAGACCTCAAGATCATCGAGTCCAACCTCTGACCTAACACTAGCAGTCCCCTAAAATATACATTACTCTGTCTTATTACATTGCTCTCTGTTAACTTAGTCTAGTTTTAAATATTTTTATCTCGAAAGTTTGTCACACTCATTATGTCATGTCAGTTACATTCTTGCATAGGGAAACCACATAAAGTATCTATAAACAGAAATATTTGAAATATTCTGCTTTCTCACTAAAGCAGCCATTGTAACATTTAATTCACAATTTAAGTTCCAGATTATAAATAATTTGAGCAATGCATACTAATAGCATCTAAGAATAATTGTTCAATTTCTTTGTGCCTTACTGATGTCATTGATAACATTGGAATCTATGAAATTTACACTTTCTGAACATACCAAGAAACAGAGAAGGAACGTGAGAGAAATCAATGGAAAGACACTAGTGATCTTTAAGTCTTAAAGACTCACATAGTCTTTAAAATGTAAAGACAATATAAGGCTTTACCCTGCACTGGATTTCCTCAACATTTAGCTTAGTACCAGGTTAGCTTCCTAACCTGGTACGCCCCTCTGACTATTACCCCCTTTTGATAGTCCAGGCGGGCAGTGATAACATCGAAGAGAGAAGCCTCAAGGCTATCAAAAGGGACTTTAGGGGACTGGGTCGGTTAGTGGATGGAGCGGGAGTGCAGGTGGTGTTTTCGTCCATCCCTACGGTGGCAGGGAGGGGTTCAGAGAGGACACGGAAAGCCCACCTGTTAAACACGTGGCTCCGGGACTGGTGCCAACACAGAAATCTTGGGTTTTTTGATCATGGGGCACTTTACTCAGCACCTGGCCTGATGGCCGCAGACGGGTCCCTATCTTTTAGGGGTAAAAGGATCCTGGGCCAGGAGCTGGCAGGGCTCATTGAGAGGGCTTTAAACTAGGTAGGAAGGGGGATGGGGCTGAGGCTAGGATTGTTGGGGCTGTGCTAGGGGGAACAATGACAAGGCTGGAGGATAAGGCAATGGCCCAGCTGAAGTGCATCTACACCAATGCACGCAGCATGGGTAACAAACAGGAGGAGCTGGAAGCCATCGTGCGGCAGGCAGGCTACGACTTGGTTGCCATCACGGAGACGTGGTGGGACCAGTCTCATGACTGGAGTGCTGCAATGCCTGGCTATAAGCTCTATAGAAGGGACAGGCAGCATAGAAGGGGTGGTGGTGTGGCTCTCTATATTAGAGAGTCTTTCGAGGTTGTAGAACTCGAGGTTGGGAATGACAAGGTCGAGTCCCTTTGGGTTAGGATCGGCAGGGACAACAAGGCTAGTGTCCTGGTCGGGGTCTGCTATAGACCGCTGAACCAGGATGAGGAGACGGATGAGGAATTCTACAGGCAGCTGACAGAAGTTGCAAAATCGTCAGCTCTTGTACTCGTGGGGGACTTCAACTTCCCTGACATATCCTGGAAGCACAACACAGCCCTGAGAAAGCAGTCTAGGAGGTTTCTGGAGAGCATGGAAGATAGCTTCCTGACGCAGCTGGTTAGTGAGCCTACCAGGGGAGGTGCCCCGCTAGACCTTCTCTTCACAAACAGAGAAGGACTGGTGGAGGACGTGATCGTCGGGAGCTGTCTAGGGCAGAGTGACCACGCAATGGTGGAGTTCACTATTCTTGGCGAGGCCAGGAAGGAGACCAGTAAAACCGCTGTATTGGACTTTCGGAGGGCTGACTTTGAGCTGCTCAGGACACTAGTTGGTGGAGTCCCTTGGGAGGCTGTTCTGAAGGGCAGAGGAGTCCAGGAAGGCTGGGCGCTCTTCAAGAGGGAAATCTTAATGGCGCAGGAACGGTCTGTCCCCACATGCCCAAAGACGAGCTGGCGGGGAAGAAGACCAGCCTGGCTGAACAGAGAACTGTGGCTTGATCTTAGGAGGAAAAAGAGGGTTTATAAGCTTTGGAAAAGTGGGCAGGCCACTAAGGAGGACTTTAAAGAAGTAGCGAGGCTGTGCAGGGACAAAATTAGGAAGGCCAAAGCTCATCTGGAGCTCAATCTGGCTACTGCCGTTAAAGATAACAAAAAACGTTTCTATAAATACATCAACACAAAAAGGAGGACTAAGGAGAATCTCCATCCTTTACTGGATGCGGGGGGAAACTTAGTTACAAGAGAAGAGGAAAAGGAGGAGGTGCTCAATGCCTTCTTTGCCTCAGTCTTTAGCGGCAATACCGGATGTTCTCTGGATACTCAGTACCCTGAGCTGGTGGAAGGGGATGGGGAGCAGGATGTGGCCCACACTATCCATGAAGAACTGGTTGGTGACCTGCTACTGCACTTAGATGTGCACAAGTCGATGGGGCCGGATGGGATCCACCCAAGGGTACTGAGGGAACTGGCAGAGGAGCTGGCCAAGCCACTATCCATCATTTATCAGCAGTCCTGGCTATCGGGGGAGGTCCCAATCGACTGGCGGCTAGCAAACGTGACGCCCATCTACAAGAAGGGCCGGAGGGCAGACCCGGGAAACTACAGGCCTGTCAGTTTGACCTCAGTGCCAGGAAAGCTCATGGAGCAGATCCTCCTGAGAGTCATCATGCAGCACTTGCAGGGGAAGCAGGCGATCAGGCCCAGTCAGCATGGCTTTATGAAAGGCAGGTCATGCCTGACGAACCTGATCTCCTTCTATGACAAAGTGACGTGCTGGGTGGATGAGGGAAAGGCTGTGGATGTGGTCTACCTTGACTTCAGCAAGGCTTTTGACACCGTCTCCCACAGCATTCTCCTCAAGAAACTGGCTGCCCTAGGCTTGGACTGGCGCACGCTTCGTTGGGTTAGAAACTGGCTGGATAGCCGGGCCCAAAGAGTCGTGGTGAATGGAGCCAAGTCCAGTTGGAGGCCAGTCACTAGTGGCGTCCCCCAGGGCTCGGTGCTGGGGCCTGTCCTCTTTAATGTCTTCATCGATGATCTGGACGAGGGCATCGAGTGCACCCTCAGTAAGTTCGCAGATGACACCAAGTTAGGTGCGTGTGTCGATCTGCTTGAGGATAGGAAAGCTCTGCAGGAGGATCTGGATAGGCTGCACCGATGGGCTGAGGTCAACTGCATGAAGTTCAACAAGGCCAAGTGCCGGGTCCTGCAGCTGGGGCGCAATAACCCCAAGCAGAGCTACAGGCTTGGAGAGGAATGGTTGGAGAGCTGCCAGGCAGAGAAGGACCTGGGAGTGATGGTGGATAGTCGGCTGAATATGAGCCAGCAGTGTGCTCAGGTGGCCAAGAAGGCCAACGGCATCCTGGCTTGTATCAGAAACAGTGTGACCAGCAGGGCTAGGGAGGTGATCGTCCCCCTGTACTCGGCTCTGGTGAGGCTGCACCTCGAGTACTGTTTTCAGTTTTGGGCCCCTCACTACAAGAAGGACATCGAGGTGCTTGAGCGGGTACAGAGAAGGGCAACGAAGCTGGTGAGGGGCCTGGAGAACAAGTCCTCCGAGGAGCGGCTGAGGGAGCTGGGCTTGTTCAGCCTGGAGAAGAGGAGGCTCAGGGGCGACCTTATCGCTCTCTATAGGTACCTCAAGGGAGGCTGTAGCGAGGTGGGGGTTGGCCTGTTCTCCCACGTGCCTGGTGACAGGACGAGGGGGAATGGGCTTAAGTTGAGCCAGGGGAGTTTTAGGTTAGATGTTAGGAAGAATTTCTTCACTGAAAGGGTTGTGAGGCACTGGAACAGGCTGCCCAGGGAAGTGGTGGAGTCACCATCCCTGGAAGTCTTCAAAAGACGTTTAGATGTAGAGCTTAGGGATATGGTTTAGTGGGGACTGTTAGCGTTAGGTCAGAGGTTGGACTCGATGATCTTGAGGTCTCTTCCAACCTAGAAAATTCTTTTTGATTCTGTGTGATTTTTGCCAAGCAAGGAGTGCCTTCTTCTTTTTTAACATTTTAAGCAATAAGTTCAACTTGAAACTAGAAATCTGTATCTTAAAAAACAAAGCAATCAGACTTCCATGCATATTACACAAATTACACCATATCTAAAGATCCTGAGTGCAAGTTAAAATTTTAGAGTCTGTTTTAGGGAGCTAAAAAGATTTTAACTATTTTAACTTGTAAATAATTGTTTCTGTTATGAATAAAAGGCACTTTCCAGGAAATGTGTATTTCAGCAGATGTGCAGAAGCATTTCCATTAGGCATATTTTAATACTCAGAGAGTGCTATAAAAATTAATATTAAAGCTTCTGTATTTTCTGGACTTTAAGACATGATTTGCAATATCAGTTCAGCAGGAAAGCTCAAAAGCTTCTAAAGAAGGGTCCAAGAACCATTACACGTTCAAGTTGATAATTAGACTTTAGTTGTAGAAATTATTATATTTTTGTCTCTTGAAATGATCTGAACTTCAAATTAGAATAAACATACAACACATTCTCATATCAGAGCACCCAGGAATTCACAGCCTTTTTACAGATTGTACTGAATCATAGATTCATAGAATCATAGAATCATTTAGGTCAGAAAAGACCATATGATCATCAAGTTCAACCATTACCTAACACTACCAAGTCCACCCCTAAACCATATACCAAGTGTCCCACCCACATTTCTCTTAAATACCTCCACGGGTGTCAAGTCTTCCCTGGGCAGCCTGTTCCAATGCTTAACTGCTTTTTCCCTGAAGAAATTCTTCTTGACATCTAAGCTAAACTTTTCTGGGGAGAACTAGAGGTCATTTCCTAACACTTATCACCTGAGGAAAAAAACAAACAAACAAAAAAAAAAAGTAACACCCACCTCACTACAACCTGCTTTCAGGTAGTTGTAAATTTATGAGGCCTCCTCAGCCTTCTCTTCTCAAGACTCTCAATCTCAAGGAACTGACATTCTTGGCCACCTAGACACTCTGTTGTGTTCAGCCAGCTGTTGATCAACACACCCAGGTCCTTTTCTGCCTTGCAGTTTTCCAGACATTATTTCCCAGACTATATTAAGACTTTGTGTTGTCATTGCCCAAGTGTAGCATCCAGTATTTAGCACTGATGAATGCCCTATGATTGGATCTTTGGAACTCTCTGCAGAGGCTTCCTACCTTCAAGCAGATCAACACACCAGCTGAGGTTAGTGTCCTATTCAAACTCACTGAGTATTCAATCAATCCACTTGTCAAGATCACTGATAAAAATGTTAAACAAAACTGGCCCCAATACTGTGACCAGCTAACAACCAAATGTAAATCCGTTCACAGAGACTCTTTGGGCCCTGCCACCCAGACACAATGGACAGTACATTCACCCAACTACTATCTTCAGAAAAACTTGTCAGTGGACAGATGATGGTATAATAAATGAATACTAAAACATACTCAGAAGAAGAAGAAGAAGAATCACCACTTTGATCACCACTTATCAACTGCCTCTACCTGGACATAGAACCATTGACCACTCATATCTAGGTGCAGCCATCAAGCCAATTCCTTACCTACCAGGTAGTCTACCCTTCAAATACCCTTCTAAATGAATGACAGTCTTCCCTTGTTGACTGATGCAAGGTTGTCATGCGGGACTGTGTCAAAGGCATTACAGAAATCCAACTAGATGACATCGGACAGTCTTCCCTTGTTGACTGATGCACTTACTCCATTATAGAAGGTCACCAGATCAGTCAGTCATGATTTACCCTTGGTGAAGCCCTGCTGGCTGTCCCGGATCACTTCCTTGTCCTGCATGTGCCTTAACATTGGCTCCAGAAAGATTCGTTCCACAATCTTCCCAGACACAGGGGTGAGGCTCACCAGTCTGTAGATCCCCAGGTCTTCCTTTCTACCTTTTTTTAAAAATGAGGGTGATGTTTCCCTTTTTCCAGTCACCAGGGACTTCGCCTGACTGCTGTGTTTTTGCAAATATGATGGAGAGTGGGTCGGTACCTACATCAGCGAACTCCCTCAGGGCCATAGAATTCATGTCATCATGGTCCATAAACTTGTAGTTGTTAAATTGTTTTAAGAGGATCTAGACCTGCTCTGTACCCACAAGTGCCAAGGGAACTGGCTGAGGTCATGGTGAGACCACTGTCAATCAACTTTGAAATGCCATGTTGATCAGAGGAGATGCCTGTGGGCTGGCAGACATCATATGTTAATGCTGTGTTCAGGAGGAAAGACCCAGGGATCTACAGTCCACTGAACCCCATCTCAATTTCTGGGAAGGTGATAGAGTAAATAATCCCCCAAAATATTTACAAACATATGAAGGACAAGAAGTTGATGGGGAGTAGTCAGCATGGTTTATCATGTCTGAACAGGATAAGATTTATTTGGTGGTCTGAACCCTGGCTGAACTGCCAAAATGGCTGTGAATCAGCAGCACAAAGCCCATCTGGAGGCCAGTCACTAAAATTGTACTCAGAGTTCAATACTGTGGCCAGTACTATTTAACATCTTTGTTAAGGGCCTGGATAATGCAACACAGCTCATTCTCAGCAAGTTTACTGGTAGTATAAAATTAGGATGAGTGGTTGATACACCATATGTTTGTGATGCCATTCAGAGGGACCTTTACATACTGGAGGAACAGAGAGAAAGAAACAAAGAAATTAAACAAAGGGAAAAATCATGTTTTGTGTCAAAATTCCCTTTTATTTTAAATGGAAGAACTCTTTTCTTGTAAAATTTCACAGATTTTTGAAAAACTGAACTTTCCACAGAGCATGTTTTCTCTTTGTGGTGGTTTTACTGTGCTGGACAGCTGAACACCACAACCGCTCTCTCTCTCCCCCTCCTTAGATGAGGAGGGGAAGAAGTATAGAAAAGAACAACTCACAGGTTGAGATAAGAGTAATTTAATTATAGGGGAAATATATATATATATATTAAGGAAAGATTATTATTAATCAAACAATTAACTAAAAGGAAAAAGGGAAAAAAAAGGAAAGGGGGAAAGGGAGGGGGAAAGGGTAAATAAATAAATAAATAAATAAATAAATAAATAAATAAATAAATAAAGACTATGTGGAAGTGAAGAGGAAAGAAATTACTCTCTAATTCCGACAAATGAGCGATGCTCATTCCTTTTAAGCAGAGCCTCAACGCATGTAGCCGGTGTTCAGGAGGACAGACATTTTCACAATGAGATCCCTCCCCTCCCCTCTTCTTCCTTTTTCCACCTTTTATTGCTGAGTGTGGCATCATATGGTATGGAATATCCCTTTGGTTGGTTTAAGTCAGCTGCCCTAGTGATGTTCCTTTCTCACTTTTTTGCCCACTCCCTAAGAGGGTTAGAGAGAGTCCTGATGCTGTGCCAGCACTGCTCAGCAGCAGACACAACACTGGTGTGATACCACTGCTACAAGTGCAGAGCACAGCATTGCATGGGCTACTGCAGGGAAAGTTAACATCCCAGCCAGACCCAGTACACTATTAAATTGCTATAAGAAAACACAGACATTCTGATAGATATTTAGTGATCCATTTGAGAGATAACTACACTTTATAAAGTGTATTGCATTTGAAGCTACTAAAGAACATTCCTACATGTACTATGCAAGAATACTCCTTTGTCACTGAAACCATACACAGAGTCACTTCCTGCTCTTCTAGAAAATTTACTACATCCCTCTTGAGATAAAATATAGGAATGATAAAAAGTTATTTGCTGTGTTTTTCCTTTGTGTGTGCACATATTTTATGCTGTATCTTAGTCTTTATATATGTTAAATACAAGCAATCAAGGATCTCATAATGATACTTCCTTGAAAGATCTTCCAAATTCATGATATTTAAGTATTAAAACATATAGAGATAAATTCACAGAGCACAATCTCAAATCTAATTCTTAGCTTTGCTTAATTTGGGAAGAGTCTGATATGACCTCAGATTTTACTTTTCCATCATGAAGATATACACAAAGCATAAAAAGCTTTTCTCCTCAATTCTTTGATATATCCATGACATCATAATTACAGCAAGGTTCTCCAGCTATTCAAATTCTGTTGACCCATTTCTATAATCACCCAAATAAAAAGATTACTAAGGAAGGCATCATGCAATAAAAGAGAAATAAACAGAAAATATCTGAAATGTGAATGGTCACCTTTCAATGAAAAGTTCTTACAGTCTACTTTTGGAGCTTGTAAGCAGTAGGACTAGTGGGAAAAAAAAAAAAAAAGAGAATGAAGGCAAAGGGACACTTAAGTATAACAATTTCAGTACAGTTTCTGTTTTAGGGTGGTGCTTAATCTTAGGCATTTTAAAACTGTTTTTGCTTTTAAACACCTAGAGGGTTTTTGTTGTTCTTTTGTATAAGGCTTTATATAATTATGTTGAACATTGCACGGAAAAGAGTTACTCAACTCAGACAGAAATAGGAAGATTTTAAAGAAAATGTGTTAATAATATTTAGATCAAACTTTTAGAGATTCCTTAACTCCTTTACCTTTATGTTTCAAGATGCATCTTGTAGTGTAAATTAATAGGACAAAAATAAAATAAAACCTTGAATCGTCACACATTTCATATTTCAAGGTAGCTGCTTCCAGCTGCTCAAATATTGGAGCCAAAAAGTTGTGAAATCTTCATCACTGGAATAACTCATTACTTAGAACTGGACCAGGCAGGGCCTTGTGCAGTCTTTGATTCACACTGAGCAGGAGGTTGAACCTCTGGAGGTTCCTTCCAGACAAAAATATACTGTAGTTCTATATGTTGACTTAGTTATGTATGTTAAAATGATACTGAGTGTTTTCAATCCCAGAGTCATTCATTACTTATCAAACACCAATGATATAAAGAACTTAGGTCACATTTTCCAGAAAAATAAATCAAATGCTTAAAATCTGGCCTTTATATCTGCCACTTACTCCGAAGCTTAATGTGTCAAACATACAATTATAAGTTTTCCAAGTATTTTACTTGATAGAGAATATGTGTCAACTAAACCTTTATGACCAAAGCATTCCCTAATGTTCAGAAATCTAAAGGAGTTTAAAAGATATGTTGAAAAAATATTGCCTTTACATGTCAGATTATTTCATCTTCTAAAGAGAAGTGGTAAGTCTCTGGTAAAACTCTGACTACACATTACAGGGAGGAAGTATTACCACAAAGAGAGAGGTCTTTTGATTAAAAACCTACAGAAGGTCAGCAAAAGCAGTCAGTCCCTCCATCTTCTATGATGTACTTTGGCATTTCTAACTCAATTCAAAAGTATTGCTTATCTATGTTAATATCATTACATCTTCTCTTTATTAGAGCCTTTCTAGGTAAACTTTTCACCTCTCCCTTGTTTCTGCATATCGTCTACCTGGAAAATAATCAGAATACCAGCAACACTACTATATTGTATATAGAAACACCTTTACACTATGTAAGAAAAAATAAATAAACAAAATAAAACTAAATAACAATAAAATGACTGACTTTATGAACTTTTTGTTCAAGAATTCATATATTCACTTTTAATTGCCATGTTTCTAATGATCTTTTCCTCTGTGTTTAAATCTCCATACCCATTCTGTACAAGTAGGTCTGGGAACCAGCTGTTGTAACAATATCTATTTGAGCAGGGATGATCAGAAGTGTACAGAACATAACATTCCCTTCCCTTGAAATTTCTAGTGATGTGATAAATTATTCCAGTCTTTACTAGGAGGAAACATCTTTGATTCAAAGTTTATTATTTTAAAGAAGAAAATTAGGTAAAAATATAAAATAATAACAAAACATTACTGTATTTGCTTGAAAGATTTGAAATTGAACTTAAATCCATAATACTATCACTGTGAACCTTGACCTGTCATATGCAAACAATTTTCTGAACATTAAATGTCAATTATCTATTGAAATTCTGTTGGCTCTGCGTGTGGTTCTAGGTAAAATTATCACCAGAATGGAAAACTGAACCTGTGCATCATCTGAGAACACCATAATTATAACAATAATTTTTGTCTCTATAGGATATGTTGTATTTTAAATGCTGTAATGATATTTGCAAGCTGAGAGTCTCTGTTCCTTTAAGGCCTACCTTTCCAGTGCAAAAAGGGATCGTAATTAGAGGGAGATATAAACAAGAACATACAGAGACATAAATCTGACAAATAGGTAGTATGGGAAGTATAAATGAGAACTGAACCTGGTCAGTCACATTCTTTAGTGGAATGTGGGAATGTTCATTTCAGTAGGATTACCTGATCAAGCACACTGTCAAATGGGATGATGAGGAAAATGGTAAAGCACTTCCATGAAGGGTGGTTGCGTGTAAAACAGGACCAGTTGCTATTATTGTCTGACTGAGACCTATGCCTGATAACTGCAGTCTGTCTTATCTTCTTACTAAATCCTTTCTCGACAATCTCTAGTCTATAGTCTCACTCTCTATTCCATATCTATGTGTACTCCAAGGACTTAGTGCCAATATTTGGGGTGGAAAGGAGTGGAGTTAGCCCTAGTATAATAACATTGTTAGTGATCACATGATTTTAGCATTTTCTTACATTCTGATATCCTAGCCAGACATAAGATATAAACATTTTTGATAAGTAAGCAATGTAATTCATAATGACACAGAGAAAAGATTTGGTCACTCACTTTCAGGCGGCAAGGGAAAATGTTCCAACACTGAATAGATAAATAAATAAATATATATATATATGTATATATATATATATTTGCAAGATAAAGAAGAGCAAGGGACAGTAAAAATGTGGATCTTTCTGTTCAATATGGCAGAAAGATGACTGGAAAAAACAAGAACAAGATAAGAAACATCAGGAGCCAATGAGATCCACCAAGACCTGTGTTTACTGTGTTAACTGTAAGGCTTGAGTTTCATGTCATTATACACACAATAATTTAGGTATAGCTGTTACAAGATAAGAGTTCTGTACACAGTGAAAACAAGTGGTGATGCGTAGAAACTGTTAGCATGAAAGGTGTTCTTAAAGAATGTTAATACGAGAAAGTTTGTTTTAAAGTCTGAAACTGGCTGTCTTCTAAACATTTCCCTAACAAATGATCTCTGACACCTTGACTGGTACATGTACACATGCATAGACATAAATACACAGATATTCAACAAGAACTCTTTTGCAGCATTTCAACTACTGAAGAAAACATAAGCTTACTGGAAATAGGAAAAAAAAAAAAAAAGGACAAAAACTGAATTTGATTCATTCGTACTGGTAGATACAGACTTTTCTTTAAAACAAAACAAAGCAAAAAAAAAAAGAAACAACAACAACAACAACAACAACAAACTTTCTAACCAGCTAGCTAATGTGTCAAACACTACAAGAAGCTCAGTGAAACCTATCCAGCTGGTTACTGCCATTATTTTGCTAGATCTAATTTAGCTGTTTTTCCTACACTACAGATACGGAGACTAACATTTACTGCCACTAGACTTAGATCTTTCATCTTTGTTTTGGTTAAACAGAGATTTATCCTTGCAGAAATTTATCCTATATCACCCCTACAGAACGGAGAAATGCTGCTATAACAACTTTGTTGACCTGTGTGCTAGAACAAGAAAAGCTGGTCCTCCATATATCTTTTTAAAATTACATTGTTGGAAAGAATGTTCTATACTGCCTGGTACAAAGCAAGCTGTTCATTAATACAATATCAAATGTTTTCATTCTCTTGGATGCAAAGGCAACACAAACTCTCTAACTTCTATTTGTAAACAGAACCCTGAAGTTTTTCTTGCAGGGATTAGAAGTAAAACCTCTCTTGAATGTCCAGTCTGAGGTTCAACTGCAGGTTATGTTCACAGTTCAGTCTTCTTGGTTTTAGTTTTGTCACTATTCCATTACTGACTTGGATGTAAATAAAATATTAACAGTGATTTGTATTAACTGTTGGTGTTAACGGCTGAGGAGACTATACTAGACAGGAACACTATAAAAAAACCAGCCACTAGTAACTTCTAAATAGTAACTAATAACTTTATCTATTGAATGCAATATGAAAGAAAAAAAATAAAAAAGATATTCAGTGGAGATACAAAACTGTAATAAGAGGCAACATGGAACTATGTTATTCCCAGGAACTGCTTATATATATATGTATTATATATATATATATATACGTATACTTATATATATATATACGTATATACGTATACGTGTATATATATATATAATACATATATATATAAGCAGTTCCTGGGAATATATTCAGTGTGTATATATATATATATATAAAATATAGTATATATATATATAAAATACTATATATATATAGTATATAATAATAATAACAGTATATATATATATACTGTAAAACTGGTCAGTTCAAAGACTGCAAATCACTGTAAGACCCTGCAAATCACTGTAAGACCCAGAAAAAAAAAAAAAAAAAAAAAAAAAGCGCATAAATTATCCCAAATTATCTGGGCTGTGCTGATCCATAAAAAGTTAACATATTTGTTAAATATGTTATACTTAAGTTTAAAACCCTGTCCAGACACTGTAACAGGACAAATAATAATAATAATAATAATAATAATAATAATAATAATAATAATAATAATACAATAAATCCGTACCTTTACTACAGTCTTAAGCTGTGGAATACCTACTTTTTGTTTTAGGTTATTTTCTTTCTTTCTTCTTCTTTGTATAACTTAATGTGGATAACATCAGTCTGAGATTGCTGTTTTATTCTACTGGACAAAATATTTAAGAAAAATGAAAATAGTAATAATAATAAAACAGTCCTGCACCAGCTGCTGTGCCTATAACAGCATGCTTCATCTGAACTATATAATCCTTCTCTATCAAGCATGATAGAAAGAGGAAAAATGCTAACAAAGTAGGAAAAAAGTTGTTTATTTAACTTATTAAAGTATTTTCTGATTATAGTCATGCACTTGGTATAATTAAAACTCAGTATTAGAAAATATCCTAATATGCATATTGATATGACTTTCAGCATATTTGCCAAGGATGCAGATCAATAGTAAATATCAAATTCACCATCATTTTAAGCTGATTACTTGCTGCAGGATTCATTTCAACAATATTCTCAGTTTCACAGGTGGGCTATGTAGCTTTTTCCCAGTTGGGCACAAGTTCAGTTTATTTCTGAACCTTCCTTCACTGAGATCTGAAATTTTCCCAAGGAAGACACAAATCTCTTTTTTCTTAGCATCGTTCTGCTGCCATAGGTAAAAACAAACAAACAAACAAACAAAAAAACACTACTCATGTCCCTGACTCCCATGTCACTGCCCCTAAGACTGTATTAATTTACTTCTCTGAGATTTACATCATGATACCCATGTCAGACATTTAATGCAAAAATTCTCTGTCTTACCACCAGTTCCACTGTATCAAGCTAAGCAAGCTGCTGGTAGATATTTTGGAGGCTGGTGGAGGTTAAGGAGCTTAGGCTAAGGCTAAGGCTATAAGCCTTACAGATGTCTGGAGAATAGATGAAGCAGTAAAAACTCTGGAGTTATCTTGCTACAATATGTGTAAGGTCTGAGAGGGAGGATTACGTCTGGCATCTGGGAATGAGCTAGCATTTCATTATATTCAGCAATGCTGAATTTAAATGCTGTTAGTTGCTAGAAGATACGGTCAACCTGTGCTGGAGATTAAATTCTGCACTAAAGCCAAGTGACAGATCATGCAGTAAAGAAAAACAGATGCACATTGTGATGTTTCACAATTGTTAACATAGTGTACACCTGAGGTTATTATTTCTCTTTTCAACAGCATTTGCATTCATTCCCATAGAAGCAGTACCACTGATCCCCAGATGGAGTGAAAATAAATTCGTAGTTTCTCTTATGCAGATCTCATTAGAAGGACCATTTTGCCACAATGTCTATTATCATGATAGAAATTTTCATAGAAATTTTCATAGAAATTTTCATAGAAATATCATTACATGCAGCCAGAGGGGAAGAAATATATATAATAGTACATTCCTTTTCCTATATGGCAGTATTTGGAGAAATACAACTCTACTTTTTGTTTTACCTTTAATGCATTTCACTAACATTATCTAATTAACTTACATACCACCTTCTTTCAGGCCTTCTTCCTAAGTAGACAATAGAACTTGACCTTTATGTCTTTCTACCATTTAATATTCCATGAAAAGGAAGCTATTGAAACCTTTTTAATGTAACAAAACCAACAATAAAAATACCATACGGGGGTGTGCATTTACTTGAGTTTATATAAATTACAATAAAATGGCTATAAATGCCACCTAAAAGCCACATAATTTTTTCTCTCATGTTTTCTGATAAAGATCTAGCTGATTCTGTTTACTGATAAACAGGATGTAGCAGGGGTGAAGTATGGAAGAAACACCAGCAAAAATCTTCTCTTTGTCTCCCCAGCACAAATTTTCTATTTCTAACTGTTTTATGAAATAGGGAAAATGGCATTATCAGGAATTGCTATGAAATTGACTGTGATAACTCATAGGATAATATGCTATTACTGCTAACACCAGTACAATTACACCATGCAATGATATATCTTCTATTTACATATAATTTAGAAATCCAATGACAGAAAAATAATGTATTTATCTAAACTGTTTGAGAGTGAAGGGTTGAACTACTTATGCAGGAAAGGAGGAAAATAACTTTGTAAACAATGGTAGAGGATGCTGTATTTTCTAAATATTCCTTTACATTCATTATGTGTACAACCAAACTTTTGAAACAATAAAACATGTAACAGGCTTAAAACTATCAAGAATTATTAGTGTTTTGTTGTTGTTGTTGTTGTTGTTTTTGTTTGTTTTGTTTTTTTAAGAATGAAGCTAATGGCAAAATTCACCCAAATTTCAATTATCAAAACTCATTCTAGATGTTCCATTGTAGGATTTCTAGACAGTACAAAACAGTTACTGGCTACAATATATCTAAGACAAATACATTAAACAGAAAACATCATCTTAGTGTGGAGACTGATCAGTGAAAACATTGATCCTTTGTATCACCTCTTTTCTGATCTCCAATCAATATTTGAGAGTTTTCTTTATCTGAACTTGAACCTAAAGAAAGAATAGCTGTATTGAATGATAATTATCTCTCCCCAGCCTGTAGTATACATGAGTACATTAATATGTCATTGTGGGCTATATTTGCTCTTCAACATAAGGGCAGTTACTTTATGTAAGCACTTGTACGAAGAGCAAACAGAATACCATAAACAGACTAAGATTCCTGTTCGACTCAAAGGCAGAGTTTTTGCACAGTCCTTGGAAAGGCTACAGGAGAAAATACCGGAAGGTACAACACAAAGCTTGCCTACCTACTCATCCCAGTCTATTTCTCCAAATGTTGATGCTCATCCAGTAATGACATATAAAACTCACATATGCTACACACTTTACAAGTAGGTAGTGCTCAAACAGTGATAGCAGAACATGCTGAAGATATACTGAACAGTTAAAGCTTGCCTTATAGAGATCCACTTATAGAGATGTGGATTTCATACCAAGTATATTTACGTCTAAAATGAATAGAAGTGGAATGTTGATTGCTTCATTTCTTATTTGTTCTGTTCCTTCATCCTCTGCTGATGCATCCCAAACTCCCAGACAGAAGGCAAACTAGACAAACCCTTGATATGATCCCATATGATAATTTCAACACCATATATATTTATGATATTTCCGTTAAATTGAATATTAATTTTAAAACATCCTACATTAGTTCATTGTATTGGAACTTCACCCTATAAAGCATTTATTTTAAAATATTGCTGTAAATTAATGCAACTGATGCAGAGCCATTGTTATTATGAGGAACTACATAAATGAGGATAATTTACCATAAGAAATCAGACCTGTTCTGAGGCGTATTGTCTACATTTGAAAAGTGTTAAACTAACAAACAAAGAAACAACAACAAGAAAAACATGGATGCAAAAAAAAATCAAGAAAAAATACATCTCCAAAACAAGCTAGGAATGTAGTACAATTACCCTTCATAGAAATAAAAATACCTTACATTTCCCTTCTGAATCAAGATTTCAATAACTGTGTTCTACATGCTGTCATGCAGTATGTATGAATTATATGGCTAGGAGAACTTAAAAAGATTAATAGTGTAGACATTCTTAAATTAAGAAAGCTTAACAGTACATCTTTTTCAAACATTCATGTCAAACAAATATTAGAGAAATGCATTCTTTTTTATTTATATTTCTTTGTATCACATGGATTTTTTTTTCCCACTTATTTTCTAGATATGAACTTATGATTATTTGGTAAATTTTCCACTTCCTACTTGAAAGAAAACATACCCAAAGATCTATATCAACAATATAAGATTAGCATTCAAATTTTTATGTTCTCAGCTTAAATGACTTTATTCAAGTACAGTAATTTTCAAATTCAAGCTCTCAGCTCACATTCTAGAACATGACCTCTTTTTATGTTGTATTTTCATAGGTCTGGAACCACTATAGCATCCGTGTCGGGCTCAGAAGAGGGTTGATGATCCTGAGGGTTAGTCACACTGCACTGCTGCATACATCAAACTCTTGATAGATCCTAAACTGGAGTGAAAATTTACCATATTGGTCCAGAAGGTTTTGACACAACTCAAAAACTAAAAACTGTGAAGTGACAAGAGCTGACAGCTTTATCCCCTGAACAGCCAAGTGAAAGTAGCATGAGAAGGTTTTCTAAAAATATAGCAGATTTACACATTACTACTGTATGAATATTCATCTATCCATTCATTTATTTATTAATTAATTTAATAGAATTTACATGTCATTCATATAGGTACAAAATGCTTTATTTCATTCTAGATATAAAACACTTATTAGGAACTCTGGCAACAAACATTCAGGATGTCACCAGTTCATCTATGCATCACTTACACGTAAGTCAATTTAATTAATATCAAAATCTGGTATAAATTAAATGCTGGTAAGTTGTGAGGGTGTTTTTCAATTAATATCTGGTGATAAAATGTTAGAAAGAACACGACATATTTCTGTCATATAGTGGACATGTCATTTATGTTTTAATATATTGTTTTCATCTTATACTAACAACAATGGTGTGTTGAAATATTATTTCTTATTCGGTAAGTCTATAAATAACTTGCTTTTAATTTTCTCACTTTCCAAGTTTTAATGTTAAGTTCTACCACCTAAAATTGTAGAACTAATTAATAATAATAATAATTAAAGACAGCTTTCATTCAAACGTGCTATAAATAGAACAGTGTTTTAGATACCTAGAAAATCTAGAATTTACCTTCATTTCATTAGTCTGCAAACATGTTATTTAAGATCTTGCTATATCTGGATAAAATCGTATTTCACATGCTTAATATAAGAGTGTCAGAATGAAATACTACTAATAATAAGTTGTCATTAAGAGCACATTTTTCTATGTGAAAATGTATGGCTTGCCTATTATGATTCCATTATAAATGGAATGTATGGCTTGCCTATTATCACTCTGGCATGTGATATGCTAGGGATGTTGATTCTTTAAAAATCACCATCATTAAAAACAGTGAGCTAATGTGGTGTTAAGTCTTTCAGATAAGTGGGGCCAGACCTTAAAGTAAATTCAGTGACATTTTATTTTGGTCTGGCTATCAAGGCATATGTTCTGGGAAAGTGTGTATAAAGTGACTATCTAATAAAAATACCTAAATACGAAATAGATAGAGGAATGCAGTTCATATTTACATTTTTCTTCCATATAGAACTGATTTTTTCTATGAAGATTTTATAACATTTGTGCAATGAGATTTCTTTTTTACTTTGTTTAATATTCTACCAACTAGGAAAAAATTTGAAGAAGCGGTCATTTTATTGAGTATGTTTTCTGTTGAAATGTGAATTGGATTGTGAATAATGTGAAGTAAATAAACAATTTAAAGTCTAGTCTTATTAACTATGAAAAAAAAAAAAAAAAGAAAGAAAAGAAAGTAGGATTATAATTCTAAATAATAATAATAATAGTAATAATAAAGTTTTAGACATTGCTTTCCAAAACAAAGACATTCTAATGATTTTTGATTTACTTTTTTTTTTTTTTTTAATTATTATCATGATGACTTCCCAAAAATGATTAAATTAAGTCTTCAGCTGGCAGATACTGAAATATCTAATATAATAGGCAGATACATAATAGAAAGAGATGTATGGCTTCTTACAAATATGGTGTCCTATGGACAAGGAGGGGGTAAATCCATCAACTTAGTTCAGGAAAACTTTGTATTTGGTGGTCTTAATTACTTGAATTGATCTTCTGCTTCTCACTTCCTGCAGACTTTGGGTCAATTTTGCAATTCCCACATCTTCTCCCAGGCCAGAAACAGTTTATTACAAATTGTATAGCCTTATTACAAATTTGTCTAGCCTTATCTCAAATTATTTCAGCCACCCTCAACCCTTATCAGTTAAGCTAAGACAGTTATTGTGCACTAATAATTTAGTATGTAATTAATTTCTTAGATTTACTTTGGAGAAAGGTTTGCTGCTGCATAGTGCTTGATTGACCATGCTGAATTGCCAAAAACAAATCTGTGGGTTAATTTTGGTTTGTACTAGTTACAAATGAATCGGTAGGAGGGTCCAAATGTGTTCCTATATAGTTACTTTAATTACAAACCTCTAAGTTCACAATTAATGAAATCCATTGGGTTTTGTGCATACACAGAATAATTTCTTTGTAGAAATTGCCATTTTAATGGTTAAGAAAGGTGTCTGTTTTTCTGTTTGTTTGTTTGTTTGTTTGTTTGTTTGTTTTCCTTCAAGGACGAATGCTTTTATGGTGCATTCACCTACTTTGATCAACATTCCCTCTCCTTTGTAAATGTATTAGAAAAAAAATAAAAAATTAGTTGAGGTTAAGAAAGAGAAGAGCTTCTGTGTTTTCTTTTATTCACAGAAGCAAAGATTTCATTTCAATTTTACAGTTGCTCTCAATAGCATCATAGATTTTGCAGAGTATGTGAATTTATTGTTGTATCTGCATCCCATTAAGTGTAAAGCTACTAGAAAATATTACCTTCATGGCTCATTGGATATTGTTTGCACTTTAGTTGCATATGCAATAAGAACAGGAAAAGTTTGTCTTCCTAACATCTCCCACTTTTCTTGAAGAATTTCGTTGTGTTAGGAAGATAACTTGCTTTTAGTTTTATATAAAGAGGACTATTACAAATGAGAAATTTACTTCTATTTCAGGCACTCTTTATTTTTATTGATTTTTATTGTTGCTGTTAATCTTTCAGCAGAATTTAATCTGCATTGGTATTCTAAATATGAAGGCTCTGCTATTCTATGTGGTTTTTTTTGTTGTTTGTTTTTTTTTTTTGTTTTTTGTTTTTTTTGTTTTTGTTTTTGTTTTTGTTTTAATTATTCAGAACAGCAAAAATTATGAATTTATATCTTTAATCAGTGTCTTGTCTTCTTTTCAGGCAAGAACTACAACTGTATAAAAAGCAGAATTAATTTTTTAAGTCTCCTTTTACCTCTTGGGACTTCACATCCTTGTGAAGTGGTTGAAGACACCACAGAGTATATACAAGAACACTTTTTAGTTAATAGCAGAAACGAAGAAGCTGGTCACCATCTGAAACTCTTGTTGCTACCAACAATAAAAATATACCAATGGGGGGGGGGGGAACCTATCATTATATATTTTGATTGTCCATACATTAACTCACTCATCAACCAAATAATCTCTTTACCATTAGAAAAATTATTCATCCAATGTTTATTTCCATGTGTGTTGCAAAACAGATTATAGACAAAGGTTAAATGACAACCCACAAAGATCTATCTTTACAGAAATGTGCAAGAAAAGTAATGTTTCTCAGGTATAAGGTTTCCAAATTCCTACTGCTAGCACAGTATATTATATCTTGAAACCAGATTTGTAACACCTAGAGAAAAAGTGTCTGAATTTTTAAGGAAAACGAAACCTTCTAACATACTTCTATTTTTATTATTATTATTATTTTTTTTTAACTTGTTTCTTTTTGAGAAGAAAGTGATCTAATGCAGGGAAACGCATTAAAAAATATATATATTTTTTTTTTTCAAATTAATTCTTCTGGGAAGTAATCAAATAAACTGGAATAAAAGAAGAAGAAAAAAAAGTCTTTTTCTTTTTTGAGAAATTATGTTTTCATAAAGTAGTGGAGAAAAATTAGGATCTGAAAGCTGTATCTTAACATCTGCTGTGACAGCAGTTCTCCAGCTCTGATGTGTGTACCATTTGGTCTATGTAGGTTTTACTGATGGGATGAATAAAAATATTTATTGTGCACAAAACAAGAACGATTTATAATACTCTGATTTTATTATGAAACTATGACCTGGAAGTCCTGGGATGCTAATTTTTATTGCTTAATCCAGCTCAGAAAGTGCCATAGAAAAGCAATGGACATAAAGGGGGATAGTGAGTACATACATGTATAATTTAGAAAGAGTAAAAACACATCATGATTGCACCTATAATAAACTTATTACCCTTTATACAAATTTTTGGATCCACCAGACACCAATTACCTTTTTAATTTTGAAAGCTCATGCTCAAGTGGACTTTTACTCAGTGAGTAAATGAAACATATTGTGCATTAGTATCATGAAGTATTGATAATAATGATCCACCTTCTCAGACTTTTTTTTTTTTTTTTGAATTGCGATACCTAAATAACTAAAAAACCCTCACCACATCAAGAAAAAAAGATGGAGACAAGATACTTGTTCTATTTACGTGACAACCATTCTGTTTGTTTATTTCTTTTGCTTAATTCTTTTCTAATAACCTTAATATTTCAGTATGGATATCCATTTCAGTTACAGTCTAGATGGTCCAAATTCTCAGCCAAGCTAAGGTTATAATTAAAATTCTCTGTATAACATGTATAATATAATGATTTATATAATTTGTTTACAATGTATTACTTCAAGCTGTAAGATTTCAGTTGTCAAATAAGATTTATTTAAATATTGATTAATAGCATCCAATTAAATCTTAGACTGGACAGGGAACTTCAAAAGTACATGCAGAAACCAGCTGATTTTTGGTATAACTGTGAGTATGTGCAGTTTTGGTTATTGCTCCAATTTTTCCGCCTTGGGATATTTTGCTTCTAGGATTATTTAAGTTATATGTATCATATTACTCAGGGAAGAGCAAAATCAAGGTCTGCAATAGCACATTTTGTCTAGTGCACTTCTGAGAATGGCTGAGTGGAGTTGTGAATACACAAAGAAGTTCAGAACTGTTTGTTCTGTCCTGCCAATACTGAGTTATAAGGACAACTGGAGGAAAAGGGTATGAATGAACTTTCATATTGACAAATATTTAGAGCCCTGCTGTTCCAGTTGCTACATACATCACAGACTATATTAAATGTTTTCATTTTAGGGAGACAAATAATGCTTAAAGTATCTACCATAACTAAAAAGAAACTTGGAATGACATAGAGAGAGACTCTTGTGTAATAATTGATTACATCTCTGTTTAATAAATAAATCAGCTTGCGAGATTTTTCATTCTTTTTAAAGAATGTTATATTATATTTGTAATAATACTACAGTACTATACTGTTAGTTCATATTTCAACCCACAATTAAATTTACATCCATGACTCTTGTTATATAAACGAAATAAGTATTGTGCAAAATAAAAGCATATATACTGTTGTACACATTTACATATTGTGTAAAATAAAAACACATATACATGCCGTTAAGTGGTCAGACGGTTGGATTCAAAGATCTTTGTAGAGAACTATACTATTCTATTCTATTCTATTCTATTCTATTCTATTCTATTCTATTCTATTCTATTCTATTCTATTCTATTCTATTCTATTCTATTCTATTCTATCCTATGCTATGCTATTCTGCTCTGCTCTGCTCTGCTCTGTTCCATTCCATTCCGTTCTGTTCCGTTCCGTTCCGTTCCGTTCTTTTTATTTGATTGTTTGTTTGTTTTGTTGTTGTTGTAGTTGCTGTTTTTCTATTCTGTTCTTAAGCAGAAATGCAAACATTCAACAAAGTATGGACTTCATGCAAACAAAAAGGCTGACATATTTATTTATTTATTTCTGAAATTTTTGTCATCAGAGGTCAAACAAATGACCAGCTTTACACCTCAGTGATTTGCAGATTTCCAAAGAATGCAGCAACATAGCCTACAGACATTCACTATTGAAAACTCTCCCCTTAATAATGCTAGGTGATATCTACTTAAATGGGTACAGGCTATTACATTAAATGATAATTGACTTCCCAGAATGTTAATTTATAACACATTAAATATGTTAATTTATAACAGATTAATATGAATGCAACTGCATAGTTAATGGACTTCTACTTCTTCTCCTTCTTTGGTTCATTACATTTCACATAGTTTTTCTTATACTCTCACCTAATTTCTCTAATTTCTATCAATCTTTTACTACTGACTGATCCTAAAAAAATATAGTTCCATGGAGCTATCAGGTAAATGATTATGAAACACGTATCTGTGACATTTAAAATGACAGATTTAATAAGCTCTGCCTTTTATTGAACTCAAAGACAGAATAACAGAAAATTCTGTAAAACACATGGACTCCATGCTTTCTTAAATGCATCTTCTATCAACAATTAGTTTATACCAATTCGGTTGCACAATAATTCCTACACTGCAGAAAACTACATATTTTCTCTCTAGAACCTCTAGATGTGGGCTGGGGCAGCAGAGTCGCTCCCACTGTAAGTGAAGAACAAGTTCAAGACCTCCTGGTGCAGCCTAACAACTACAAGGACCCTCATGGCATGCATGACAGGGTCCTGAGGGAATTGGCTGATGTAGGTACCGACCCACTCTCCATCATATTTGCAAAAACACAGCAGTCAGGCGAAGTCCCTGGTGACTGGAAAAAGGGAAACATCACCCTCATTTTTAAAAAAAGGTAGAAAGGAAGACCTGGGGATCTACAGACTGGTGAGCCTCACCCCTGTGTCTGGGAAGATTGTGGAACGAATCTTTCTGGAGCCAATGTTAAGGCACATGCAGGACAAGGAAGTGATCCGGGACAGCCAGCAGGGCTTCACCAAGGGTAAATCATGACTGACTGATCTGGTGACCTTCTATAATGGAGTAAGTGCATCAGTCAACAAGGGAAGACTGTCCGATGTCATCTAGTTGGATTTCTGTAATGCCTTTGACACAGTCCCGCATGACAACCTAATTTCTAAATTGGAAACATTTAGAAGGGTATTTGAAGGGTAGACTACCTGGTAGGTAAGGAATTGGCTTGATGGCTTCACAAATCATAGAATCGTAGAATATCCTGAGTTGGAAGGGACCCATAAGGATCATCAAGTCCAACTTCTGGCGCTGCACAGGTCTACCCAAAAATTTAGACCATGTTACTAAGTGCACAGTCCAATCGCTTTTTAAATTCAGACAGGCTTGTTGCAGTGACCACTTCACTGGGGAGCCTGTTCTAGTGTGCAACCACCCTCTCGGTGAAGAACCTCTTCCTGATGTCAAGCCTAAACTTCTCCTGCCTCAGCTTAACACCATTCCCATAGGTGTCAAGCAGTTCTCTATCACTGCTATTGACAGAGAATAGGTCACCTGCCTCTTCACACCCCCTCGCGAGGGAGTTGTAGAATGCGATGCGGTCTCCCCTCAGCCTCCTCTTCTCCAGGCTGAACAGGCCCAGTGCCCTCAGCCACTCCTCATATGTCTTCCCCGCTAGTCCCTTCACCATCTTTGTTGCCCTCCTCTGGACACTCTCCAACAGTTTGACATCCTTTTTGTACTGTGGTGCCCAGGACTGCACACAGTACGAAGTGTGTTGAAGCCGGAGCAACGCAGAGTAGAGTGGGACAATCACCTCTTTTGACTGACTAGCGATGCTGTGCTTGATGCAGCCCGGGATACGGTTGGCCCTCCTGGTGCCAGGGCACACTGATGGCTCATACTCAACTTGCTGTAATGGTCAAATATAATAGTGGTCAATGGTTCTATGTCCTGGTGGCAACCAGTGATGAGCGGTGTACCTTGGGGTCTATCCTGGGACAGGTGCTTTTCAGTATCTTTATCAATGACATAGACAATGGAATTGAATACACCCTGAGCAAGTTTGCAGATGACACGAATATGAGTGTTGCAATCAATACAACAGAAGAAAGAGATACCATCCAAAGGTAATTGGACAGTGGGCCCAGGTGAACCAAATGAGATTCAACAAGTCCAAGTGCAAGGTGCAACTGGGTTGGAGCAATCCCACACATGAGCATGGGAGAACTCATTGAAAACAGCCCTGCAGAGAAGAACCTGGGGATTCTGGTGGATGAGAAGCTCAACATGAGACAAAAGTGTATACTTGCAGCCCAGAAGATCAACTGCATCCTGAGCTGCATTAAAAGTGCTATGACCAGCAGGTCAAGGGAGTTTTCCTCTACTCTGACTTTGCAAGGCCCCCCCTAGAGTACTGCATCCAGGTCTGGGGCCCCCAGCACAAGAAAGATGTGGACCTGTTTGTGGAAATACAGAGGAGGTCTACAAAGAAGATCAGAGGACTGGAGCACCTCTCCTGTGAAAAAAGACTCAGACAGCTGGGGCTGTTCAGCCTGGAGAAGAGAAGTCTCCACCTCAGCACAGACAATAGTTAAACAGGTCTTATAAAAAAGGTGAAGAAGGACTCATTACGAAGGTAGGTAATGATAGGACAAGGAGGAATGGTCTTAAACACTAAGAGGGAAGAGTTAGATTAGACATTAGGAGGAAATTCTTCACCTAAGGGTAGCAAGGCACTGGAACAAGTTGCCAAGAGAAGCTGTGGATGCCCCATCCCTAAAGATGTTCAAGACCAGGCTGGATGGAGCCTTCACCAACCTGATATAGTTGGAGAATCCCTGCCGATGACAGGGAGGGTTGGGGTTATATTATCTTTAAGGTCCCTTCTGACCTGAGTCATTCTATGAGTCTATGGTCTTTTGACAAAAAGGATAGACACAGTTTAGCAACAATTATTTTTAGTTCTAAAGTAATCCTATACTCAAGATACAAACCTGCTTTCAGTTTCCTCTGAAAGTTGAAATGTCCAAGCCATTTCTAAGAAAATGAAGGCTTCTACAGTATTTACAATTCAGAGAGTCTCATGGTAATTTTTCCAATTTACTTAGTTTTTATCTATGGATATATATAGAAATTTTGGGTACTGTATAAGTTTTGGTTACTGTAGAAGTTCACTCCTAATATTAAAGATTGACTGTCACCATTCCACCAAATCAAATAAGGAACCAGCGAATTTAAATGATATAAGTTATAGTATATATACTATATATATATAAAAGATATAGTTCTTTAAACTAGGTAGGAAGGGGGATGGGGCTGAGGCTAGGATTGTTGGGGCTGTGCCAGGGGGAACAATGGCAAGGCCGGAGGATAAGGCAATGGCCCAGCTGAAGTGCATCTACACCAATGCACGCAGCATGGGTAACAAACAGGAGGAGCTGGAAGCCATCGTGCGGCAGGCAGGCTACGACTTGGTTGCCATCACGGAGACGTGGTGGGACCAGTCTCATGACTGGAGTGCTGCAATGCCTGGCTATAAGCTCTATAGAAGGGACAGGCAGCATAGAAGGGGTGGTGGTGTGGCTCTCTATATTAGAGAGTCTTTCGAGGTTGTAGAACTCGAGGTTGGGAATGACAAGGTCGAGTCCCTTTGGGTTAGGATCGGCAGGGACAGCAAGGCTAGTGTCCTGGTCGGGGTCTGCTATAGACCGCCAAACCAGGATGAGGAGACGGATGAGGAATTCTACAGGCAGCTGACAGAGGTTGCAAAATCATCAGCTCTTGTACTCGTGGGGGACTTCAACTTCCCTGACATATCCTGGAAGCACAACACAGCCCTGAGAAAGCAGTCTAGGAGGTTTCTGGAGAGCATGGAAGATAGCTTCCTGACGCAGCTGGTTAGTGAGCCTACCAGGGGAGGTGCCCCGCTAGACCTTCTCTTCACAAACAGAGAAGGACTGGTGGAGGACGTGATCATCGGGAGCTGTCTAGGGCAGAGTGACCACGCAATGGTGGAGTTCACTATTCTTGGCGAGGCCAGGAAGGGGACCAGTAAAACCGCTGTATTGGACTTTCGGAGGGCTGACTTTGAGCTGCTCAGGACACTGGTTGGTGGAGTCCCTTGGGAGGCGGTTCTGAAGGGCAGAGGGGTCCAGGAAGGCTGGGCGCTCTTCAAGAGGGAAGTCTTAATGGCGCAGGAACGGTCTGTCCCCACGTGCCCAAAGACGAGCTGGCGGGGAAGAAGACCGGCCTGGCTCAACAGAGAATTGTGGCTTGAGCTTAGGAGAAAAAAGAGGGTTTATAAGCTTTGGAAAAGTGGGCAGGCCACTAAGGAGGACTTTAAAGATGTAGCGAGGCTGTGCAGGGACAAAATTAGGAAGGCCAAAGCTCATCTGGAGCTCAATCTGGCTACTGCCGTTAAAGATAACAAAAAACGTTTCTATAAATACATCAACACAAAAAGGAGGACTAAGGAGAATCTCCATCCTTTACTGGATGCGGGGGGAAACTTAGTTACAAGAGATGAGGAAAAGGCGGAGGTGCTCAATGCCTTCTTTGCCTCAGTCTTTAGCGGCAATACCGGATGTTCTCTGGATACCCAGTACCCTGAGCTGGTGGAAGGGGAGGGGGAGCAGGATGTGGCCCTCATTATCCATGAAGAACTGGTTGGTGACCTACTACGGCACTTAGATGTGCACAAGTCGTTGGGGCCAGATGGGATCCACCCAAGGGTACTGAGGGAACTGGCAGAGGAGCTGGCCAAGCCACTGTCCATCATTTATCAACAGTCCTGGCTATCGGGGGAGGTCCCAATCGACTGGCGGCTAGCAAACGTGACGCCCATCTACAAGAAGGGCCGGAGGGCAGACCCAGGAAACTACAGGCCTGTCAGTTTGACCTCAGTGCCAGGAAAGCTCATGGAGCAGATCCTCCTGAGAGTCATCATGCAGCACTTGCAGGGGAAGCAGGTGATCAGGCCCAGTCAGCATGGCTTTATGAAAGGCAGGTCATGCCTGACGAACCTGATCTCCTTCTATGACAGAGTGACGCGCTGGGTGGATGAGGGAAAGGCTGTGGATGTGGTCTACCTTGACTTCAGCAAGGCTTTTGACACCGTCTCCCACAGCATTCTCCTCAAGAAACTGGCTGCCCTAGGCTTGGACTGGCGCACGCTTCGTTGGGTTAGAAACTGGCTGGATAGCCGGGCCCAAAGAGTCGTGGTGAATGGAGCCAAGTCCAGTTGGAGGCCAGTCACTAGTGGCGTCCCCCAGGGCTCGGTGCTGGGGCCGGTCCTCTTTAATATCTTCATCGATGATCTAGACGAGGGCATCGAGTGCACCCTCAGTAAGTTCGCAGATGACACCAAGTTAGGTGCGTGTGTCGATCTGCTTGAGGGTAGGAAAGCTCTGCAGGAGGATCTGGATAGGCTGCACCGATGGGCTGAGGTCAACTGCATGAAGTTTAACAAGGCCAAGTGCCGGGTCCTGCACCTGGGGCGCAATAACCCCAAGCAGAGCTACAGGCTGGGAGAGGAATGGTTGGAAAGCTGCCAGGCAGAGAAGGACCTGGGAGTGATGGTGGACAGTCGGCTGAATATGAGCCAGCAGTGTGCTCAGGTGGCCAAGAAGGCCAACGGCATCCTGGCTTGTATTAGGAACAGCGTGACCAGCAGGGCTAGGGAGGTGATCATCCCCCTGTACTCAGCTCTGGTGAGGCCGCACCTCGAGTACTGTGTTCAGTTTTGGGCCCCTCGCTACAAGAAGGACATCGAGGTGCTTGAGCAGGTGCAGAGAAGGGCGACGAAGCTGGTGAGGGGCCTGGAGAACAAGTCCTACGAGGAGCGGCTGAGGGAGCTGGGCTTGTTCAGCCTGGAGAAGAGGAGGCTCAGGGGCGACCTTATCGCTCTTTTTAGGTACCTCAAGGGAGGCTGTAGCGAGGTGGGGGTTGGCCTGTTCTCCCATGTGCCTGGTGACAGGACGAGGGGGAATGGGTTTAAGTTGAGCCAGGGGAGTTTTAGGCTAGATGTTAGGAAGAACTTCTTCACTGAAAGGGTTGTGAGGCACTGGAACAGGCTGCCCAGGGAAGTGGTGGAGTCACCATCCTTGGAAGTCTTCAAAAGACGTTTAGATGTAGAGCTTAGGGATATGGTTTAGTGGAGGGCTGTTAGCGTTAGGTTGGAGGTTGGACTCGATGACCTTGAGGTCTCTTCCAACCTAGAAAATTCTGTGATTCTGTGATTCTGTGATAAGCATTAGAAATTGAATGAAATCTGGATACTTTTCCAGCTCTGCTACTCCTTTGAAGTGACAAGTTAATTCCCTTTATGAGATTGTTTTCCTGCTTCTTTCTTGCTAGGCTTTGAAACAGAATTTGCTCATAGGTATATTTCAGAAAAGTTATAAAATATCAGTAGCTTGATATGTTTACTTAGCTAATTAGCTTTTATCCTGCAGACCTGAAAAAGTATACAAAGTCCAAGCAGAAGCCCCAAAGCTGTTCTCTAAAGTGCTGTCTTGTTGGCCCTAGTCAACAATACCTTTAATATGCTTTCAATGCATCAATAATTTTATAAGAAACATTAACTAACACCTTAAAACAAAACAAACCAACCAAACAACAACAACAAAAAAATCCCCTGTAAAGGACAATACTATTTGATATGAATTCTAATATGGAGTAGCAGTGTGTGTGTGGTTTTGTTGTTTTGTTTGTTTGTTTGTTTGTTTATTTGCTTTTGTTTTTCTTTTTGCTATACATGTTTCAGTTTCACATTCATTGATTTTAATTTCAAAGACTGCAACCAGATCCTCAAATATGGAATATGGTTAGGGTGTTAAAAAGGAGAGAATGCAACTTTGGAGATTTGGATTCTGAAACAGATTTGCTGATGACTTCTTAAGAATAAAAGTTAATAGCCAAATAGTTTATATCTCTTGTCCACCAACTTTTAAAAAGGACAGAAAAAGCAAAATGAATATAAAGTTGTGGTACAGAAAGATTAATTCTCTGCTGGTTGTACTACCATTGAGCACCAGCCCAAAATAAATAAATAAATAAATAAATAAATAAATAAATAAATAATAATAATAATTTTGCTGCATTTTTTTCCACATTCAGCAGTTTTTCAGCTTACCTTTGTTTCTGCAAGTATTTGTTATCTTTTCTCTCTCATTCATCATAAGGAACTGCTATGCACTGCACAGGTTTTTTCCAACCTAATTATCAAGATTTATTATCCAAGTAACTAGGATTCCTCTGTCCGTTTACTCATTCTCAGACAATGACCTCTATCCTTATCATTCATCATAGAAAGATTCTTACAGAGCTCCACAAGGCTATCTTAGTAACCTTTTTTTTTCAGACAGATTCCCATTCTTGTGACAATATGCCTATATGAAATGTATAGCTTTTGCTTTGCTGGGGTTCCCACTTATGAAGTCTATCAGTATTGTCTCTTTTTTTTTTTTTTCCTGATACATACGCTATTAAGTATAGATTTTGTTCATACAATAATGTGACACTGATTGGATGAATATGGGCAAAATTACAAAGTAGGTAACTCAGTCAGGTTTCATTAGGTTCAGTCATTGATATGAACATAGAGATGAAATGCCACCAGAATGTGGTTCTGTCACTTCCAGACCTGGTTGGCAACTGCAAACTAGACTTGAATAATCTTCCCTGATACAACCCCAAATACATTTACTGACTTAGATTAGTCTTCTAACTCATGGTCCTCAGTCAGTACTTCTGCATAAAAGTTCTTCTGCATGTTTTCTTGACATGATAACAGAATAAAATTACCAGTTCAATTTTCCATGGTTTTGATGAATATTGGATATCTGTTGGCCAACTAAAAAAATAAAATAAAATAATAATATTTTTTTTTTTTAGCACAGCATTTTATAGAGGGATGAAAATATTACCTGTGTACTTATGCTTCACATATAAATAAATCAGCAAGAACAAAATGAGTATATATTTCTTCAGAATGACAGTAACGACAAAATTATTGCTATTCACAAGCATTTTACATGCTGTTTTGTTACAATCACATTTTCTAGCATTATCTCGTTTGCAAAAAGAATCACATAAGAATCTAAGGCCACTTCTTATGTAAGTGTGTTGTCAGTACACGTGTAAATTTAAGCTGAGTTTAAATCATATAGATACCAGTGCCCTCATTAAAGACGTAGAGAAAAAAAAAAAAAAAAAAAAAAAAAAAAAAGTTTTCCTTGCTTTAATGGTGACTGAAAGAGTAAAATATGAAAGAGTGAAAGATGACTGCAACCTAGTATTCTCTATGCAACACTTTGAAATAAGTGTATAAAACCAAATAGAATAAATAAATAAATGATCTTTATAAAAAGTTTAGCTCCTAAACCCAAGTTGATAGAGAAACCTCAAGTTTTGATTAATGAAACAATTCCTTCATGGATATTAGAACAGAAAGTGTTAATTCTTTTCTTTTGGTCATTCAAAATGAGTGCTGATGTCAACGTCCCTCAAAAGTTAAACATTCAATGAAGTGATGAGTTATTTTCATGGTAGCACATTTAAATAAAGATTGCCTTAATGGCCCAAACCACTGAATTCCTTAAAACTGATTCTTTCACCATTTTCCCATCCTCATGTATTTAATTATTTTTCCCATAAGCTTGTACTGTTTACTATCTCAGGTCTTATCTACCACCTATTTCAGTCAGATATTGGGAGGTAAATTTCATTCAAACATGCTTTTAAGTATTTTTGAAAAACTTTCCCAAGGAACCATACTCCTTTCTGTTCTTTAGCTTATGATCCAGGAACTTCTTGGATAAACAAGCATTATTATTATGAACTCTAGGTCTAAACCCATAAGACTCATGCCTTGCTAGTTGAATCTAGTAAGAGGTAAGTCTTGTGTTCAGGGTTAAAAAATATAGTTTACCAATTAAAAATTAGTCATTTACAAATGTCCTGCAGGTTTTACATCAGCTTGAAACAATGACCCAGAAACACAGTCTTCTGAACTGCTGTTCCATTCACTTAAGAGAAGTTTCAGCTGTGTGGACAGTACTGACAGTATAGCTCTCAAACATTTCAATACCCATTTTACCACTGATCAAAGTACCAAGAAAAGACAAGCAGAAGGATATATTGGACTAATTGGGATAATCTGCATATCTGAAACAGCCTAGGGAGAAGTTTCATTTCTGAAAGAATAACAGAGCTAACTCAAAGGTCTATATATGTACCTAATGCGTCATCCCACCTTGTGCTACAGATAGATAAAATCTGGTTAGGGGCTGAAAAATGATGCATTGTCACAGAATCACAGAATCACAGAATTTCTAGGTTGGAAGAGACCTCAAGATCATCAAGTCCAACCTCTGACCTAACACTAACAGTCCCCATGAAACCATATCCCTAAGCTCTACATCTAAACGTCTTTTGAAGACTTCCAGGGATGGTGACTCCACCACTTCCCTGGGCAGCCTGTTCCAATGTCTAACAACCTTTTCGGTAAAGAAGTTCTGCCTAACATCCAACCTAAAACTCCCCGGGCACAACTTAAGCCCATTCCCCCTCATCCTGTCACCAGGCACATGGGAGAATAGACCAACCCCCACCTCGCTACAGCCTCCTTTAAGGTACCTATAGAGAGCGATAAGGTCGCCCCTGAGCCTCCTCTTCTCCAGGCTGAACAAGCCCAGCTCCCTCAGCCGCTCCTCGGAGGACTTGTTCTCCAGGCCCCTCACCAGCTTCGTCGCCCTTCTCTGGACTCGATCAAGCACCTCGATGTCCTTCTTGTAGCAAGGGACCCAAAACTGAACACAGTACTCGAGGTGCAGCCTCACCAGAGCCGAGTACAGGGGGACGATCCTTTCCCTAGCCCTGCTGGCCACACTGTTTCTGATACAAGCCAGGATGCCGTTGGCCTTCTTGGCCACCTGAGCACACTGCTGGCTCATATTCAGCCGACTATCCACCATCACTCCCAGGTCCTTCTCTGCCTGGCAGCTCTCCAACCATTCATCTCCCAGTCCGTAGCTCTGCTTGGGGTTGTTGCGCCCCAGCTGCAGGACCCGGCACTTGGCCTTGTTGAACTTAATACAGTTGACCTCAGCCCATCTGTGCAGCCTATTCCGATACTCCTGCAGAGCCTTCCTACCCTCAAGTAGATCGACACACGCACCTAACTTGGTGTCATCTGCAAACTTACTGAGGGTGCACTCAATGCCCTCATCCAGATCATCGATGAAGATATTAAAAAGGACTGGCCCCAGCACTGAGCCCTGGGGAACGCCACTAGTAACCGGCCTCCAACTGGATTTGACTCCATTTACCGTGACTCTTTTGGTCCGTCTATCCAGCCAGTTTTTAACGCAATGAAGCGTGCGCCTGTTCAAGGCAAGAGCAGCCGGTTTCTTGAGGAGAATGCTGTGGGAAATGGTGTCAAAAGCTGTTTGACATGACTTACTTTTCAGTTGTGTAGCACAGGAATGATTGATGTTTAAGAAGATTATAGTCAATTATTTCTGTTATATATTGTTTATATAGAAAAAAAAAAAAGTGCTAACTTAAAAGACTGAAAAAAAAATGTTTATGGATAAAAAATATTTGCCCGTGCATAAGAATTTTGGATATGATTAGAAACTTAGTGAAACAACAAATTGAAAATAAATAAATAAATAAATAAAAATAGAAATAGAAATAGAAATAAAAATAAAAATAAAACCAAATAAAAGTAAAAATAAAAATAAAAATAAAAATAAAAATAAAAATAAAAATAAAAATAAAAATAAAAATAAAAATAAAAATAAAAATAAAAATAAAAAAAATAAAAATAAAAATAAAAAAAGTAAAAATAAAAATAAAAATAAAAATAAAAATAAAAATAAAAATAAAAATAAAACAAAAATAAAGGAACCATTATCTTACCGTGTGATCCTTTGATAAATTTTTTAAGACAATTTTTTCATAAATATGGAGGAACTTACCCTTTAAATACTCTGTAAAAAAAAAAAATATATTGGCTGCCTATATTACTGATAAAATGATGAAAGAAAAATACTGATTAACTCATCTGACTATTATGTATCTTATCTGCTAATACTTATTATAGGAACATGTAATCTTCAGCCAAAACTACAACTCCAAAATATGGAAAACTTTACTTTTCTAGCTGTTTTTCAGTGTATATGATGTGATCTCCAACAGGCAAGAAAACTATATTTACAGCTCCCATTTAAATATATTTAGTTTTGTTGTCGTTGTTGTTTTTGTTTTTGAAATAATTTGAACAGTCATCTAAATTTTTTTTGCCGTTGTTTGAATCTTGTTTTATGAAACACAGATATGTCATCCTCACAGATTTTACCACATGGATTTATAATGAAAGTCACTGTAGCAAAATGTATGTTCTATTCTTCCAGCTGAAATAGAGAAATCCATATGCAATTCAACATACAATTCAACTGGGCAAAATGCAGTCCAAAATAGCACAGGCACTAAAAGTGATATGATCAAATTAGTGTAGGAATCCATCTGTGAATGAACAGAAATAAGGATGAGCTATGCCATACACATCTTACTGTGAATATTTTGGAGCTACTTCCTCACTGAGAGATAGTCAATTACACACAGGTTTTGTCTTCGTTTCTTTAGTTCTATTTTTTTCCATAATTACTCTGCCATGCCATACCATTCTTTACCTTCTCTCTATCTCTTCACTGAGCCCATCAACTTGGAAGTGCCAACAGCACAGATTGCTCTCTCCAAAACTTACTGAAATCCTAGTACACAAGCTAGCGTAGTGTTAGTTAGTTCTGCACACCTGCAACTGACATAAAAATACATCCACACAGATCCATAAATAGGCAACAAGTTCTCTTATATAGTGAAAGCAAAAACAGAAGTCCATATTGGTACATATCCATACTCTTTTTCTCTGCTCGGTTATCATGTTATACCATGTAAAGAATCAGTACACACCACACTATAGCCACTACCTTTGGGCATAATGCTACCTTGTACAACCCCATAGGACAGTTTTGAAGATAAAAAGCATTGGACAATCCTACCTCTTGCAGGGTGACTACTACTACTACTACTACTAGTACTAGTAATACTACTACTAAATTTGAAAGTATGGTTAATCTGAATCAAAATTCCACATGGAGTTTCTCCCTTTGAGAAATAAGAGCTATTGTATTTCTTTATATACTTATTTTTCACCAGGATGCTTACCACAAGCAGATCCCTAAATAAATTACAGATCAATATATCCATAAAATATGAAGAGTTGGTGGTTAAAAAAGGTAAAATCTTGTTTATCACTGTATCTTGATCTTAATAAACATATGATCTGAAATTCATTTAACTGAATTGAATATATGCTAAGAGTTATGGCTTTGCTCTTAGGAGTCTGTCTTTAATGAACATTCTAGTATAATTCAATCAAAATAAAATAAAATAAAATAAAATAAAATAAAATAAAATAAAATAAAATAAAATAAAATAAAATAAAATAAAAACCTCACTTGTCTTCTTCATTTTATATATAATTCCTATGACTTTATTTCTTTTCTGGGGTGAATATTTATCTACCTTTTATTTTAATATTTTAATATATTTTAATCTCTATATTGCTGGTTGATTTTCTTACATTATTTATTCTTCAAAACATAAGCAGCCAATTATCTCATTTTGACTTACTGTGTCCTTGCTTTGTGTGATCCTACTTTTATCTGCAAAAGTTTCTTTACAGTTTGAAAGTAACATGCACTTTCAAAATCAGGAGAGATAGCTCAAAGTGCCGTTTCCACATTTCTCATTAAATAGGTTTGGTAGCTGCTAAGACTTCATATGCTGAATAAGAAATTGCACCAAGACAATTCAATTCTCAAATATATATATATATATATTTCCAACTCTATCTGTGATTCTTATGTTTTTTTGTGACGTAGTCACATAGTTCATGTGACCAAAAGGAGAAAAGTGTGAAGCTGAGAAAGTCAGCGTTGCCTTCAGAGGGAAATTACTTCCTCTGATAACATTACTTAAAATCTCAATTCTGCCAACTGCAACACTGAAAGAGGAAGATTCCACTAGGGTGCCCAGCTCAACCCTGACCTTTGAAGCAGAGGACCTCAACAAGTGTCTAAGTTTCCTGCCACCATGGACACAAATGTCTCTTTAGCATTTTGCTTTGGTTTGTTTAGCTACTGTGCTACTTGTTGGACATTTTGTTTCAAGTCATTATGTCTTTCAATTTTACTATATTGTATATCTTCCTCTTTCTCCCACCCAAAATTAAAAAAAACTTTTTTTTTTTTTCTTTCTGATGTAAAGAGCACTAATGATAATAAATAGATAAATACTCTTGTACTGTATTCTCAAACACAAAAGTATCCATATGCCAAATGAGTAACATTTTATTAATTTCTTGACTTTTTCTGTGAAGGCTTATTACATTCAGACTATTGCATATTTAATGGAGTTTTACTGATTAAAATGCTTAAGCTCTTATGTTCACCTTATTGACACAGACTTTGTAATCTTTAGAAATAAAAACATATTGCCTTTTGTATTATTAAAATATTTTAAATAAATTATTTACAAACAAAACAGAAACAAAAACAACAAAAGAAGCTTACATATTCTCTTATTCACAATATGCATGTGTAATTTTCCCTTCATGTTGCATCCTTTTCTTGTTTACCATAAAGCACACCTTCAACTTGACATTATGTTATAGCTGTACTTTTTCTGTGGTTGAGATTGTGAAGAAGAAACATTTGAACAGCAAATTGGTATCTGAATTAATGACTGACTGATCCAAAGAGAATATCCATGAGTAATATGTTAGCTGCAAGATCATCTAATACCAAAACAGCCCCTGAAGAAATGACTCAGAAATGACAGTTTGGAATTGCTCACCAGTATTTAATATCAATTTGTCAAGATAAAGGATTTCATATTAAAAGGAAATGTGAGAGAACAAAAGCAAAATATTTACCTTTGCTTGGAAATAAGGAAATAAGGAAAAGAGATTTTATAAAAATGTCTTTAATAGACAGATGTTATAGTTCTACTAAAGTCCACTTATTTAGCTTAACTGTAAGGATGTCCAGACATTCTTGTACTTTGAGAGATAACTGAGCATCTAATCATGCAATGAATATGTGCTCTTCCGTATTCACATAAATATTTGGCAATGACTACTTTGTACGAATGCTGTTATTCACAGGGGAGCAGAGTTCTTCCTTATTAGTTCTCCATTATTCATGATTTCATGTTTGTTATTCTATTTTAAATGCTTCAATCATTTTACAAGATAACTTCAAGAAGCAGTTTTGCATCATAAATGAGAGAATGAATTGTAAAATTAACAACTCACAGGGTTATTTTAAATCACCAGACACCTGAAGTACTAGCTTGTGCTGGAAAATATCTCTCTTCTCTCAAGTTTAATTTCTACAGAGAGATTCAAAGAAAGATGTGAATTTAATATGGCTTTCATAAAACATGTTAAATTTCCATGTAAACAATTTTGCTTGGAAATAAAGAACCTTCAGTTACATATATTTTAATTACTTGGGGAGTTATCCAAAGACTAAGTTTGAATTACCTTAAATTTGAGCAAGAGTACTCTGCACAAGGACTTGAAACATTTTAAGTAATTGACTTTAAAAGTGAAATAAGATAAGGTACTTTTGTACCTGTGAACACTGCAGTGGTTTTACTCAGGTAGGCAGCTGAGCTTCACCACAACAGCTCTCTCCCCCTCCTCAAAGGGAAAGGGGGAGAAAATATGATGAAAAGGGTTCAAGGGTTGAGATAAAGACAGGGACATCACTCAGCAGTTATCACCACAGGCAAAATAGACTCAGCATAGATAGATTAATAAAATTTACTATTACTAACAAGGTAGAGAAGTGAGAAACAAAGAACACAAACTAAAACCACCTTCATCCAACCATCCTCTTCCAACTCCTCTCACCGAGCAGCACAGGGGAATAAGGTTTGTGGTCAGTCTACAACACTTCACTGCTGCTGCTCCTTCACGATCACTCTCTTCACTTGCTCCAAATTGGGGTCCCTCTCCCAGGATGCTGTCCTTCCTGAATTGATCCTGTGTGGGCTTCCCACAGGACAGCAGCTCTTCAAGAACTGCTCCAACAGGGGTCCACACCATAGGGTCCATGCATCAGGAGTAAACTGCTTCGAAGTGGGTCCTGCATGGGTAGCATCTCCCCCCAGATCCCCTGCTCCTCTGTGGGCTGCAGCTCTCCACGGGCTGCAGCTCCAGCCTGGGGCCTGCTCCTGCAGGGGCTCTCCATGGGCAGCAGCCTCCTCCAGGCCACATCCACCTGCTCCACCAGGGGCTCCTCCACCAGGAGCTCCTCCTCAAGCTGCAGCATGGAGATCTGCTCTGCTGTGGGACCCATGAGCTGCAGCGGGACAGCCCACCTGCACCAGGTCCCTCTTCACAGGCTGCAGGAAAACTTCTGCATGAGGACATGGAGCACCTCCTGCCCTATTCTTCACAGATCTTGAGGTCTGCAGGGTTAGTTCTCTCGTATTGTATCACTCCTCTCTCCCAGCCACTGTTGCACAGCAGTCTTCTTCCCCTTTATTAAATCTGCTCTCACAGAGGTGCAAACAACATTGTTCATTGGTTCATCTCTGGCCAGTGTTGGGTCCCTCTGGAGGTGCCTGGAACTGGCTCCAATCTGACATGGGGCAGCTACTGCATTCTGTTCACAGAGGTCATTCCTGTAGCTCCCCACTACCAAAACTTCACCATGTATACCCAATACAAAGACCCAACTCAAGCCTGAATTTCTAGACATAAAGTAGTGCTCCAAGTATGGACCCATGCCACAGGGTCCATCCCTCAGAAGCAAACCTCCATCACAAGTCTCCCATGGGCAGCAACCCCTACCAGGTCATCTGCTCCTGCGTGGGCTCCTCTCCACGGGATACGGGTCTGGCCCAGTGTCTGCTCCAGTGTGGGTTCTCCACAGGCTGCAGCCTCCTTCAGGTTAGGTCCACCTGCTCCACCATGGATTCCTCCATGGGCTGCAGCATGGAAATCTGCTCCACTGAGGTACACCATGGCCTGCAGGGGGACAGCCTGCTTCACCATGGCCACAGAGGAACTTCAGCTCAGGAGCCTGGAGCACCTCTTCCCCCTCCTCCACTGACGTTGGTGTCTGCAGGGCCGTTTCTCACTCCTATCTCTCCCAGCTGCTGTTGCACAGCAGTTTCCCTTTCTTAAATATTATCTTAGAGGCACAAACAGCATTGCTTACTGGCTTGGCTCTGGGTAGCAGCAGATCACTTTGGAGCAGCTGAAACTGGCCCTTACCTAAAACAAGGGCCAGCTTCTGGATTCTTCTCAAAGAAGCCACCCTGGCAGCCCCCCCACTACTAAAACCTTTCTATGTAAATCCACTACAAAGGCAGAGCAACATTTTTTATCTCTGCTTAGTTCTTATCACTTTCTATGATGATTCAACAAATATGAATATTCATTGGCTTGAATTCATTCACTCTGTTTAATAGCAGGTACTGCCTTAATTTTTCTTTCTTCCCTGCAAATGATCAAACTTAAATCTACTGAGGTAATGCTGGCACTGAGCTCTATACTGTCTGTGGCGAAAATTTTCATAGTAATTCATAGAAAATTAGGAGAATGAAAATATTAAGTAACAATTAACATTTTGTTGTTGTTGTTGTTTTTCTGGAAGTTAAAGTTCATCTCATAAAAATGTATATCAAATTTAGCTTGTGATACTTCATTGAAAGCTTTCAACTTTTAACATGTCATTTCCTCATACAGAAAGTATAAATGAAAGGAAGGAAATTATAGATAATATTTTGGTAAGAAAAAAGTTTTCTTTATTTTCTGTTTCAGAAAAACATAACTTTTTTCAAACAATGATGTCTGATACTTTATATTATCCATTACATTAATCTTGGAAAAATGTACAAAATATTGTTTGTTTTTGTTTGTATTTCTGAGTTTCTCATGATTTTGTTGTCACTGCAATACAGTATAAATGAGCTAAGTAATTCTGTGTGTATGGGTCGTCCACACAGATGAATGACAATACGCTTAAAGGCAAGGATCTACACTGTTTATCTTGTTAAACGATAGCATTTTTATTGAATTATTAATCATGCATTATTTCTATAATTATGCATGAAAATATTTCTATAATCAAAATGATACATTTTAAAATTTATTTTTAAATTTGATTTTAGAAACTTTAATTTAACAAGTAATAATAGTTCAACTTTATCATTAATGTGTGAGCAATTAAAGTTTTATATTTCTCAAGAAGTACGATAAGATAGTAAGAATAAAATAAAATAAAATAAAATAAAATAAAATAAAATAAAATAAAATAAAATAAAATAAAATAAAATAAAATAAAATAAAATTCAAGCTGTGGAAGATCAGAGCTACACATAATTATTATAAAAATATAATAAGAGTTTTATAAACATTCATGAAATTAGTGAGAAACAGACAAATTTGTCTAAGACAAAATCCTCAGGTTTATAACAGGCAAAGTAAAACATCTAACGTGTTCCTGAGTTGAATGTTTTATGCCAGCTGGTACATACTCCCAGCCCAAATATGTGCATGTTTGTCCTGCTTTGAGTATATTTCTCTGACTGTATAGGTTGCGTCTTAAAAATGAGGTATTTCTTAATTATGTCTGTTTTATCACATTTCTGCATGGAAACTGTAAATATAGCATATATGAGGTAATAGTCCAAGATGCCTCACTGAAACAATTAATTAGTCAATAGAGATTAGATTCTCAAAGACATTTCATTCCTAGGAGAATAAGCAGCACCATACCTCTTTATTGATCATATAGGAAAGCAAAGGCAACTTTACCTGTCACTGCAACATTGCAATTAATTACATATATCTGGGTGATTTAAATCCATACTCCATTCTTTTTCATGTAGTGCTCAAAAACATATTATTACCTATCTATTGCAAGTATCTTAAAACATTTTTAGCAATGGACTTCACTGGAAATGAAATGTCTTTGGTGCTGAACTCCTGTATAGAATCATTAAACAACAACAACAGCAACAACAACAACAGTTTGCATGAGAGGAGACAAGGAAATAAATGAAAAAGATATAGATCCTTAAAAATCAAATATGGACTTCATGTGTTTTACAGAGAAATATTTGGCCAAGTAATACTTCAAATTTATATCTTAAAAGAGAAAAGACTTACTCAATGACCTTTCAGCATTACATTAATCCATTTCTTCACAGAATCACAGAATTTCTAGGTTGGAAGAGACCTCAAGATCATCAAGTCCAACCTCTGACCTAACGCTAGCAGTCCCCACGAAACCATATCCCTAAGCTCTACATTTAAATGTCTTTTGAAGACTTCCAGGGATGGTGACTCCACCACTTCCCTGGGCAGCCTGTTCCAATGCCTCACAACCCTTTCAGTAAAGAAGTTCTTCCTAACATCTAACCTAAAACTCCCCGGGCACAACTTAAGCCCATTCCCCCTCGTCCAGTCACCAGGCACGTGGGAGAACAGACCAACCCCCACCTCGCTACAGCCTCCCTTGAGGTACCTATAGAGAGCGATAAGGTCGCCCCTGAGCCTCCTCTTCTCCAGGCTGAACAAGCCCAGCTCCCTCAGCCGCTCCTCGTAGGACTTGTTCTCCAGGCCCCTCACCAGCTTCGTCGCCCTTCTCTGGACTCGCTCAAGCACCTCGATGTCCTTCTTGTAGCGAGGGACCCAAAACTGAACACAGTACTCGAGGTGCGGCCTCACCAGAGCCGAGTACAGGGGGACGATCACTTCCCTAGACCTGCTGGCCACACTGTTTCTGATACAAGCCAGGATGCCGTTGGCCTTCTTGGCCACCTGAGCACACTGCTGGCTCATATTCAGCTGACTATCCACCATCACTCCCAGGTCCTTCTCTGCCTGGCAGCTCTCCAACCATTCCTCTCCAAGCCTGTAGCTCTGATTGGGGTTATAGCGCCCCAGCTGCAGGACCCAGCACTTGGCCTTGTTGAACTTCATGCAGTTGACGTCAGCCCATCTCTGCAGCCTATCCAGATCCTCCTGCAGAGCTCTCCTACCCTCAAGCAGATCGACACACGCACCTAACTTGGTGTCATCTGCAAACTTACTGAGGGTGCACTCAATGCCCTCGTCCAGATCATCGATGAAGATATTAAAGAGGACTGGCCCCAGCACCAAGCCCTGGGGGACGCCACTAGTGACTGGCCTCCAACTGGACTTGACTCCATTCACCACAACTCTTTGGGACCGTCTATCCAGCCAGTTTCTAACCCAACGAAGCGTGCACCGGTCCAAGTCAAGAGCAGTCAGTTTCTTGAGGAGAATGCTGTGGGAGACGGTGTCAAAAGCCTTGCTGAAGTCAAGGTAGACGACATCCACAGCCTTTCCCTCGTCCACCCAGCGCGTCACTTTGTCATAGAAGGAGATCAGGTTCGTCAAGCAGGATCTGCCTTTCATAAAGCCATGCTGACTGGGCCTGATCGCCTGCTTCCCCTGCAAGTGCTGCGTGATGACTCTCAGGAGGATCTGCTCCATGAGCTTTCCTGGCACTGAGGTCAAACTGACAGGCCTGTAGTTTCCCGGGTCTGCCCTCCAGCCCTTCTTGTAAATGGGCGTCACATTTGCTAGCCGCCAGTCAACTGGGACCTCCCCCGATAACCAGGACTGCTGATAAATGATGGACAGTGGCTTGGCCAGCTCCTCTGCCAGTTCTCTCAGTTCCCTTGGGTGGATCCCATCCGGCCCCATCGACTTGTGCACATCTAAGTGCCGTAGCAGGTCACCAACCAGTTCTTAGTGGATAGTGAGGGCCACATCCTGCTCCCCATCCCCTTCCACCAGCTCAGGGTACTGAGTATACAGAGAACAACCGGTATTGCCGCTAAAGACTGAGGCAAAGAAGGCATTGAGCACCTCCGCCTTTTCCTCATCTCCTGTAACTAAGTTTCCCCCCGCATCCAGTAAAGGATGGAGATTCTCCTTAGTCCTCCTTTTTGTGTTGATGTATTTATAGAAACATTTTTTGTTATCTTTAATGGCAGTAGCCAGATTGAGCTCCAGATGAGCTTTGGCCTTCCTAATTTTGTCCCTGCACAGCCTCGCAACATCCTTATAGTCCTCCCTAGTGGCCTGCCCACTTTTCCAAAGCTTATAAACCCTCTTTTTTCTCCTAAGCTCAAGCCACAATTCTCTGTTGAGCCAGGCTGGTCTTCCCTGCCAGCTCGTCTTTGGGCACGTGGGGACAGACCGTTCCTGCGCCATTAAGATTTCCCTCTTGAAGAGCGCCCAGCCTTCCTGGACCCCTCTGCCCTTCAGAACAGCCTCCCAAGGGACTCCACCAACTAGTGTCCTGAGCAGCTCAAAGTCAGCCCTCCAGAAGTCCAATACAGTGGTTTTACTGGTCCCCTTCCTGGCCTCACCAAGAATAGTGAACTCCACCATTTCGTGGTCACTCTGCCCAAGACAGCTCCCGACAATCACATCCTCCACCAATCCTTCTCTGTTTGTGAAGAGAAGGTCTAGCAGGGCACCACCCCTGGTAGGTTCACTAACCAGCTGCAGGGAGGTTCACTAACCTCCCTGGCCCCAGGGAGGCAGCAGACTTCCCTACGGGTAGGGTCAGGCCGACAAATAGGGCCCTCTGTTCCCCTAAGAATAGAGTCTCCAACAATAACCCTCCTGTCTTTCTTGGTGGAGGCAGTCCTGAGGCGTGGAGTAGACCTCCTCACCCTAGGCATCCTCCTGGGAGCACTTGCTACCTCTTCCTCAGCTACTGGTCTGTCGAGCTCCAGGGCCTCAAACCTGTTATGTAAGGGCACCTGGGAAAGCGGGGCCGGAAGGGGAGGGCGTCGCCTGCGATGTCGAGCAGGGACCTGTTTCCATTCCTCCTCAGCTCCCAAATCCCCTCCCTCTGCCCGACAGCTACAGGGCAGGGGGTCCACCCCCATTTGAGGAGTCTCACCTCGGTACCTCTCCTAGAGGCCCTGCAGGGAGTTACTCCAGAAGTCTATCTCTCGCTCACACTCCCTGATGGCCCTCAACCTCTCCACCTCCTCCTTGAGATCTGCCAACAGGCGGACCAGGTCATCCACCTGCTCGCACCTCACGCACACAGTTTCTCTGCCTCCCGCCGATGGCAGCAACAGGCTCATACACTCCCTGCATCCGGTGACCTGAACTGCGGCATTTTTTAACGGGTAGTCGGTCTGGGTCTGTACCGACTTCCTGGAGAGTGCACCGTGCCTGGTGGAGACCATTATCACCTAGCTACGGCTGTCGTTAAGGAGGTGTTCGTGTGGGCAGGGGGAGCGCTCTGCCCTGCCTGTGCGAACTGCCGCGCTAACTACCACGCCACTCCCTTCTGACGCGCCACGCCCTGTTTGCCCGCCCTGTTTGCTGCGCTCCTGGTCGCTCGCGGTCCCTAGCGGCAGCTTTTGAACGGCTGAGGAGGGGGCGCTGCTGGCTCTGCCTTCGCCTCGTCAGCCTCCCTCATGAGGGCTGCTGGGTCCTGGGCTCCCTCAAGTAGGCTCGATGCCGGAAAAATTAGCCCTGCCTGGCCCGATCCCCTGCTCCACTGCAGAACGCGTCTGCCCCGGAGCCGATCGCCTCTATCTTCTTGTCTATCTGCAGGCAGCCAAGCTATTTTTCTGTTTCTATTAGAGATATCCACTTCAATTCCAATTGCGCAGTCATCTTCAATAGTTGAATCCTTGGCAGAGTTAAACCATATTCAAATTCAGCACAATATATTTTCCTTGTGCACCAGGCATTCCAAAGCCCTGTAAATCAGATGAATTTCAAAAAATAATTCAAACATTGTTATCTGTTCTGGTAATTTCAGAAACTGACTTATATCTTGGAATAGAAAGTATGTGTATCCAGTAAATGTTTTATTTAATAATCAGATTAAATTAAAGAATTTTTTTTCATGCATCACATCCTTCCAGAAACATTAGATTGCAAGATTCATTTCCTCTTTAAGACTATACTATTTACAAGATATCCAGCTCTGTAACTTGGAGATAATACTATCTCTATGTGATCATATATATATATGAAAAATATGTCTATTTAGCAAAACATATATTAAAAATGATGAGTCTGATAAACTGATAAACTGATAAAATTAGTGTAAAATATTTCTTAATATACAACAGGAGCTGCAGTTTAAAATGATTGTGTCTTCCTTTGTCTGTTCTTTGTCTTCTCTCTATTGGCAAGTGCTGTGATGTCAGAGCCCAGAAGACGTACAACAGCTCTTCAAAAGACAGCAGAATGTGGTACCATTGCATATGGTACAGAGAGACATCTTGGCCTAGAGGAAAAATGGCAATAAGACAAGCCCAGCTTGAATAAATACAGATGGGCATTGAATTGTCTTGACAGATCAGATTGTTTACATTATAATTCTATCTGAATAATTGGGGGAATATATATATATTGTATATATGGGGAAGTATATATATAAATATATATATATTTTGATTATATATACATATATGATCAAATTCAAAAGTTTTTGTGTAAAAGGTTTTAAATATGTTGGTGTTTGTTGTCTTCCTTCCTTCCTTCCTTCCTTGCTATTTCTTTCCACCAAAAAAAAAAAAAAAAAAAAAAAAAAAAAAAAAAAAAAAAGAACCAAATTACCTTTATATATCTCCTTGGTTTTATTGTTTTTACAGATTTTTAAGGCTCATAAATAAATACTTAGAGCTCACTATTCTTGTAATTGAGCTCTTCTGAAAATGCAACTTTTTCTGACACCAGCTTTATTCTTGAAATTAAATGGTCTTTTGCAGAAGCTATAGAACAGCTGTACTATCACTGTATAACCTGGGGCAAAAGACTCTTACTCTTTGAAACCCCCAAAATCTACAGTAAATTGATGAACAGAATGCTGTGTCAAAAATCAGCAGGTAGTAGATTCATAGTGCAGGCAAAAAATGTACAGAAATACAGAAAGATAAACTAAGGAAACATCAACATTTTCAACTACATGTCCAGTGAACTGTTTCTTCACTTGATTTCTGTGCAAGCATGTTTGAAAAATAAATAAATAAAGCTTGTCCTCAGTAATTATACTAGGTCAGTAAAAGAACACCCCAAACCATTTTCTCCTGAAACAAATCAATTATACTGTAGAAAATATCTATAATATTGAGAGCAGGTACCTTGATTACTTACCACATGGCAGCTACCAAAATAAGAATATGCTAAAGTCTGCTCCGTGAACAGACCTTTCCAAAATGAAACACTAAATTTTGTATAACTAAAATAGAAAATAAATGGAGGAAAGTTGGTTGTTGTGTTTGTTGTTGTTTTGTTTTGTTTTGTTTTTATATGCTTTATGGAGTAAATATTTTTTGTATTATGAATATATACACATATATATTTGTGTATTTGTGTATATATATGTATATATTTTTTTTTTATATATAGGTATGTTTATATATTTATATATATTTACTCTACACTGTTTTGTATGGCTCTACTAATCACAAAAGTGTGCTAAATCTTAACATTCTTTTCACAGAGCTATAGCTCAAACCCTTGGGGGAAAAAAAAAAAAAAAAAGACTGGAAACATTGTCTTGTCACATGAGAAAGCAACATTCTGTAAGTACTTTACAAAGGATTTCACAGATTTCCATGCTTTTTCTTCACATACACTCCCAAGCACACTTTTATGACAAAGCCTGGATTAGAGAATACTAGCTGCAATTGAGCACTGAAACACAGGTATTAAGATGTGTGAGAAAATACGTTGTGTTTTTGCAGTAAACTCTGCAGGTGCAGAATTTTTGCACGTCACACTAGATCAATTTGCTCAAAACCTGATAAAGCTTGGTAGTTTCTCAGAGGACTGAGCCTAAAATGAAATCACTGTGATGGGAGGGGTGAATTGGTTACTCTTTGTTGTGGGTTAGTCCCAGCAAGCAACTAAGTACCACACAGCTGCTGATTCAAACTCCCTAGGTAGGAAGGGAGAGAGAATTCTAAGAGTAAAAGTGTGGGAACTCATGGCTTGAGATAAGGACAGTTCACTAGGTAAAGCAAAAGCCACGTACACTAGCAAAACCAGACAAGGAGTTTATTCACTCCCTTCATATCAGCAGGCAGGAGTTCAGCCACTTCTTGGAAAGTAAGGCTCATAACGGTTTCTTGGGAAGGCAAACACCATCACTCTATGCCATTCCTCCTTCTTTACCCCAACTTTTATTGTTAAGCATGACACAGCATATGGTACGGAATAAGTTTTTGGTCAGCCTGGTCCAGCTGGCCTGGTTGTGTCCATTCCAAGCTTCTAGTGCTCCCCAGCCTCCTCACTGTCAAGGCAGCACAAGAAGCAGGAAAGTCCATGGCTGTATGCAAACCCTGCTCTACAACAGCTAGAAACACCAGTATGTTAACACCACTATTTTGATAAAAAATACAAAAATACAAAAGGCAGCATTGTGTGAGCCTCTACAAAGAAAATTAGCCGACCCAACCAAAACCATGACATTTTTGCATCCTTTTTCATTACCTTTCCATTGTAATAGACTACAAACACAATGGTTACAGGAAAGGATGTAATATTTCAAGGGAATATGAAAAGGAAAAAAAAAAAAAAAAAAAAGAGTTTAGGAGAGCAAAACTTGGGAATGGGCATAGAGATTTCTTTCATTCCTCCTCTGGTAAGAAGGAAAAAAAAATATGAGTAAATAATATAATTCTTTTAAAGTGTTCTCTGCATATTTACATCATACAGTTAGGAATGTCTTAGCAGACAGTATATACAGTGTATTTAACTGAGTACAGAACCTGTCTGCATGGAATGGTGCTTAAGAGATAAATTCTAGCCAGCAATGTCCAGCAAAAGTGCACACATAATCACAAAGTGTTGCATTGTATTTTCACAGCTTCCAGTTCTCAGCAGTGAGTTATTGAAGAGAGGTCAGTGAAACACCCATTACAACAGCCTAGACAACAAGACCACGTTCAACACTCTCAACAGGATCATTCTTTGTTGTCGACAGAAGGAAGACACAGACACTCAATATGAGTGAACAATGAACTTCAACTTTAATGGATAGCTCAGTCGCCTTTTATCTAGTTCGAACATAATCAACTCATACATATTGCAAAAACTAAGCTCAGGATTGGCTAACACTTCCCGCTCTTTTAGTTCCTCCTTCTTTTAGCTACTGTCCCGCCTTAGGGACTTTCCCAATCGCTCAAGGGCATCGTGTCCTTGAGCCTGATTGGCTCTCAGCCAGCTGCGTACGTGCCCAGACTCATGTGAATTGAGTACGGTACTTCACTAGCCCATTGCCTCCTAACTGCCCAACATCTACATGTCCTATTTCACTTAACCATTCCTCCACACTTCGTGATGCAGGCTACAGAGGATGCCCACACTGGTACATTCTTTTGCAGATCCCACAAAAAGACATACAAAGAAAGACATGTATTGCTCTCAGTTATGACACTTGGAATAACATACAATATAATTCTGCAACACTATCTTAGATCAAGAAACCTAATTTTTTTAACAGGATCCAGCACCACAACCCTGTGATAGCCAAAGAGATCAGGAGAACTATTGCAGGAGTCACCATGTCCCTTTTGTGGTCTACAGAGACGCCTCCCAAGGGAAAGGGGAGAGGGGAAGGGGGGGGAGGGAGCAAGAGGAGGGGAAGAAGGGGGCGGGACATGGAGCAGAGAATCAAGATGAAAGCAATATTTCTTAAATCTGTGTAAATTCTGGATAATGATATGTTGCAACCTAGATTGCACAAAAGTAATAGCAAAAATATTTGCAATGGAAGCAAGCATAAGTTAAACTAAATGCAATATGGGAAGTAGCTGTACTGTCTCTCATCAGGACTACAGCTGGTGATTCTTTCCATTCTGTTTTTTCACCATTTGATGTTTTTTTCAAACAGAGTGTGCTGCGGAAATGTATACTGGGGGAAAATCACTTCCCTAGTCTTGCTGGCCACACTATTTCTGATACAAGCCAGGATGCTCTTGGTCTTCTTGGCCTCCTTAGCACAATGATGGCTCATACTCAGCTGGCTATTGACCAATACCCCCAGGTCCCTTTTCTTCAGTCAGCTTTTTAGCCACTCTTCCCCTAGCCTGTAGTGTTGCATGGGGTTGTTTTGTCCCAAGTACAGGACCTTGCTCTTAGCCCTGTTGAACCTCATACAGTTGGCCTCAGCTCATCAATACAGCCTGTTCCTTTATATAGCCCTCCTACCCTTGAGTAGATCAACATTCTTGCCTAACTTGGTGTCTTCTGCAAACTTACTGAAGGTGCACTTGATCCCCTCAACAAGGTTATTGTTGAAAATATTGAAGAGAACTGTCCCCAGTACTGAGCCCTGGGGGACACCAACTATTGACTGGCCTCCAGCTGAATTTAGTTCCATTCACCATAACTTTTCAAGTCATACATGAAGCTCTTAAATGTTGCTAAGGGAGGGGAAAAAACTGTTGAAAAACTTCTGTAACTAAGGTACACAAAAATATTTTTCCACTTTTCTGTAACAAATAAGATTCTGAATTATGCTCTTTTTTTTTTTTTCAGTAATTCAACAGAAGATTATTCATTTCAAATTGTTTAAATAAAAGTGTTGTGCTACTCAGCACTTCTTTTAAATTATGATAGAATAGTGATATTTGATGCATACAGTCAGCTACAGGAGAATATATGTTTTAAAAGTCCTTATAATAAAAACAATATGTATGAATATTATGTAAAGCTATCATATTATCAAAGGGAAAAATGACAGAAGAATACTATATCTTCAAAAGAAAACTTTAAATAGTGATTATATTAAATTATCTGCTATGAATGTTTGGTTTTAGAAAGAATATTAAATGTTACGAGAAAAAATATGTTAGATAATTTTCCCTTTTTTTTGCTCCCTGATACATGGCTTTCTTTATTATTTCAGAAGTGACTACAGGATATCAATGTGCCTGTAAGCTGATATTCAACTGAAATCTCTGATTTATTTATTTTTTTTATGGTGTTGTTTTGTGTTATTTGTTTTGTTTTGTTTTGTTTTCAATTCATCTGAATGTTTTCTTCCAATTACAAGGACAAGTGAACAAGGCAGCCTTCTATGTTACTTTGAAGAAAGATTGGATAAATTTCAAAGCTGACAATTTCTTTCTCGCATCTATAACTTTGATATTTTTCTCTCCTAGAAAACAGATATTTCCACAAGACATTTTAACAACAGTGCACCAGTGAGAGTATCAGTAAATAAGATGAACAGTGAAGGCGTCACTAAATAAGTTTTTTTTTATTTCAAATGGTCAGGAGTTTTACAAATCTTGTTGTTGTTGTTGTTGCTGTCATTTTCTTTAAGCTTATTTGTTAAAGTTGATCACTTGTCTAACAGACCAGCAGCCAGACTCTCAGACAGATGCTCACTCACTTCCCATCCTTAGTAAAAGCAAAACCAAACAGCAACAAAAATTAACAACATAACAAGAAAGCTCATGGGCCAAGATACAGACAAGGAGATTGCTTCAATTACTGTTGAAGGTAAAACAGATTTCCTATAGGGAAAATTAATTTAATTTACTGGTAAATTAAAATAGATTTTTATATTAAGAATAAAATAAAATAAAATAAAATAAAATAAAATAAAATAAAATAAAATAAAATAAAATAAAATAAAATAATAAAATAAAATAATAAAATAAAATAAAATAAAATAAAATAAAATAAAATAAAATAAAATAAAATAAAATAAAATAAAATAAGTAATTATTAAACAATTTTTCCTCTCCTATTTCCTAGGTTTATCTTCATTCCTTCACTCTAGATGTTTCTCTCTGCCCTGAACAGTGCAGAAGGATGGAAGGTATTTATGCTCATCACAAACCAGTTTCTTTCTGCTGCTCTTTCTTACACACAGTTTTTCGTTGCTTCAGCAAGAACTCTGCCATGGGCTGCACTGCTTATAGAAGTGAATTTCAGAAATATCCGTATATTCCAATGTAGGTTTTCCAAGGGCTGCAAGTCAGAGATCTGCTCCACCATAGCACGCTTAATCACAGAATCACAGAATCATAGAATGCCTGAGGCTGGAAGGGACCTGTGAAGATTGTCTGGTCCAACCTCCGTGGAGGACCAGCAGGGTCACCTAGAATGCTTGGAGCAGGATGGCATTCATGCAGTTTTTGAATATCTCCAAAGAAGAAGACTCCACAACTTCTCTGGGCAACCTGTTCCAGTGCTCTGTCTCCCTCACTGTAAAGAAGTGCCCCTTACTGTGTTTCAGCCTGTTGCTTCTCTTCCTGTCTCTGGACACAACTGAAAAGAGAGCTGCTCCATCCTCTTGACAGCCTTCTCTCACATATTTATACAGATTGATGAGGTCTCCCCTCAGCCCTCTCTTTTCCAAGCTAAACAGGCCCAGTTGTCTCAGCCTGTCCTCATACCACAGGTACTCCAATTATCTAATCATCTTCATAACCCTCCCCTGGACTTGGTCCAGTAGTTCGATGTTCCTCTTGTACTGGGGAGCCCATAACTGGACATAATACTTCATCTGTGGCCTCACCAGGGTTGAGTAGAGGGGGAAGATCACCTCTCTGGCAACACCCTTCCTTGGCCCCCAGGATACCTTTGGCTTTCTTGGCCACAAGGGCACATTGCTGACTCACGGTCAGCCTGCTGTCCACTAGGACTCCCAAGTCTGCAGAGCTGCTCTCCAGGAGGTCAGCCCCCAGCCTGTACTGGTGCTTGGGGTTATTCCTCACTAGGTGCAGGACCCTGCACTTGCCTTTGTTGAACTTCATGATGTTTCTCTCCAGCCTGTCAAGGTCCTTCTGGATGACAGCACAGACCTCCGGAGTATCTCCAAGCTTTGTGTCATCAGCAAACTTGCTGAGGGTCTGCTCTGTTCTATCATCCAGGTCATTGATGAATAAGCTGAACAACATTCAACCCAGTAGTGAACCCTGGGGGACACCACTAGCTACAGGCCTCCAACTAGACTCTGCACCACTAAGCACAGCCCTCTGAGCTCTATCATCCATCTAAACATTGGCCCCTCATCTAGCCCACACTTCCTGATCTTGTCTATCAGAATGTTACGGGAGACAGTGTCAAAAGCCTTGCTGAAGTCACTGAAGACCACATCCATGGTGAAGACACGCCATTAGTAGGAATTCATCATCAAATGTTGAGAAGTTAAGAATGGTAGATTTAAATGCTGACAACCTTCAATTGACCACTTTGAGTGTGCAGTATAAGACATTTTAGTTACATAATCACACAGTATTTTTTCCTGAGAATAACTGCCTGTACACAGAATTAATGATGTTCACTTAATGAGCAGCTATTCAGATTTTTTTTTTCTTCATTTTTAGTGAATGGTCCCATTGTTTATTTACAATACATTATTCAAATGTAACATTACTGAGGGTATTATTACTTCTCCTATCAGTTTTTCTGGGATTAAAAATAATGTAGAAGCTACAGTTAGAAATTACTTCTTTTAGGAAAGGAAATAAGCTCTTGCTGATCTCTGTGTTGTACATTTTGGCTGTTTATGATAAGCCAGTGAAGTAATTTCCAGATAGAATATATGTAATTTTATTACTAACATTACAATAAAGATATATTTTAGAGTTTTAATTATTATTTTTAACTTTGAGTTACTGAATTTATTTTTAAAGTATTCCTTAGGGTTTAAAAGACCACTTTTAAAATTAATATATATATATTTATACATGTTTTCCAAAGTTTTCATTTCAGTTTGATTTTTATTTTCATTTCAGCTCACTATTTGGTTAAATTACACCTATAAAATTAATGGGGTACCAGTAACAAGACAAATTATAGGTGATGAGCAGCTATTGTTATACAAAATTCTAAGGGGGAAGATAGAAATAAAATGAAGTTTTTGAACAATGTTAATCATTCTTTCTTTCTTTCTTACTGTGGAAAATGTTTGCTTACCTGAACATTCTACTAGGGAAAAAAAAAAAAAAAAAAAAAAAAAAAGTGGAATATTAAGAGAAATAATATTACTTAATTTTTCTACACCTTACATGAATTTATTTTAAAGATCTCTGAATTTATGCATTTTAAAAAGTCCACAACTGTCTGACTTCTGCACATAAGAAGAGAAATTTCATGCATTAAGCTAATATTTCCTTTTACTTTATGACAAGTTAAATAATTAAATACTGTTTCATAAATAGAAAAACAGGTGGCCTTGCTTATAGATCTCACAAGAGATAGATTTGGCTTTTGAACTAAACTCCATTTCTATCCTTTCTGGGATAAAGGTTATCCTTAACTGGTTAACAGGTTATCCTTAAAGGTTATCCTTCCTGGTTAACAAAAATATTTTTGACCTGTAAGCTAAGGATATTTTTCTACCACAGAGAAAATTGATCAGTCTGCTTTGATTCATTAAGATGTTTTCTGTTATTCTAACAGAATAAAAAACACTGTGTCAGAAACTTTGGTCTGTGATTTTTGTCTCAACTCATAGAAGAGCTCAGACAGAAAAAGAACGTGTGACAAATTCACAATAAATTTAAGAGTCTGGTTTAAATAATAACAGTCTTTTAAATGAAAGTTTAGACATCATAAATGATAGGGGGGGTTGTTTTGTTTTGTTTGTTTGTTTGTTTGTTTTCTTTTTTTTTTTGTTGATTGTTGTTGTTTGTGTGTTTTCTATAGAATGTTACAAAATTTATTATTTTTTTCTCCCTGGCATTTTAGCAGGTCTATAGCTTTGCTTTCCCCACACAAATAAAAATTAAAACCTTCAACCACATCCCACTACCCCTTCCCCATTTCCATTTCAAAATACAAAATCTGGCAAAGCAAAACAAATAAAAATAATCCCAGATTTATGCCAAAACAGCATAAAAACAGTATAGTTACATAATATATTTTCTAAGTAATTCTGTAATCATAAGCCTGGGTTATGAAATATAATGTCCCAGAAAAAAATCTAACAGAAATCAAAAGCTCTAATAAGGGAAATTGCTTTCTCAGTATTAATGATGAAATTCTGGGTTGTTTCATAGTTAAGGAAAGAGCAAACTTCATTTGTGTGATCAACAAAAAAAAATAAAATAAAAAAAAGCACTGTAAGACTTCTACTTTCCTGGTGGTCATAGAATTAAATAAAACTTATTCAATTAGTATTATTATTATTTTTTTTTTGCTATTTAAGAACAAAACTATTAAAAAAAAAAAGTCAGTAATAGCTGACAATTTTGTCATACATCTGAGGACTTCTTTTTCCTAACTGTCCTTGTGTTACTCTTAGGGATTTAGTCAGGAGGCTCATGACTGGAAAAATTCTCCCTAAATTGGTAGATAGTACTTGCCATTGCTGTTTTTCGTTTCTTTTAGTTTGTTTTTTTCTTTGCTTGTTCTTTGTTTCATTTTGGTTTTGTTTATTTTTATTTATTTACTTTTTAATACTATATGAAGAAAAATGCAGATTTAAGTAGATGAGAAGTCAGTGAGAGCTGGGAAAAAATAGTTATTAGTCCACCACTAGTCCAGAGACCATCCTTCTCATGATAGGTCTTTTTTAGCAACAGGAACCATTGAATACACATGAGTAGAGGTAGAGTGATAGACAAAATTAAGTCTTCTGTTTCTTTCAATCACAAAATAATCATATTGCAATTCAAATATATAGTAATGCAAGAATAAGAAATACTGCCTTCTGCTCACACAGCTAACATGTTGGGGAAAAAAAAAATCTTTGAAAGAAATGGCATTTGTTAAATACTGGCTGTTTGTTTCTTTAGAACACCCTGTATACAATTTATAATTCAATCTCCGTATGCATTTTCAAAAAAAAATGTTTCAATTTTGTTAATTCAAAAAATATATATACTATCATATGAGGAAAAAAAGAAAAAAGAAAAAAAAAAAAAGTTTAAATAACAAATGCACTTATATAAAAGGAATACACTGCCAAAGCCTGTATCAGATATACACATATTTAATCATTATCATAAATGCATGCACATACACATAAATATTTGCATTCATAGAATCATAGAATGGCCTGGGTTGGAAGGGACCTTAAAGATCATCTAGTTCCAACCCTCATGCCATGAACAGGAAGGCCACACACTAGATCAGGTTGCCTATGGCCTCATCCAGCCTGGTCTTAAATGTCTCCAAGGATGGGGGTGTTTCACTATTTCTCTGGGCAACCTATTCCAGGGCCTTCCAGGGCCTCTGAGTGAAGAATTTCCCCCCTAGCCTCTAATCTAAACCTCCTCTCTTTTAGTTTAAAACTATTCCCCATGTCCTATCTATATCTGCCTTAGCAAAAAGCTCTTCATCTTTTTCTATAAGCCTAGGTTGAGCTATGAAAAGCTGCAGTGAGGTCAATCTAGAGCCTTCTCATCATGCTGAACAGACCCAGCTCTCTCAGCCTTTCTTCACAGGAGAAAATTCATGGATGTTCACATCTGTATAAGCAATAGTTTATACAAATTCCTTCTCTGTCCATTCCACACGCATTTATGACAGCAGAAGTAAATCACACAGCTTCAATAGTTCCAGCTGTCCAGACTTGTTCCAGTGTTTATGGACTACAATTGAGCTCATTATATAAAAATATATACCAAGAAAAGAGACTGAGAAGAATGGATTTGTCCAGTCTCAATAAAAGGTTAGAGAGGATTATTATTGATGTATCCATGTACCTAGTGAGAGGATAGACAGGAAACAACCAAATCAAACTCTTCTAATAGAAAAGTATCGGACTTTATGAGAGAGAAATTCTGATCAGATATGAGTAAATACATTTGCACAAAGAGGGCAATCAATTATAGGAGCAGGTGCACGGAGAACATTCACTCCAGTAGATACCTAAACTCAACAGGTAACAACAACCTGTTGGTTGTCCCTTATTCCCCTTATTTTCCCTATGCTTCTTATTTCAACAATGGATTTCATCATCAGAGGTCACTCCCAACATAAATTATTCAATGACTCTGTAAGTTAGTAAGAGAAAATAACATTACTAGTATTTCCAAGGATAAAAGGTCATTCACCTTCTTATAGGTCACTATTATATTGTGATTTAGATGTTTTATTTATTTATTATTATATTTATCAGACACAATTCAAAAACTATTAATATTTTTTCCCACTTTTGGAATTATTTATACAAATTATCTGATGTTTCAAAACATTACTATTTAGTTTGGAGAGACTCTACAAATTTGTTCAAAACAAGCACAAATTACCATCTTTAAGTTTCCTATGTGAAAACATTCTTCCATTAAGTTTCCTATGTGAAAGCATTATTGTCAAGAGCATTGTTGAATGTAATTCCTTGTTCATTACTTTGACAATTTAGCCTATAAAGTTTGAGGATGTTCATTTTGTATTCTGTGAGTTGAACTTTGTAAGAATAAGAATTCAACAAAATCAAAAGTGATGTCAGCATATTAGAAAGAGTACAAAAGTAACTCTTAGAGGTGATTCAGTTAACTAATTTGAAAGACTACCTAAACTACAGTTAATGCTCACTGACACACCCTACAGCACACCAGCCCTCTGATTATTTTTGTGGACATGCTCTAACAGATCCATGTCTCATGCTGGGGGCCCCGGAGCTGAACACAAATACTGCAGGTTGGGTCTCGTAAAAACAAAGTAAAGGGAGTGAACCATCTCCTTAGACCCACTAGCTACACTCTTTTAGATGCAGCCCAGGATAAAATTGGCTTTCTGGTCTGAAAACACACATTGCCAGCTCACATCCAGTTTGTTGTTCATCAGTAGCCCAAGTACATCTTGGCAAGGCTGCTATCAATCCATTCATCCCCCAGGTTTTATTCATGTTTGGGATTGTCCCAACCCAGATGCAGGACCTTGCACTTTGCCTTTTTGAACTTCAAGAGGTTTGCACAGGCCCACATTTCAAGCCTGTCAAGGTCCCTCTGGATGGCATCCCTTTTCTCCAGTGTATTGGCTGCACCACACAGTTTGATGTCGTCAGATAACTTGCTGAGGGTCCACTCAGTGGCATTGTCCATGTCACAATTAAAGATGTTAAATAATGTTGGTCCCAGCAGTGACACCTGAGGGACACCATTCTTCACAGGTCTGCACCTGTACATCAAACCATTAACTACAACAATTTCAGTGCAACCTTACAAACAATTCCTTGTCCTTGGAACTGTTCACTCAACATATCAATGTTTCTCTATTTTAGACATAAAGATATTGTGCTGGACTGTATCAAAATCAGTACAAGTGCAGGTAAATAACATCAGTTGCTCTTCTGTTATCTATCAATGCTGTAACTCCTTTCTGTAAGGCCACAAGATTTGTCAGTTGTGATTTACCCTTAGTAGAGTAGTTGGCTGTCGCCACCATTATCACATCTCTGTTCTCCATGTGCCTTACTGTAGTTTCCAAGAGGATCTACTCCATGATTCACAGAGGTGATGCTGACTGACCTGTAGTTCCCCAAGCCTTTCTTTTTAATCTTCTCAAATTAATTAACTAACCAACTAACTAACGAAAATCTCTTTAAAAAAAAAAAAAAAAAAAAAATCTCTTTTCAAAGAAAAAGAAAAAGCTATAGAAAAGAAAAGCTATATTTCCTATTTTCCAATTACCAGTGTCTTAAACTTACCACCACAACTTTGTAAATATTAGTGAAAAATATTTACTAATATTTGTAAAGATTAGTAAAAAATTAGTATTAGACAGTGACTTAAAAACTTCATTTGCTGGTTCCCCTTGGATACATCACATTGGATCCCATGGACTTGTGCACTTTCAGGTTCCATTAATGGCCATGTTTAAGACAGTTTAAGATTGGAGTCAGTCTGGGATTCAGTGACCACATCCAGGTTGAATTTGTGATCTTGAGGAACATAGGCCTGGTGAGGAGCAAAGTCAGGACTCCGACTTTCTGAAGTGAACTTTCAGCTGTTTGAAGACTTAGAGGAGGAGATCCCCTGGAATACTGTCTTGAGGAACAAAAGAGCTGAACAAAGCTAGCAACTCTTTAAGGATGTTTTTTCTTAGAGCACAAGAACTCTCTGTACCCTTGTATAAGAAAGCAAGCAGGGAGTACAGAAAACTGGTATGGCAGAGCAAGACCTGCTTGTAAAAATGAGGTGCAAAAAGGAAATGCACAAGCAGTGGAAGCGGGGATATGTTCTCTGGAAATAGTATACAGATACTATTTATATGTGCAGGGATGGGATCAGGAAAGCCAAGGCACAGAAGGAAATGAGCTTGGGAAAGGATGAAAAAAGTAACAAGAAGGGATTCTATAGGTACATTGGCCAGAAAAGGAAGGCCAAGGATAGTATGACTCCTCTGACAAACAAGAAGGGAAAACTACCAATCACAGATGTGGAGAAGGCTGAGGAGGCAATTCCTTTGCCTCCTTCTTCACTGCCAGTCAGGCTTCCCTTGTCTATTGTTTCCCTGAATTTGTTGTAGATGTGGGCTGGGGTATGGGGGGGGAGAAGGTTCCTCCCACTGTAAGTGAAGAGCATTAGGTCAAGATCACCTAATTAAACTCAATAGGTACAAGTCTATGGGGCCTGATGACATGCATCCCAGTGTCCTGAAGGATTTAGCTGATGTAGTTGCCAAACCTCTCTCCATTATTTTTGAAAAGTTATGGCCATCAGGTGAAGTCTCTGGGGACTGGAAAAATGAAAACATCACTCCCATTTCTAAAAAGGGTAGAAAGGAAGACCCTGGGAACTACATACCAGTGAGCCTCACAGAAGCTCTTTGCATGGAAAGATCATGGAACTGCTCCTCCAGGAGGCAATGTCAAGGCACATGCAAGACAGGTAGGTGATCTGAGACAGCCAGCATGGCTTCACAAACGGCAAATCATGACCGACCAATCTGCTGGCCTTCTATGATGCAATGACTGCATCAGTTGACAAGGAGAGACCAACTAAAGTAATCTACCTCGTTTTCTGTAAGGCCTTTGACACAGTCCCATACAACATCCTGATCTCCAATTGGAGAGATATGGCATTGAAGAATAGATCATTCAGTGGATAAAAATTGACTGGATTTAAATTAGATGTTAGTAGAAAATTCTTCACTCAGAGGCTGGTGAGGCACTGGAACAGGTTTCCCAGAAAAGCAGTGGATACCCCATCCCTGGAGATGTTCAAGGCCAGGTTGGATGAGGCCCTGAGCAACATGATCTAGTGTGTGGCCTCCCTGTACATGGCATAGGAATTGGAACTATATGATCATTAAGGTTCCTTCCAACCCAAGCCGTTCTATAACTTTATGATTCTATGATTCTCCTACAGTGGGAACTACTTCTTTCTCTTGGCCTCTGCCTTTAGATTCTGTTGAGTTTGGTAGTATAGCTAGAGCACTTGCTAGTGAAGACTGAGGCAGAGAAGTTGTTGAGTACCTCAGCCTTCTCCATGTCAATTGTAGCTAGGTCTCCTTTTTTACTCATCAGGGGAGATCCAGATTCCCCTAACTTCCTTTGTTGTCCTATGAACCTGAAGAAACTTCTTGTTATTTTTATATATCTCTATCCAAGCTCAGTTCTAACTATGGTTTGGCTTTCCTGGTCTCTTCCCTGCACACAGGGACCATATCCCCATAATCTTCCCATTATATGTATCTCTGCCTTCACAACTTATGTATTTTGATTTTGTGTTTCCATTTGACTAAGAGGTCTTGACTTAGCCAAGTTGGTCTCCTGCATTCTGTGCCCTAATTCTTGTATGTTGAGATTGAGAGCTCTTTTGCACTGAGGAAAATGCCTATATATCTAGTAGCTGTCTTCTGCTCCTTTATTGCTGAGGGCAGTTTCCCAGTGGAAATGGCCTTAAACAGCCAAAAATTTGTCTTTCTGGTGTTTTTAGGGTCTTGACTAAACATGTTGCCCATCCCGTAACTGATTAAGGTTGAGAATTCTGTCAGATCATAGTCATTACAGCCCAGGTACTCTATTTGTGAACTTTCCAATAAGTCCTTCCACATTGTTGAGCAACAGGTCCAGCAAATACATCTCTTCTGGTTGGGCTTTCTATCACCTGTACACAGAAATTATGCTCAATGCTCTCCCATAGTTTTCTGGACTGTTTGAAGTTTTCTCTGCCACTTTTTCAGGGTGGCTTAAGTCACCTAGTAAGATCATGGTCTGCAAGAGTGTTGCTTTTTGTAGTGGAAGAAAAAGCTCTTCATCAACATCCTATCCTTGATCTGGTGGTCTGTACCAACCACAAAGTCTCCTTTCATGTAAGCAGAGGGAGTCATCCTGCAACCACAAGCTACCAGAGACCATGATATCTCCTTTTCCAAGATGGATGGAAATGTCTGGATCTTGTTGATATTTGTTTGCTACTTTTTGGAAGTCAGTGCAACAGGGCCCTAGTAATTCTTTGTGAAATTTCTCAAGTAATACTCTATTTCTTAATATCCTTCCCTAATGCAGCATAGATCTTGCAGTTCCTCCACCTGCTGCCTGAGTGACGCTACTAGCACAGGAGATGTACAGACGATGCACAGGTGGAGCTCCCACTTTCCTTCACCCTGGTGAGTGGGAAGCTGATTTTGAAGCCCTCCATTGGCACAAATGCCAATTTGTTCTGAAATAGTTCTTAATCACAGAATCACAGAATCACAGAATTTTCTAGGTTGGAAGAGACCTCAAGGTCATCGAGTCCAACCTCCAACCTAACGCTAACAGCCCTCCACTAAACCATATCCCTAAGCTCTACATCTAAACGTCTTTTGAAGACTTCCAAGGATGGTGACTCCACCACTTCCCTGGGCAGCCTGTTCCAGTGAAATGTGTGTAAGTTTAAAAAGGAAACAAACAAACAAAAAAAAAAAAAGTATTTTTTTGTCCCAAAGAGACACATTACAGCAGAAAAAGCTATGTAAGTGTGTCCATGTAAACCTGATGAGGTTCAACAAGTCTCAGTGCAAAGTGTGGCGGCTGGGTCGGGGCAATTCTAGACATGAGGATAGACTGGGTGAAGAATTCATGAAGACCAGCTCTATAGAGAAGGACTTGGGGGTTCAGGTCGATAAAAAGCTTGATGTAAGCCAGCATCCCAGAAGGCCAGTTGTATCCTGGGCAGCATCAAAAGAGGAGTGGACAGCAGGTTGAGGGAGGGGATTGTCCCCCTCTACTCTGACCTTGTGATACCCCACCTGGAGTAGTATGTCCTTGTCTAGGGCCTTTAGCGTGATAAAGAGGGTCCAAAAGAGGACGATGACTTTGATCAAGGAGCTGGAGCACCTGTCCTATGAAGAAAGGCCAAGAGAGTTGCGGGTGTTCATCATGAAGAAAAGAAGACTCCAGGCTGACCTCATTACAGCTTTTCATTACTCAAATAGGGCTTATAGAAAAGATGGAGAGAAATTTTTTGCTCACATAGACAATGACTGGGTAAAGGCTTTAATCTAAAAGATTAAGATTAGAGGTTAGAAGGAAATTCTTCATTCAGAGGGTGGTGAGGCCCTGGAACAGGTTGCCCAGAGAAATAGTGGATACCCCATCCTTGGAAGTGTTTAAAACCAGGTTGGAAGAGGCCACAAGCAACCTGATCTAGTGTGCAGTCTCTCTGTCCATGGCATGGGGATTGGAACTAGATGATATTTAAGGTCCCTTCCAACCTAGGCCATTCTATGATACTATTATATTTCTGAAATAAATAAATAAATGGCTAAAGTAAATAATTTTACATTGATCTAAGACAATTATTTCCAGCTGCTCAATTAGACTAGAAAGCCAATGTCAACATTTGCACAACATTGATCATCTCTATATAAAAATACATGTATATGCATATAAGTACCTTAAAATAACTGGCCCTTTGCTGCAGAATCTGACATAATTGCACAACCCTTTTCAAGATATTTTACATGCATTTTCCATGATTTTATGAGACACAACTATTTTTATCCTATATTGAGTAGCCAAACATAACTTTTTCATTATTTTTTGGCAGACACTTTGAACTATATTCTGCCTTTAAGGGGAAAAAAAGAAAAAAAAAAAAAAAAAAAAAAAAAAAAGAAAGAAAGAAAGAAAGAAAGAAAGAAAGAAAGAAAGAGAGAAAGAGAGAGAGAGAGAAAGAAAGAAAGAGAGAAAGAGAAAGAAAGAAAGAAAGAAAGAAAGAAAGAAAGAAAGAAAGAAAGAAAGAAAGAAAGAAGCAAGCAGTGGAATAGAATTGCCATCGAGCTGTCCATTTTTCTGTACTTCAGTATAATGGTTTTGTAGAATATTACCTTGTCTGATATTGTAAATGTATTTTTGGTTTCATCACAATATTCCTGTTTATTTTTTTCTTCATTATATTAAAAAATATAATGATGTTCTTTGTGAGAACTTATGCTTCCTAGTGATGAAGGGATGAAGGTTGACAACCCTTACAATCATCTTGAATATTTTTCCAGATCTAGATAACATGAGAATTTTAGAATATTACATATAGGAAAAAATATTATCTTAAAGCTTCTAATAAATGGTACATAGATTTTCTTTTAGAACAACAGAACCAGCAAATAGTTTTAATGCACATGGAAGAATGACCTTCATTTCCAATGCTGTGCAAAGAAAATACCTGATGTCCACAAAATTTCCTTTTACAATAGTTTGAAAGTCATTTCTATAAACAGTCAGAAACCAAACTTTATTGGAGAAGAAACAGAGGATTAACTTTAAACCATTAGAAATTTTTGGGAAAAAAAAAAAAAAAAAAAAAAAAAAAAAAAAAAAGTCAAATTCCTACATATTATTTAATCAAATAAGAATAACACTGGTTAATAACACATATTAATTCCAAGAAGACATTATTGTTCAATCGAATGAGATACAGACTGGGAACACTGAGATTGAAATGAAATCCTTCCTGTTACAAGCAGATTTAATAAATTTGAGGACATCTTTAGAAATTATTAAATTAAACAAAACACTAAAAAAACTTCCATCTGCCTGCCATTATATGGGATTCTGGTCTTGACCCCAGTTACTTTCAGTTTAGAGCACCACAAATATATTTTTTCCCCATTCCTGAAGTGGTAACATTAAGTACTAAGCTCATTTTACGTAATGAATATTCCTTCATATATGCTTAAACCCAGTAGTGAGGTAATTGAGGCTCCTGAAATCACTAGGGAAGATTCAAGAATCAAGTTTCCACACCCCACCCACTGTGGGTGCAGAATTTGGACTAAAAGTTCAGTTCCAAAAAAAAAAATAATGGAATATTATAATGAAAAAGTCATCTGTGGCTTTTTGCTTCAAGAAAAATAGAGGAAGGTAACCTTCATTGACACACATCAAATTTCTTTAACATATACCAAATTATGATAATGAAAAGTATTTACTGTATAATATACATCTCTTTAATAAAAAGGATATTTAATCTGTTATTAGTATTTTAAGTACTATGATATCCAGATATCTCGTTCAGTTTAACATGCTAATATACATGCATATACAAAGGTAATTAAGCATTTACAAAAGAATGGCAAGGGAAAGAAAAATGTGGAAAAATATGAAATATATTGAGTAAGTGAACGCATGACAAAGCAGCATGAAGGGATGCAGGGACAATTTTGGTATATTCGTTTGCTCAGAAGAGTTGAAGCCAAATCACTTAAATGTTAATAAAACCTTCATAGTTTTCTATATATCAAAATAAGAACAGGAGTTTACTGGTCTGTCAAACATGTGGCATATACAACCACTTGGGAATCTGCAGATGTGCCTGATTTTTCTTTTTATGCTGTTCAACTCTTTCTTAGCTCTCAGATACACATTTATCCCATACCATTTTCAGTACACTAGAGATATAAATAATTTCAAAATATATGTCACTACAAGTGGAGGAATGAAACAAAGGAGCAAAACCAAGATACAAGTGAGCCACTCCCAAATCTTTCTGTGTTTTTCTTGTTGTGGTAGTGGTGTATTTTCTTTTGTTTTTGTTTTGTTTTATTGATTGTTTGTTTATTTTTGTATTTATTTTTTCAAATTTGTAGTATAAATAGTAAGAAGTTTTCACTGTCAGTTGTTTCAGTGGCCTATATAAATCACTCCAGGCTCTTGGAGTATATCCCAAATTTATAACTATAAATCATTTGTAAGATAACAATATAAATTTTTTTAGTGTTTACAGAAGTTGTAGACAGTATGCAAAATTGTATACAAAGGCAAAGGTTATGTTTATATGATACTTTAGATAATAAATATCATGTGGCTTAAAATTGATGATGATGACAATGATAACAACAAAAACAACAAAAACAATAACGATAATATTTTATTATTTTTTGGGGGTAAATGCTTCTGTTTTTACATTTCCTGTCATGGGATTACAGTCTGATTGTCTAAGGTCGGCAACAAAAACAAATGTCATATTTACAGTCAAATACAATATTATCAAACAATTCTATACAATTATGTAATATTTATCTCTTTGATAATAAATAACATTTTAATTTCATAAAACAGTGATCATTTTGTCACTGAGGAAGCTGTAACTTCCACAGAGCTTGTCAACTGTTATTGTAAATCAAATAATTTGATTATTCTAACCTGATCATTATTCATCTTCCCTTCTCTTCTTTAATCCAAGTGATACATGTATGATTAATAAATTTTCAAGTGCACGATATCTCATTTGCAAAAGGGAAATCCACAACTTGGAATTCAGTGAAAGTTTTGCAAAAGGGACCAGGGACATGAAAACTGCCTTCACTTCTCTTATGTTAATCGACTTATATGTCTTAGAGAGATTTTCACAAGTAATGAGACAATTGAGTTTAAGCAAGAAACTAACAGGGGGTAAAATCATGTGGTAAAGTGTGGTAAAATCATACTGACCACAAATGAGGTAACTTGACTTCACATCTTGAGATTCTTCTACAGAGTTCCCCTATAGTGCCATTATCTTTCTGACATGATGAATCTAGCAAAAGCCAGAAACAATTAGATTTGGATGTGAAGACCACCTGCTCATCATTATTACTAGTAGGTGGATGGAAAAGATTTAGTGTCAAGGGCCTAGAGATTCACAACACACATTATATCTTCATGAAATCTGGAGAATATGTGGTTAATTATGCAGCTGCTATCACAACTGTGTAGATGTCTGAGTGCAAAAAAGTAAGGAGTGGAAAGGTAAGTGGGAAGACATTTTAGTAAAAATATAATAGTAATTTATATACATATACATACATACATAAGTCTCTCAAAAATATTTGTGGAAATATTTTGTTTTACAGGGACAAAATCTCTATTCCTAAAATCAATGCTAAAAGTGTAACAATACTAGTGCTCAGAAGGCATCTGATCATTACTCATCTCTGGAGGGCCTTGCTCATCTTCTAGTACACTTAAGATGAAAGAGAAAAATGATTTATTCTATATGCTGCTGCTAAATGATTTTGAGCCTTTGATTCCAGTTTGAAACAATTTCAGAGAACATAAGATTCTTTTATTTTCTTTCTGCTTTTAAGATAATGTTTATAGTTTTCCCAATTGTGGCTCAAAGTTCTATCTGTGAAATTTCCTGACGCTTTCTGATAGCAGTTAAACACTTTGCTGATGGATCTCTGTTGTTTGCCATAGTGGCTGCTGTTTACTGATTTTTCCACCTCTCTGTCTTGTATTTTGACATATCATTCACAGCTTATGTGTGACAGCTCCTTTGTGTAACCATGTTGCATTATATATCACTTCCTTTCTTGAAGTTGTAATGCAGAATTTTTCTACTCCCAGAAATACTTTTTCATTTGGCTTTAGAAACATCTGTCATATTCTGCAGGATAATATACAGTACACTCACTTCTTACATCATTTATCTTAGAACCACTTATTTCTTCCTTATTTTGATTCCTTTCAGTTAACATCCATCTTCTCTCTTCAAAGATAATAAATACCTTTTCCACTCCCATTTCTCCTTATCCAGTTGTTCTTTACTTATAGTAAGCCAAAATGAAGTTAATATTTCTCAATATATTTTGTCCAATTCCTTTTTTTTTTTTAATATCTGTCAATGAATAAAATTTTAAAGTAAATAAAATTTTAGTCTAACATTGACATAACAGAGAATAATTTTACAGTCCATGCTGTACTGAAGGAAGAACATAACAATGTAGCTTTTAACAGACTAAAATATCTACTGTTTTTTTCATATAAATCTCAGCTTTGTTAAAAATATATACCTATAGACATGCATTTAACATGTCATGTGCTACATAAACGTATGTATGCATGTATGTATATATATTTATGTATACATGTATGTAATATGCACATATGCATACACTAATTCTCATACGTGCATATGTTATATGCACATATGCATACACTAATTCTCATAATAAATGAGAACAAAATTTGAAGAGAGAAGGTTAGGGGAGAGAGAGGAAAAGAAATACAGCAGCAACAATATTACTCTCTGGTAAAAGCAGTATTTTAGTGGCATCTTCTAAGTGTAAACTTTTCTCAAACTGCATGAGTGAATGATTCATTTAATCCAGCATAGGCAAAATGGTTGTTATTGTTTTTCTCACAGGCACAAGTGTCTACATTCAACCTTTTTATTTATTTATTTAACTATTTATTTATTTATTTTTGACATAAAACATTAATTAACTGTAAGTCAACTTTTTTTTTTCTAAAATAAAAATAAGGATTATCGCTAAATTTTTAAAGATCTAAATTAGGTATTCTGAAATTCCTTCAAATATCTAATAAAAGTATAATTTATGTAATAGTTGCTTAACAAGGTTTTTTAAAGGATAGTAAAATATTTAAAAGTAACTTTGCAAGTAATGTAATATGTACTCTACTTATTAATTATATAGATAGACATGTTATATAGTTTTATATAATTACAAATATGAAAACAGAAACCATAAATTTGTATTAATTTATACATACATATATTATTATTATTATTATTGTTGTAATGCATAAAATCCCTGCCCTGTCCATAAAACAAAACTTATGATTCAGTAGTAATAGAGATTATGCGTCCACATACCTCTAGGAACCCAGTGGTTCTGCCTCTAATTCCTCATCTCTTGCTTTTTCTACTCTAACATCTCTCTTCTTTACATTTCTGACCGTGCAGTTCATCTTATTGTAGCTGTTATCCTCTGATATTTTCCAGTGTCAGTATAGTTAAAGAACTGAGGGTTGACTGAGGTGTGATCTCCACTTTGGATGTATATGCAGTTGCCTAGTTTTGTTTGTTTTTTATTCCTTAGAAAACTGAAGCAGAATATGTACCTATAGCTGTTAGAAGACATAAACATAAGCTAGTTAATAAGAATTGTCATTACCTTTCATATATATTTAGAAAGACCTCTAGAAAAACATATAAAGAAAATAGGATTCTAGAGAAAATAAGATGGAACTCTTAACAGAAACAGTTAGTTTTATTGATAAAGATTCTGGTAGAGATAAATGAATATTTTTAATATAAACTGAGTAGAAAGAAACAACTGAAACTTTAACATTTTACTGAAACAATAGATCTAGATCTCATGAAAATATTGGATTTTTGCTAAGTTTTATGCTACTAAATATAGGTACTACTTATATCTTTCCAGACCCCGGAGTTACTTGTCGTTTGATCATAAAATACTTCAGTGGCTCTGTTAGGCTTACCATGAAATAAAGATATCGAAGATATTGATTTTTTTTTTTTTTTAAACTCCTCCTTATCTGTATGACTTCTTCACATTTTGCATTATATGCAACTCCTTATAGCCTTGGATTTGAACTAATGTAGTGGTGTGTTTTTGTTTATTTGTTTGTTTGTTTTGTGTGTGTGTGTGAGTGAGTGTGTGTGTGTTTTTTTCCTTAAATAAGACTAATTCTCAACATTAAACAAAGGCCTTATCCCACTTTCCAGCTGAGAAATACTTTAAAGACTAATATGGGGTACACTGAAAATACAGGGTACTATGAAAAGTTGGGAAAATAATTTCCATTACTTGAAATCTTAGTATTTAATTATCAGTGAGAAAATGAAATTAGTCAATAACACACAAACTGGAATTTCCAAGACATAGCTACCAATTCTTGTAAGCATTTATTGTTTGTGGTTTTTTTTTATTATTGTTGTTATTTGGTCATTTATGAATTATTTTTTTCCTTTTTTTTTTTTTTTTTTTTTTTTTTTGAAAGAAAGCACATAAGGCATGACTCTTAATTAACATTATGTAGTGGGTTTCCGTGGCAAGGTTTTGGTAGCAGGGGGCCATAGAGGTGGCTTCTGTGAGAAGAATCTTGAAGCTGCCCCATGCTAGGTAAGGGCTGTGCTGCTGACCAGAGCTGAGCCAAAAAGCAATGATGTTTGTGCCTCTGTGAGAGCATATTTAAGAAAGGGAATAAAAAACGCATCTACACAGCAGCTGGAAGAGTCAGAGGAGTGAGAAACAGACTTGCAGGCATCAAGGCCAGTGAAGACAGAGGGGGAGAGGTGCTCCAGTGTTGCATTAAGGGGTGTAATTGATTAACCGTTACGGGTCCAGTTGGATTCAGGGTACTGACCTATCACAATCACAGATTCACCAATAACGCATTAACCGATATTGATCTGGTTGGATTCAGAGCACTGAACTACCACAGTCACAGATTTACCAGTAATGTATAACCACCCTTACTCTAGTCGCGTTCAATGAGAACTATCATGGCTAGGAACAATGCAGTTAAGTGCAATTTATTACAGCAACAGGTACACAGATTCTTTGGATTGATGGCGATAGTTACTGTCTGCACAAGCAAGCTAGCATGCATGAAATACACAGGTGACACGGGAGGACAGTCTGGAAATTAATGCATTAAAAGGCACAAAGACTTTATAGAGATTTCTAAGTTTCTGCGGAAATGCACAGTATAACCAAGTATTCAAATCTCACACAAAGGTGTCCCAATGGGGGAGAAGAGAGGCTCAGCTCGTTGACTGATCCCAGGGGTCAGGAGATTGTCTGGGTGGTGTATTCCCTCAGGAATCTCCCCTGAGGTGGTATCTTCCTTGACATCCCCTCTCTCTTAGGCCAATTTATATTATTTTCTATCTTTTAGGTGGAGCTTGAGTGACTCTAGTCAAGTATATTTTAGTTATGATTGGTGAAAAGTTTTCCCATCTCTGTTTAAAGGTATAGTTATATTACCTTTGAGGAGGGGGAGTGAGAGAGCAGTCGTGGTGGAGCTCAACCACCCACCCAAGTAAAACCACCATGCATTATTGAAATGAAATCCAAATATTTTACATTCAAAGTCTTATTTAATACTTTGATGTTTGGAGCCTCAATATGTTTGTAAAAGTGGTTTGCAGGATCAAGATAAAAGATATTCTAATGTTCATATTAGGAGAAATGAATATGTTTCTAGAAAAATATCTGAATGTAGACCTCAGAATTAACTGGAAGGAATATGACAAATTCCTAGAGACAATAATTCTATCTATTAAAAACATATATCTTCTAAAAATAACCAATGCCATTCTTATTTCTGTTTGATATTTCTTGATATATGAGCTGGCAGAATAGTCAAAAAATATTTATTGCTTATTTGTCTACACTGTTTTAAAACATTACAATATTACAACTATTGTCTATAGGTACTTGAATGCAAGGAAGTTGCTTTCAGAATGTGGTAAATGGCTGCTGCTTTACATAAAATTGGTTATTTCCATAAAATACTTTAAGGGTCTGAGAACTATGCCTCTTGAACCTTTTCCTAATATTGAATTTATGCTTTGGAAGATATTTTATATTCTACTTACTTCTTACAATATAAATTTTACTGTACATTTGACTCATCCTGCTTTAAACTAATATAATATTTGTAATATGTTGTAATAACATTTTCTCAATATTTTTTATAAGATCCTTACAGCAAAAATGTAATTATACTGTAACAGAACATACCTATACAGCTTACAAAACCCTTTTAAAAGTCATGTACAAAGTGAATTCTTTTCTTTCATATTAATCAATTTTACTTACAATAATCAAAGTTTACATCATCAAAATATGTCCTGGAAATGTGTATCATATTGCCAAACTCTACTCAGTGGTAGCCAGTGATCAGACAAGGGGTAATGGATATAAATTGAACCACAGGAGGTTTCATCACTATATGAGGAAAAAAATATGGTTTTGGTCACAGAGCACTGGAAGAGGCTGCCCAGGGAGGGTGTGGAGTCTCCTTCTTTGGAGATATTCAAAACCCATTTGGATGCTATCCTGTGTAACATGTTCTAGGTGACCCTGCTTGAGCAGGGTGGTTCGACTAGATCGAAGTTCCTTCTAACCTCCACCATTCTGTGATTCTGTGACTACCAGCACTAGATCCTATCACCCTGTCTAGTTTCTCTCCAACACATGAACATACACAAATTTTGCAGAAGTTCCAACAGTTTTTTAGCTTGTGTCTCTGACCTTACATACCTAACCTTACAAACCTGAAGTCAGTGAGAATTTTAACTAGTCATTTCCAAGATTCATGTTCTGTTCAAAATTTCCCATCTGGTCCTGTATTAAGCAATTTAGATTATTTAAATAATCGGTATCAGGTAGATGAGGAACTTGAGATTACTTTCAGAAGAAATAGCGAGGATGGGACATATGAGAAAATAGTCAGTTTTCATTTGACAGCTTGGTGGCCACTACTTAAGCTTAGCCTGTTCTTAGATGTTCAAAAACACAATATTGTTCATTTTTTAGGAATAAATGACCAGGGTATATGCATAAATAAATAATAATAATAATAATAAAAATAAACATTAAAAAAATACAGATTGGGGGACAGGATATAGAATCAGAATCTCAATGTCTACTACTTTATTTGGAGAGAAACCTTTTTTTTCCCTGTACATTGGATGTGAGAAAGCTTCCAGAAGGATATATTTTATCATAATGGTATGTGAAACCTATTTATAAATTGAGACAAATACATTATTTTACACAGCACTTTTTTCCCCATTTTGTAAAGAACATATATGATTCTTTCCAGAAAACACCTGATTGTTTTCTTTAATTTATTGACTGATCATTTTTGGCTTGCTTTAAAGTGATCAGATTGATGGGAAGACTTCCTTTCAAAACCTATTCCACAGAATTAGAGAGTGCTAAGAAAAGTTTCTTAATATTCTTAAAATTCACCTTCCCATCTACCCTTATATAACAGGTATGAGGGTCTAGAACATGACAGTCAGAACAATGAAGTAGATGAAAACCCATCCCAGTTGAAGAGGGCATCTAAGGTAAGGCAACCTACCCCCTGCATTGCTATGCCATCTGTCAAAAAAGAAAGTAGAGTTATTGTCATGGGGGACTCCCTTTTGAAAGGGACAGAGGGCCCAATATGCCAACCGGACGCAACCCACAGGGAGGTCTGTTGCCTCCCCGGGGCTTGGGTGAGAGACTTTGTTATGAAACTCAAGTGCCTGGTATGGCCCACTGACTACTACCTGCTACTGGTCTTTCAGGATGGTAATGATGAGGTAGCAATGAGAAGTCCGACAGCGATCAGAAGGGACTTTAGGGCTTTGGCGTGACTACTTAAAGGATCAGGGGCACAGGTTGTGTTTGCCTCTGTCCTTCCGATATGGGGAACTCATTAAGCAATAAATAGATAGATCCATGAATTATTATGGGAGTTCAAAGTAAGGATGAGCTGAACTGCAAAGACAAACACACAGGTATTTGTAGAGGCAAGAAGCCATTACAGGGACATAAATAACTGTAGTTATGTCTTCTTTTTAAAAGTATGACTACACAGTGTATCTTGGACAAAAACAGACTCTGGCCAATCTGGTAAACTGCAGAACTTGCAAACAATTATTTTTTGACTAGGTACTGAATGAAAAACTTGCAACACATCTTTACAGAAATGTAAAGCACAGGTGAATGATTTGCACACCAAACAAATCAGGATCACATTTTAAGGGATTTTTCTTGGTCCTGTTTAAGCTAAGGGCTAAGAAACTGTTAATTTCAGTAACAGCAGATTTAACTCTATAGGAAAAAGTCTTAAACTTCTCTAGTTAGTGGAATTTGAATCTACATTTTGTCACTAGAATTCTGTCATCTAAACTCTCATATGTTTTTCTGAGAACCTCAGCAGTGGACTCCTGCTCACATCCACAGTGAAGTTCAAGATTAAATCCTTAGGAACACAAACATAAATGTGTGACCTTTACATACAAAACAATGATTTATGCTGGGCATTTTAATTAAATTAAATTTGAATGTATGAATAGATTCCTATGATCTTATTACTTTACATTACAGTTGGGAATTTGAATTTTGTTACTCTAGAGAGTTAAAATTGTACAAAACATATTTTACACTGCACATTTAATATGTATTCTTTCATTAGATAATCCACAATTTTTCCCAAAGGTATAACTGATATGAAAGCTATACAGATTGGTAGCCCCATATCCACATGAACAATAAAGTTGTATGAGACATAAGAGAAATCAATTTATTTGTGCAGAAGCTAGAGGGACTAAAAAAGTAGATGAGCTCATGGTAAAGCAGATGAGCTCAAGGTAAACCACATAAGCTAAAGTGGATACATTGCAGATAGTGGATACATTGCAGATACATTGTCATAATGTCATGACAAAAACCACACAGGATCAAGACTAGCTATTTATGAAGAAAAAGATAAAATAATGGAAGATTTTATCAATAGGAAAAAAAATAAAAGAAAAAAAAAGTAGGAAAGAAACTAGAGATATTTACATTATGCCAACATACAGGTCAAACATACTTATCTTTTCAGAATTAGCGGATGCTGAGATTGTACAGTGGCTAGTTATAGATATTGGTGTGAAAAGCAACAAAAAAAGAAGTAAACATAAAATATTCAGAGATAAATATTCTGTTTTAGTGATGGAGATAATAAAGAATGAGAAAAGAGAGGCTCTGAAAGAAAACAGAACTCTGACACTTTCCATTCTCAGAAAAAGATTTTTTTTTTCTTTTAAATTAAACTAAACATTTTGACTGACTTTCACACATACTTGAAATTTGTCTGTTTTTCATGCTTGCCATGCTTTTTCCACACTTTGAGATGATGTTGATTTGTTGTTGTTGTTGTTTGTTTATTTTTGAGTCTATTCTGTACCTATCTGAAATGTGAATCATTCCCAACACAAAATGTTGGATTCTAACAGAAACAACTACTGGCTACCTGGACAAGACTCAAAACCTTGATCATTTAGCTTCAAGGAACACAAGCAGAAAATTAATAAGGACTTTGTAAATGAAAATATGGACTATTTTTTCTACAAATAAATCACAAGGAAGTAGAAACAAGGGCAAATGAAACTACAGAGGATAAACCTCAGGAGAAGGAGGCAGCAAGCCCCTTCACTGTAACAACATCTTTCAGATTCTGGTAAGTCTATTGATGTTTACACAGGAGGGAGTCCATGGACAAATGGAAATTTGTCAGATTTAATATAATAGGAGCTTAGAAAAGCATTTGATACAGTGCCTGATGAAATTTGCCTTCAAAGAATAAGTAGGAGTCATCTTCTGTGAACTGAAAATTGCCTGAAGCATAAGGAAGAAGAGTACAAGAGAAGTACAAGTGTTATGTTACCTGTACTATGGAAGCAATACATTAAATAAAATCACTTGTGCTATTAAATTAGGAGTTGCAATTACAAGAACAGAAGTAACACTTATGAAAGGAGAAAGGCACAAAATCTCAAACATTGAGGAAAGTAGCACAAAATTAACTCTGAAGAACATTTACTCTAAAAGCAGTGAGTAAAATTGATCGTTGCATATTACTTAGCTGTGTTTTCAATGGTGTATGAATAAAAATATTTCTTTCAGCATCACATCAAAAGCAAGTTATAAAACAACATTCTGCAATTCACACTTACAAATATTTATAGAGATAGGCTTACTTGCAGGGATTTTTTTTTCTCCACATAAATGACCAGGGCAAAGCAACTGATTACTGGGCCTTTCATCCAAGTAAAATATTTATCAAGTTCAGTGTCTACACACACATAGAAATGATTCTAAAGACAAGATGAACAACAGTTATCTTCATTATGCTCAAGAGGAATGTTGGCTTTGTTGGAGACTATAGAAAGTATAAAGTGAACAACAAATTAGGAATTAGCACTCAGCCACTGCCTTGCATGTGGTGAGAAAGCAGAAACACCATTTTCTGTTTGATTAAAATATGAAAATTTTGACCCAGATTATTTTTTGAAAGAAAATTACAAAAAACTATTTTACTACTTTCTATTTGACCCTACTCTAATCACAATATTAATCCAGACTGAATCCATGATTCTGTACTGATTTAACTCAAATAATGTAAAATTGAGAGCCACTACATTTAACATTTTGTGTAGGATTTCCTTCAAAAAGTTTACAGGCATGACTGAAACAAATGGAACCAATTTTAAAATTCTATGAGAAGCCTATTTGCTTTCATTGTCTTTGTTACCTAAACAAATTTTATCAAATCTTTTTCAGCTGAACAATTTCAATTAGAATTTTACAATCATATTTTCAAACAAAAGGTTTATTTTAATGTTGTAATAAATAATTGCTAGTATGTAAAACTCTGCTCAGGTTGTCCATTTTTTACTTCTTACCTTACCTTACCTTACCTTACCTTACCTTACCTTACCTTACCTTACCTTACCTTACCTTATCTTAATTTATTTTATTTTTAGTGAAGAGTTAACTGATTTTTCCAGGACAGATGTCAACCGATACTTTTCTCCTAATTTACTTTTTTTTAAAAAAAAATCTACAAAACTAATAATACTAATATTAAGATTAAATTCATACTAGCACTCTAGAGCACTTTCATATGAAATTATCTTATGAACACATTTCTGACTGGGGAGAAAGTAATCTGTTCCTGTACACAAATCTGAACCTCACTTTTTTCCCATAACCAGTTTTTTATTAGGACAGATTTATCTCTTCTTACCATGGTAATTCCTCTTTTAGTTTAAAACTATAACTCTTTATCCTATCACTATATGCCCTGACAGAGTCCCTCCCCATGTTTCTTTTACCCTTCCAGTACCCTCTAGGTACTGGAAGTGGACTATAAGGTCTCCCTGGAACCTTGTCTTCTCAAGGCTGAACAACTTAATCAGACTGTCTTCAGAGGAGCTGTGTTCCAGACCTTTGATCATCCTCATGGCCCTCCTCTGGACTCACTTTCTGTATATGTCCTTCTTATAAATGGTCTTGCCCCTTTTAGGACTTTTTTTGTGGTTTCAACTCTTAACATCAAGCCAATTATTCATGGTCCTCTGAGTACTCTTTGAAGAAAATATAAAAATTAGTGGCCCCTGCCTCTGGCTCATGCATTCAAGGCAATGTTCAGAATTAGTGAATTTGTTCTTAGGGTTAAGAGTGAGACCACTCCTGTAGTACAGATTGACTATAGAAGAATTACATGTTCCAGCTATTTGGTACTATCAGTGTGCTCAGGAAGATCTATTCTTTTTTGTTGTTGTGGTTCATTTCAACCATAACTCCTCAATAAAACAGTGTTATTTATAAATTGTTTTGACTATTTGTTCATAGGTTTCTAGAAATATCTTAGATTAAATATATATATATTTGATTGATTCAGTTATTTAATAAATAATTTCTGTAGAGTAATGCTTTTTTTTTTTTTTTTTTTTAAATAGCAAGCTATATAAATAAGTATACTAACTATAGAAATTTGCAAACACTGTAGCTGTTAATGTCATAATGTCTTCTTGTGTTTTTATAAGTTAGAAATTCAATTTGCTTCAGTTCTCAGGTGAAAAGATTTGTTATTGTTGCTTGTTTGTTTGCTGTTTGTTTTTGAATATATTGATAGATCATTTAGTCAGGATTCTTCAAGAAATATCTTCTTTTTTGTTGTTTGTTTGTTTTGTTTTGTTTTTCCATCAATGTAGATTTATATTTTTTGTAATTGTTTCTTAAGAGAGTGTTTCAAATTATATTCTCATGATAAAACCAGAAATGCCTTCTCAGTGACCTGTTCTCCTTTTCAAATATTGTAAACTAAGCCAGAATCAAATCTCACTCTTTTGTTTTATACCATAAAACTGATATTCTACAGTATTTCTTCTGAGTTCAGGTACAAAAATTCACTTTTATACATATATTGCACAAAATCAGTGCAAATACTGCCTGTCACATTTGACTTCACAAGTCTGCTACTCCAAGCTCATTTTAAACTGCTATGCTCACTAAATAAACCCTTGCTTTTCTTCTTTATATTAAAGAAGCTTTATAATAATTTCTGCTTTTAACATCCTCCTTCCTTCAGGTTTTATTTTAATTGCTTCATTAAAATATTTCAATGTCCATCTGAGAATCTCATCTGTTCACCTTTAAATCTTCTTTCAGAGAAAACTGATTCATTTCCCTTCTGATTCCCTGTCATGAGAGTGAATTTTGTAAATGAGATGAAAAAATACTTGATTGTGAAGCTAAAAGCTGGTGGGAATTTGTGGGAAACACAGGCTGGAGGACATGAGGGACATGAAATAATAGTGACTGCAGGGATAAACAGAGGCAAGGAATAAAGACAGGGTCCAAATTCCATTAATGGGTTAATATTCAACATATACTTTTCATTTAAACAAATTCAAAGTTTGGGGAGTAGGGACAAACTTCAGGAAACTTAAATCAAGCATAAAGAATATTCTTCAAACAAAAAATGTTTTCTTCATACAAAACATGTATGCTTTAATTATGCGGATTTAATTTTTATCTTTTTTTTTTTCTTATTTCTTAGTTATGATGTCTTCAAGTGCAGATGACATAGCTGATTTAATATAATGAGAAAAAAAAAAAAATGTTCTAATATGCTAGATGAGGTCTTCTTCAGAAAAACAATCTTATACTGTATTTTTGCTAAGTATTTAGAATCAAATACCACATAAGTAAGGGACAGTTAACTGGTAATCAGAGAACAGTTACAATTTGATTCTGTAATTTTGTCTGCCTGAAATGAAAATTCTGATACTCCCAACACTCATCTAAAATTCCATATTGATATTTTGGACTGTGGAACTGTAATTATTCTAACAAAAAGTTTTAGTCAGAAGAAACATAAATTTACTTTTTTGTTTTCAAATACAATGATGTCAACTAAATTTGATGTGACAGATACAGATGTATGTTGAAATATGTGGTTTTCTTTGAAGGATTGGTAAAACATGCATGAATTCATGACAGGTATTTTTTTTTTTTTGTTTTCTGATTTCTGTTCTGTTAGTAGAAGTGAATTTTGAACTACTATATTACTGTAGCTTATTTATTTATTCAATTTCTATGCAGCTAATATATATATATATATATATATTATATATATATTATATATATATAATATATATTATATATATTATATATTATATATTATAATATATAATATTATAATATATATTATATATTATATAATATATATATTATACATATATATTATATATATTATATATATAATATATATAATATATAATATATATATTATATAATTATATATTATAATATATATATTATATAATATATATAATATATATATTTTATATATATATAATAAAATATATATATAATATATATATATAAATTGTACACAGAATCACAGAACTGTAGGGGTTGGAAGGGACCTCGAAAGATCATCAGGTCCAACCCCTCTGCCAAAGCAGGTTCCTCAGAGCAGGCTGCCCAGGTAGGCATCCAGACAGGCCTTGAATATCTCCAGAGAAGGAGACTCCACAACCTCCCTAGGCAGCCTGTTCCAATGCTCCTTCACCCTCACCGTGAAGAAGTTCTTTCACACGTCAGTGCAGAACTTCCTGTGTTTTAACTTGCAGCCATTCCCCTTGTCCTATCCCCACAAACCACTGCAAAGAGGTTGGCTACATCCTTCTATCCCCCACCCCAAGATATTTATACACACTGAGGAGATCCCCTCTCAGTCTTCTCTTCTCCAGGCTGAACAGACCCAGGTCTCTCTGACTTTCTTCATAGGGAAGATGCTCCAGGCCCCATATCATCTTTGTGGCCCTCCACTGGACTCTTTCCATGAAAGCCCTGTCTTTTTTGTACCGGGGAGCCCAGAACTGGACACACTACTCCAGGTGAGGCCTGACCAGGGCAGAGTAGAGGGGGAGGATCACCTCCCTTGACCTGCTGGCCACGCTCCTTTTAATGCACGCCAGGATCCCATTAGCCCTCTTGGTCACAAGGGCACAGTGCTGGCTCATGGTCAACCTGTCGTCCACCAGGACCCTGAGGTCCTTCTCCGCAGAGCTCCTCTCCAGCAGGTTGTCCCCCAGCCTGTAATGATACTTCGGGTTGTTCCTCCCCAGGTGCAAGACTCTACACTTGCTCTTATTAAACCTCCTTTGGTTTCTTCCTGCCCATCTCTCCAGCCTGTCCAGGTCTCGCTAAATGGCGACACAGCCTTCTGGCATGTCAGCCACTCCTTCCAGCTTTGTGTCATTGGCATACTTGCTGAGGGTAGACACTATTCCTTCATCAAGGTCGTCAGTGAAGATGTTGAACAAGACTGGACCCAGCACCGATCCCTGGGGAACACCGCTAGTCACAGGCCTCCAGTAAGACTCTGCGCTGCCAATCACCACCCTCTGAGCTCAGCCTGTCAGCCAATTCTCAACCCACCTTGCTGTCCACTCATCTATCCTACACATATAATATGAAAATAGAATTATTGTTTCCTTTCACAGAATCACAGAATTTCTAGGTTGGAAGAGACCTCAAGATCATCAAGTCCAACCTCTGACCTAACACTAGCAGTCCCCACTAAACCATATCCCTAAGCTCTACATCTAAACGTCTTTTAAAGACTTCCAGGGATGGTGACTCCACCACTTCCCTGGGCAGCCTGTTCCAATGCCTCACAACCCTTTCAGTAAAGAATTTCTTCCTAACATCCAACCTAAAACTCCCCGGGCACAACTTAAGCCCATTCCCCCTCGTCCAGTCACCAGGCACGTGGGAGAATAGACCAACCCCCACCTCGCTACAGCCTCCTTTAAGGTATCTGTAAAGAGCAATAAGGTCACCCCTGAGCCTCCTCTTCTCCAGGCTGAACAAGCCCAGCTCACTCAGCCGCTCCTCGTAGGACTTGTTCTCCAGGCCCCTCACCAGCTTCGTTGCCCTTCTCTGGACTCTTCTGAGCACCTCGATGTCCTTCTTGTAGCGAGGGACCCAAAACTGAACACAGTACTCGAGGTGCGGCCTCACCAGAGCTGAGTACAGGGGGACGATCACCTCCCTAGCCCTGCTGGTCACACTGTTTCTGATGCAAGCCAGGATGCCGTTGGCCTTCTTGGCCACCTGAGCACACTGCTGGCTCATATTCAGCTGACTATCCACTATCACTCCCAGGTCCTTCTCTGCCTGGCAGCTCTCCAACCATTCATCTCCAAGCCTGTAGCTCTGATTGGGGTTATAGCGCCCCAGCTGCAGGACCCGGCACTAGGCCTTGTTGAACTTCATGCAGTTGACCTTAGCCCATCGGTGCAGCCTATCCAGATCCTCCTGCAGAGCTTTCCTACCCTCAAGCAGATCGACACACGCACCTAACTTGGTGTAATCTGCAAACTTACTGAGGGTGCACTCAATGCCCTCATCCAGATCATTGATTGACCGTCTATCCAGCCAGTTTCTAACCCAACGAAGCGTGCACCAGTCCAAGTCAAGAGCAGCCAGTTTCTTGAGGAGAATGCTGTGGGAGACAGTGTCAAAAGCCTTGCTGAAGTCAAGGTAGATGACATCCACAGCCTTTCCCTCATCCACCCAGCACGTCACTTTGTCATAGAAGGAGATCAGGTTCGTCAAGCAGGATCTGCCTTTCATAAAGCCATGCTGACTGGGCCTGATCGCCTGCTTCCCCTGCAAGTGCTGCGTGATGACTCTCAGGAGGATCTGCTCCATGAGCTTTCCTGGCACTGAGGTCAAACTGACAGGCCTGTAGTTTCCCGGGTCTGCCCTCCAGCCCTTCTTGTAGATGGGTGTCACATTTGCTAGCCGCCAGTCAGTTGGGACCTCCCCCGATAGCCAGGACTGTTGATAAATGATGGATAGTGGCTTGGCCAGCTCCTCTGCCAGTTCTCTCAGTACCCTTGGGTGGATCCCATCTGGCCCCATCGACTTGTGCACATCTGTCGTGGTTTAACCCGGCTGGCAGCTAAATACCACGCAGCCGTTCGCTCACCCTCCCCCCTCCCTCTCTGGAACGGGGGAGAGAAATGGAAAGTGAAGCCTGTGAGCTGAGATAAAGACAGTTTAATAAGACAGGAAAATAATAATAACAAAATAATAATAACAATAATAATAATAATAATACAATGGTAATAATTGTAATGATAATAGGGAAAATAATAATAATATGTACAAACAAGTGATGCACAATGCAATTGCTCACCACCCGCTGACCGATGCCCAGCCTAACCCCGAGCAGTCCGGCCCCCTCCCCCCCGGTAGCCACCCCTATATATTGTTTAGCATGACGTCAGATGGTATGGAATACCCCTTTGGCTAGTTTGGGTCACCTGTCCTGGGTCTGTCCCCTCCCAGCTCTTACTGCACCCCCAGCCTGCCTGTTGGCAGGACAGAGCGAAAGGCTGAGATGTCCTTGGCTTGGTATAAGCACTGCTCTGCAACAATTAGAACATCGGGGTGTTATCAGCACTCTTCTCATCCTAAGCCAAAACACAGCATTCCACCAGCTACTAGGAAGAAAATTAATTCTGTTCTAACTGAAACCAGGACAACATCCAAGTGTCGTAGCAGGTCACCAACCAGTTCTTCATGGATAGTGAGGGCCACATCCTGCTCCCCATCCCCTTCCACCAGCTCAGGGTACTGAGTATCCAGAGAACAACCGGTATTGCCACTAAAGACTGAGGCAAAGAAGGCATTGAGCACCTCCACTTTTTCCTCATCTCTTGTAACTAAGTTTCATCTTTGTAACTAAGTAAAGGATGGAGATTCTCCTTAGTCCTCCTTTTTGTGTTGATGTATTTATAGAAACATTTTTTGTTATCTTTAACGGCAGTAGCCAGATTGAGCTCCAGATGAGCTTTGGCCTTTCTAATTTTATCCCTGCACAGCTTCGCAACATCCTTATAGTCCTCCCTAGTGGTCTGTCCACTATTCCAAAGATTATAAACCCTCTTTTTTCTCCTAAGCTCAAGCCACAGTTCTCTGTTCAGCCAGGCTGGTCTTCTTCCCTGCCAGCTCGTCTTTGGGCACGTGGGGACAGACCGTTCCTGTGCCATTAAGATTTCCCTCTTTCTTGCTATGCGTATTTTTCTTCTTCATTGTTATTGACTCCACAATAAATGACAATGTCCATCTGTTATTCACTTAAATATTTTGTTGATTTATTTACAGCTGTTGTTTTGTTTTGTTTTTATTAGACAAAACTTTTATGAAGAATTAGGGTTTACATTGTTTTCTGAAAATAGTTTATCATGGGTTTAGTTTAACCTGGTTAATAAAGAGATTATAGTCAGAAGTTTAAAAAAAAAAAAAAATCTGTCCAAAGGAATATTCTATAGAAATAATTTTAACTCGTCCACATTTTAGGACTAGTTAAACTCAAAGTTGAGATCTGATCTTTATTGATGGAATTTTTATATACAATTACACAAATTTTGTGTAAATTTTTTTTTGTAAAATATTATACAAATATTGTCATTTGTAGACCTATATCTTGCCTTTTAACTACGTTCTTAATCAGTTTTCCATTCCAGGTGCAGCCCACCACTAGAATTTCTCCTGAAAGCAAATTCATATTTATCCAGTGAATTACCCAGTGAAGTTAAATGAGAAATGTGCAATTGAATTGAAACAAATGGACATACCATCTTTTCATTTCTAGCTTTGGGAGTGTTTTAACTGTAATCATAATTTTATTGTTTAATCTTCTATTTAATAAGTGTTTTTCTCTCCAAAGCATCAGCCATTTGTTGGTAGATATCCTTCCTATCTAAAATTGTGAGTTCTAATTATAGTATCTACATCTTTGATGAGAAAAGATCTTTTTAACTGGTGTTAATTATGATTAATTTATTAATTGATGCTGCTGTCATCTATACTGTAATGCACTTGCTAAAATGGCAATAAACATTCAAGCATATCTTTTTATTCATTTATTTTATTTATCTGAATAAAAGTATTTTTAATCAGTAATAATTCTTATTTATATCATGTTTCATGAGATATAAAATAATGAACTATTATGACAAGACTTTTGTCAGCTCTGAGACAAACTGGAAAGCATCAAGAGATACAAATGGGTAAATTCAAAAGAGCAGGTATTATAATTATATATCAGTTGCAGATAGGCTGCTTCTATCATTTAGTTATGCATATTATCTGTATGGAAAGAGTAATACCTTTTCAAAGAAAAGCAAACATGACTTTAAAAGAGATTTAATGGGAATGTAGTAAGTTTTTATATTGTTATTACATGTAATACTATTTCTCTGCATGTATCTCATCTTACTTCCTAGAGAGAGACACAAATGCTCAAACAAATACTCAAATCTCCAGCATGTGCAACAAGGAAGATGGGTATCAGTTATGACACTTAAAAAAAAATAAAAAATAAAAAAATAAATCCTTGTTGGTCTTTAAGAACACATGAAAATTCAGTAAAGTCAGTAAAGTCTTCAGTAAAGAATCCACAGAATTAAAAAAGGAGATATACCAAATACATATACGTTTGCCTAAGTGTCTTCACAAAAGCTATGTTGGGTTTTGAGGGGTGGCCGAGTCTTCAGCTAATCCTACTCCTACCAACAGGTCCACACAGAGCTCTGCAGCCCCAGGACTTTTGATTAGCCAAAAGGTCTTTGATGTGAAAAAATGCAGACACTTTCAAAATGCTTTTAAGTGGTTCCTTATCAAATATTAAGATAACTGCTGGACATTCATTAGAGCAACTGAAACATTAGAAAATGTTTCATGAAGTCTAGCACGACTGAGTACATTTTTGAATTGTGTATAGTACTGTATTAAATAATGAGAAAAACTAAGAAATTTGTCAAATAAGCAACTTTGCTCTGCAAATATATCTAAACTACTTAGCAAATAATAAATACCCTTTTTGTCTTCATTATTTGTATGATTATTTGAGCAATCGAATGATTTACTAGCTAAAATTCCTGAATGTTTCACTAAGTTAAAAATGGCCAGCATTAGTAATAATTGTCCTTTATGTAGGACACTTAATGGAGTTTACAATACATTCAAAGATACTGTAGAAAGTAATTACTCTTTTACCTTTTACCCCTTCTTCTTAGTGACATCCATCTATCTTGACTTCCCAACACAGAAAAGTTTCAAGCAGTGTTGTGACTGAGAAATATATATATATATATATATATATATATATATATGCATATATTTATATTTTTATATATTGGCATTATTTATATTGTATTTTATGGCAATATTTATATATATTGGCGGCAGATTTCAGCAGAAGACATAGCTCTCCTGGTCATAGATAAGCATGCCCTCAAGTTTACAATGTTCAAATTAACTCAATATTTTAAGTTAGTTCTGAGATTTTTTCCTGGAGAGATCCTTGAGATATTTAATCTTTAACACCAGCCCCAAGTATTAGCGGTCTTGAATGGAATCTGGGAGCCTGCCATACTATAACCTTAAGCACTGTTACTTGGAAAGAGTCACATATAGACTTCAGCCTTAAGACTCTGAAATATGAAATATTTTAATTTGAAAAATCTCAATATTTTTTTGATTTAAAATTGCTAAATTAGCTATGTGATTTTGCCCTAAAATGCTTAAGTTTGACACAGTCTTTTTTTTTTTTTTTATAGCAAAATTTTTCATCTGGTTCTTGTAACATAGCCACATTACCAAAAAAAAATAATAAATCTTAAATTATCCATTCAAAAATAGACATAAACTACGTAAATAAATTAGTTAAGTAAGTGAGCAGAGACATCTGTTACTGTAAGAATATAAAAATAGGTGAGTAAAAATTAGATAAGTACATAAAAATCTATCCAAAATATTACAAAGAACAAAGACGTAATTGCAGTATTCATGCTGCAACGCTTTTCTAAGATGCTGAAAACACCAGCTGAAGTTAACACAAATTGAGGATGTTTCAAATTTTTAAAAAGTTAATGACTCTCTATCATATTAGGAGAAAGAGTCAGGTGACATATCACTTTACTTCTACAAGCAAAATGTTCTTGCATTGCAAAGCAAAATATTTTTGCATTGCATATTTTCCTTTTCATTCTTGAACATAGAAAGACAATAAGTATATTATTTATTTACCTGAAAAATTAAAGATCTGTGAGGTGCTTAAAAATACAGAATACCAAAACTACTTTGATCACACTTTCCTATAGCAGGATTATATATACATTTCTAATACTGTCTGAAATATATGCTGCTGTGGGTGGCATCACCTGTTCCCTAGAAAGTAATTTGTTAGTGCTGACTACAGTCAGGGAGAATGAGCAGAAAACTAATTTAAAGAAATAGTTACTCAATCAATATTTTTTGTCTGAGAGTAGAGAAACAAATTTTCAAAACCTTCCTTTATAACACATTATGCTTACTTGTAATTTTAACTGTTCTTGCTACAAACTCCAAATGTACACATAGCATCACATAACAAAAAATATTTTTTGTTATCATATATTTATCAACATCATATTTTGGGAACACACATGAGTGTAGCAGACAATAGATGTGAATCTCTGCCCGTGGATTCAGTATTGTTTACTTTTAAATATTTCTGAAATATATATATAATAATTTTTTTTTCTTTGTCTGGTTGCTCATGTTTTGTTTTGTTGTACCTCAGAAGAGTAATTGTGGTTGTTTAAGAAACAAATTTCATGTTAAAATATTTAGAAATGTTATTTTTAATTTGTTATTTTGTAGTGCGTAGTACAATTAAACCTGTTATGAGGTTTGCTTTGGTGTTGTTTGTTTTGCTTTGTTTCATTTGTTGTTACCTTTGTTGTTTTGTTTGCTTTTTTTTGTTTTACATGTTACCAGTGCCAATTTAAATTTAATATCTCAGAGTATTTATGACTTGTTTGTTTGAGTTAGGTAATTTTCAGAGAAACATGAGAAACATTTCAATTCTGAAGTTTCAAGAGTTGGGAAAAGGAGTTTGATTACATAGCTATGGTGTACACTCACATGCCAGAGGGAAAAATAAATAGTTTTAATAGTAACATTGAGCTCTTAGGCAACATGCCCTGTTCTGGGGTTAGGAAAGATGAGACTGCATGGTGAATTTTGAGCTCTTGTGTTGGGAATGTGGATATTCCTTCTCTTAGTTTTTTTCTGTTTTTAAAGTCTGGTTAAAATCCCATTCAAGTAAATGGAGAGATGGGTCTGAGCTTGAATGCCACAGTGACCTAAAACTTGGTAAACTTCTCAGAATTCAGATCCTTCACAGAGCTCTATTGTTGATTTTAAATGTCTTTGTGCAGGCAGAGTCTGAAAAACAATCCAGAATCTTCAATATTGCAGGAAATTAAAACAATTTTATCCTCAAATATCTACCATTACTGCTTGTATTTTATAATTACCTTGAACATTGATTCCCATATACTTCCCTGTACACGTGTCAACAGAGTTTGTCATGAATTTTCATTTTGTCCTCTGCATTTCATCAGCCTCAGTCTCGCTTATTGCCATAGGCTACTAGAGTGGAACTAAGCTCTGTGTGAAGCATAACAAAAGAAGAGGAATTCACATATGAGAAAGCTGGTCTCAGCCACTACGATAGGTCTTAATCCTCCGAGCAGTGCAAGTTCTGGAACAACAGGCAGGTTACTCTGAGAAACAGGATGAAATATATGAGATACTGCTGATATTTTCTCTGCTGTGGATGTGAGAACAAAGGGTCATTGGCAAAGGGCTGTGTGAAAGAGCCCCTTCAAAAGAACAGCTTGACTTATTGTTCAGAAAATCAGAAATACCAGTGAAGAACATTCCCCTCAATAAATAAATAAATAAATAAATAAATGTATTTGTAATTACCATAGGTATTGGAAGATACCTTTTTCTTTTATCTGAGCTGAATTAGAATAGTGATGTCCATCAACTTCTTGTTCTAGTCAAAGCTCTGCATTTGACTGAAGAGAAAATAAAAATATATTAAAAAAAAGAAAAAAAGAAAAAGAAAAAAAAAAGAAGGAAAAAGTAAAGAAATAAAAAATGTAGGAGAGCTGGGAGAGCTGAGAGTGAGAAAACAAATAATATATCAGACATGGTTAGAATATTTATTTTCTATACTATAGACAACCAACTTAGTCAAGAAATGAGCTACATCTAACGATTACAAAACATATCAAGACATCACAAAGAAAATTAAAATTATACACTTTAAAATATCACCAATGAAAACAAAGCATGATGAAGAGTTAGTATGCAAATAAGTTTAAGTAAGTGATGAATATTAGGTTGAGTTTAAAAGCAGCAATGTAGTCAGTGGCAAACCAGAGACATGGGTGTGTGATAACATTGGATAACAGGCAGTAGAGGAAACTGTGTTGCTTGGAGTGGGGAGAACAGGGAGGTCACATATTAGAAGCATCAACATGAACAACTAACAAAATAATCTTGTCATCTTTAGCACAAACTTTATGCATGTACATGGTATTGCACATAATGAAAAGACTGAAGAAGTGGCAAGATTTCTGAAGGGAGGAAAGATCTTCTGATCAATAAGTACATCTTAGCCTGATTGCATAGTGGCTCTGACAAATTGATTAAAAACACTGCTACCCAGATACTATTGCCCAGGAGGACTGTAGCTTGAATATGAAGCTTTGAAGATGGGATGAAAAGTCTGTAGAAATACAAGCAGAAGGGATTATCCTGGGGGGAAAAAAAAAAGAAAAAAAAAAAAAAAAAAAAAGCAAACAAACAAAACACACACACACATGGAAAACAACAACAACAAAAACAACAACAACAAAACTGTCTGCTTGTCATGCTGATTAAACTCACAATAATATATATTGATTCCAAATCCTTCAAAAAGAAGGACATGAATGAATAATATAACATGCATAATAGACATCAGAGTTCATTGTTACTACACTATCAATGAAATGCACTGTGAATCTTTCTGTTCAAGCTGCACAGCAGTTATTGTTTTGGAACCACTATCAAGGGCAGCAGATTGAAGGATCATTCCTTTAGTGCATCACAAATTATGTTACAACTTGAAAGTGAAAATAGATTCTTTCTTTACTTCTGCTGTATCCCACAATAGACAGAGGAAGGATGAACCAGAGAACATCTAATGAATTTTAAGTATGTCCCAATATATTTCTAAGATGATACACCTTGTATAAGTCTGAGTACCATCTGCTTACCATGTTGTTCCAGCAAACTTTTATTTCTGTTTATGTCCTTCTTACCATTTACAGTCAAAGAAAGAAGAAATATTTGTTTCACAGCTTGGTTTTATATTTTAATTTATTTATTTGTTTATGGACGATAATATCCATTGATACATTTTCATTTGACAGTTGGGGTAAAAGGGAGGGGAAGGGAAGGGAAGGGAAGGGAAGGGAAGGGAAGGGAAGGGAAGGGAAGGGAAGGGAAGGGAAGGGAAGGGAAGGGAAGGGAAGGGAAGGGAAGGGAAGGGAAGGGAAGGGAAGGGAAGGGAAGGGAAGGGAAGGGAAGGGAAGGGAAGGGAAGGGAAGGGAAGGGAAGGGAAGGGAAGGGAAGGGAAGGGAAGGGAAGGGAAGGGAAGGGAAGGGAAGGGAAGGGAAGGGAAGGGAAGGGAAGGGAAGGGAAGGGAAGGGAAGGGAAGGGAAGGGAAGGGAAGGGAAGGGATTTCTTTAAGGAGAAAAATCTTTTTTTTTTTTTTTTCTCTGATTGTATCTGATTGACACTGCTTGTGTCTCTGTGAGAGCAGATCTAAGACAGTGAAAAAAATGCTATGCAACAGTAGTTGGGACAGTAAGGAGTAAGAAACAGCCATGCAGACCCCAAAGTCAGTGCAAAAGGAGGGCAGGAGGTGCTCCAGTCACCACAGTGCAAGTTTCTGTGTCCTGTGGCGAGGCCAATGGTAGAGCAGGCTATTTCCCTGCAGCCCCTGGTCCCCATTGCGGAGCAGATTTCCACACTACAGTCCAAGAAGGAGCCCATGGTGGAGTAGGTGGATGTGTCCTGCAGGAGGCTGCTACCCATGGAGAGCCCTTACAGGAACACGTGATCTGGTGGGAGCTGCTGCCTATAGGGGACCTGTGTTGGAGCAGTTTGCTTCTGATGGATGGACCCTATGGTGTGGACCCATATTGTAACAGTTCTTGAAGAACTACAGTCTGTGAGAAGCCCATACAGGACCAGCTCTGGAAGGACAGCATCCTGTGGGAGGTACCCCATGCTGGAGCGGTTGCAGAGAGTGACTATGAAGAAAAAGCAGAGAGAATGTTTTACGGACTGACTGTAGCCCCCATTCCCTGTCCCCCTGCACTGCCTGTGAGGAGGAGGTAGAAAAGGGTGTTTGTGCAGGGCAGGGGGGGGAGGAGGAGGAGGATGGGGTGGAAACTGGTTTTAGTTTCTTACTGTTCTAGTCTGCTAGAGATAGGCAATAACTTATATTAATCTCCCTATGCTGAATCTGTTTTTCCAGATAGCTGGTGAGTGAGCTCCTTGTCCTTATCTCAACCTTTGAGCCCTTTCCATCATATTTTCATACCCTTTCTCTTTGAGGAGATTGTGTGAAAGAGCTGTGGTGGAGTTTACCAGCATGATAAAACCACTTTTTTATTTTTTTCTAATGTCTCTTCAATTCTATTTCAATTATTTTTTCTTTCCTTAACTGTTATTGTGAGAAGTAAAAAAGTGTGGAGGAATGATGAGATCTAAAAAAAAAAAAAAAAAAGCTACTGTATTGTTATAACTATTTTTTTCCTTGTCTTTTTTGTTGTTTTTAAGTTATCTACAACTATTTCCCCCCCCCCCCCCCCCCCCCGCATAGATTAAATACAGCTGGAATACTTCTGTATTATCATTAAACTGAGTGCCCTGGGAATAAGAGCGCAGTCCTGTGAACTACATGCTGCATGCTAAGTTTTTCATTTTTATGTTATATAAGATAGAGCCTGAGTCATGTGGTAAGGGAGGATGCTGGACTGGAGGAACTCTGGATAAATTCCATCAATCCAATAGACTCCAGAAGACTTTTAGCTATTTTTATTCTTAGAGGTTTTCTTTAAAGCAGGAGTAGAATCAATGTGATTCATTCTATAAGAAAAGCAAGATGAAAAACAGGTAATCCATGAACAAGCTGGTCAGGATGATCTTACTTGGTCTCTAATGTGTCGTTATAGCCCCATCATATTCCAGCCTGCCATTATGTGTTGTCTGTTAGCATGTGCCACTGAATGTCCTGTAATCCTTTTTTCCATTTTTCTCCTCCTTTATCTTTTATTCATAATTTTTCATCGATATTGATCTGCTTGAAGGTAGAAAGTCTCTACAGAGGGATTTGAATGGGCTGGATTGATGGGCTGAGGCCAACTTTATAAGGTTCAACAAAGTTGTTTTGGGTCCTGCACTTGGGACACAGAACCCCACGCAATATTACATGCTGAGGGAAAGCTACCTAATGGAAAGAGACCTGGGACTATTGGTCAATAGCCAACTGAATATGAGCCATCAGTGTGCTCTGATGACCAAGAAGGCATCCTGACTTGTAACAGAAAGTGTCTCCAGCCGGACTAGGGAAGTGATTGTCACCCTGTCCCTCTAGTGAGGCTACATCTCAAACACTGTGTTTGGGTTTGGACCCCTCATTATAAGAACATCAAGTGCTGGAACATGTCCAAAAAAGGGTGATGAAGCTGGTGAAGGGTCTAGAGAACAACTCTTATGAGGAGTGACTGAAGAAACTGTGGTTATTTAGCCTAGATAAAAGGAGTCTCAGGGAAGATCTTATCACTCTCTACTACCTCAAAACTACCTCAAAAGAGGTTGCAGTGGGGTGGGGGTTGGTCTCCTCCCAGGTAACAAGCAATAGAAGGAAATGGCTTCAGGTTGTACCAGGGGAAGTTCACGTTGGATATTAGGAAAAAAAAAGTCTTCCCTGAAAGGGTAGTGAAGTATTGGAACAGGCTTCCCTGTGGGAAGTTGTTGTGTCTCTATCCCTGGAGGTATTTACAAAGATGTAGATGTGGTGCTTAGGGACATGGGTTAGTGGTAGACTTGTCAGTGCTAGGTTAATGATTGAATTTGATGATTTTAGAGGTTTTTTTCCAGCCTAAATAATTCTACGATTTTATAAATGAAAAATAATGTAAATCTATAGAAAAAGTTTGGACTAAGTGGTACAGCTTTGTGACTACAAAATAAAGTATATTATGGGAAAAAGAAAAAAGAAAAAAGAAAAAAAAATATATATATGTATTTGTCAATGCAAACAGTTTGTTAAATACTTTTGTTAAATCATTAGCTATGGTCCTAATGGTAAATGAAACATTAGAATGATATCAAATAGAATTAAAATCACAAATTATTTATCTTAAATCAAATATTGTATTCTCCTTTCATGATGGTGTTGCAGAAGCTGAGGCACTGGAGAAAAAGACTATTCAGAAAAATTAGACTTTTCAGTGAACAACACTTATGGAAAGAGAAGTCGAAAAGTTCCATGTATTCCATATGGAAAAAATGAATAGTAAAAATTACAATAATGTGTGAATTAATATTTAATGGCGTGCAGAAGTCTGCTTCTCTTGCTTATGACATAACACAAGAAGAAAATGAACGTTTTCAGATCTTATGAAAAGCAAGATAAAAATTCATCAGATCACATACTCTTTAATGAAAATAGCTCACGTTGTCTTTTGAAAACCAAAACTTTACTGAACATCCAATACAAATGTATAAGAAGAATACTCAAGAATTGTGAGTTAATTCATTAAAGGAAAACTTAAAACTTCTTGATGTGATGGGGTAAGTATTACGGGTGGAGTCTGAAACTTTGAGGACAACAAGGTGCCTGGAGAATCTCCCAGAGGAGTAATATCTTCAAATATGTAGTCTTAGACATGGTCTGGACAATATTCATCACCAGAAAAGCAATATTTCAAATCAGAGTCATAGGGTAAGCCTACAGAAATTTTTAAAGCTTTCATAATCCTGAATTATAATTCAACAAATTCTTGTATCATGATATGAACAGAAAAATAAATTCTATATGTTCCACTTAAGCCATCTTACTAATGATATCTTGTCCTAATGTTTGTATTGTACTGACAGAATTATTTATTCATCTGTGCAGTGATCACAGTATGGTCCAACTGAGAAACTGTGGTATAACAATGGTTAAATTACCTTGATTTATTTATTTTTCAGTGTCATAGAGAAACACAATTTGTAGCTATCATGCAGGGAGCAATGCATAGGCAGAAATTAGTTGGGGCTAGAAGGAAATATTTGTAAACATTTACTTTAGTTTGTTCTTATCTTGTATATAAGGTTGCTCTAGTTATGTGATATAAAGCTGGTACCTTCCTCACTGTGAAGGATGACAACTTGAAATGTTCTAGTGTTCCTCAAAACAACTAATTATTTTTGAGAAGGTCTACTGCTTTTCTGATATAATTCATCCTCATATTACTTAGTTTTGAATGAAATGGCTAGTGAAGCATCACAATACCTGAAGCTCAGCCTCAAATAATTAGAAATCACTGCAGCTTAGTAGAAGCTTTGCACAAGGATTACTTTAAGATGAGAAGTTACAGAAATATGCATGTACTTTCCTTCACCCATAGGCCTAACTATCAAACCAATGGAACTGCTGGAATAGGAGTAAAACTTTTTTAGTGCCCACTTCTAAAGAGTGTATGTACTATTTAAAGCTTTAAAATATACTGCTGTGCCATAATTTGAATGACCGTAAATATTAAGAATTCATTTTAATAGTAAGCATCATCTTCATGAAATGAGCTGAGCCTCTTCATCCTATCTCATGCATGTCATACTTAAAATTAATATTTAGTCTATGAAAATACCAGAACTTGAGATTTCTTTTTGGCTCAAAGGAAGGAATGAGTGGAATGAGCCAAATAGACATACAGTGTGTTAGATGACTTCAACCTAAACACTATTAAAGCAGAGAATAAAAATGAGGTTATTAAATATAAAAGCGAGTAGAGGTATTTTTATTTATATTTTTTTTTCATTCTGTGTTTTCTCAGTGGCTGAATAAACAGATGGAATTAAATGAACACATTTGCAGATGTGCTTAACTGGCAGAGGAATTAATGAGAAATCTAAGGAAGGATGTCAGCTTCCAGGTGTTTGGTATTTCAGCAGTGTGAAAACAACAAAAAGGGTTGTATGACTTCATTTATGTGACAAAAAAATCAGCAATGACCGCACACAGAAACAGAGATACATTTTTTAAGGAATGTTTTGAAAAAACTCTAAAGTTTAGAACTTTTTTTTTTTTTTTTTTTTTTTTGGGGGGGGGGGGTGTTGTTTTGTTGTTGTTGCTGTTTTTATGTGCAAATTTAGATATAAAGAAAGTACTTAGAATTAGAGCTACTCATAAAAGTTTCAAAATGGAAAACAAAAGCATTGGTTTTGCAAAAAGTTGTGACACTTTCTGTTTCATAGACAATGGTACTGGCAGATGTTTTATTTTCTGTGGATCTGACAAAACGCTTTGTCTTCTTTTATAGGAAAACCCTGTTGCTTTGTAATGCAAACAAAATACATATTAAGTACTTAGTACTGTCATTTTTAAGTGCTTTAATAATAAATTGAACTGCATAAAATAAAAATATTGGATTTTGCTAGAATGTTGAAAAATTTACAGACATGAATTCCTGTAAATCAATTTGCTCTGATTTCCTGGTAAACTACATTTCATAAAAGAAACAATCATAAGTATGGAAATGGCCTACTTAATTCTTTTGTTGCTTGCATGATTAAGATTAAGTTAGTAGGGGGGACTATTTATTTTAAATGGGAAAAAACATTTCCTTGGCCCCCCACAGGACAGTATAATTTACCAAAATTCTTCACAGGATTTGATTGGTGCCAGCTGTGAAACCAAAATAGTAGTTATATGTTTTCAATATTATTTCAACAATTCAACACTGAAGGATATCTCTAACACTGTCATCTCCTCTAACTCTCCTGTTATCCCAGCTGACATTCATTCAGTGGCACACTGTAACCACAAAAGAAGTAATGCTTTAACAATTACAGTTAAATATAGCAATGCGACCTCAAACCAAAAATGATAGGGCTGCTAATCCTTAATGTCTCAGTGTCAGCTATACGATACAACATAAATGAGCTGGGATCATGCAGTATCTTCTAGAATGGCTGTAACTTGTAGCTCAGATCCTGGAGAAACAAGGATGTTCTGGAGAAACAACATGTTCTACCCACATTTCTACAATTTGCATGCTGTATCAGAATTAATAAAAATCTCCCACTACTCTTTTCCTTTGTCTTTGGATAAATACCCAGAAAAATTAACATCAGGTACAGCTGTTGAACAGATAAATGTTCAGCCTACCCTTAAAAATCTTGTAGTTTATATAAAATGATAAATTATTAAAACCACATGCAAACAATATTTAAGAACATCATCCCAATATGTATTTATAGCACAAAAGCAGATTTATTTCACCTGCATAAATCCAGATATAAAATTAATTTATTTCTTTCCTTAACTCTTATTGAAGAAATACATGTGCCTTTTTCTTGCTGAATTTCCAAATAATTGAAATACTTAGCTCTGATTTGATGAAAAAAAAACCCTTAGCTGTTACTGTTGAAGATGTTTGCTGCTAGACCAGTACTTTCAGATAAATAATAATTTACAGTATTGCTAGTAAAAGTGGTTGTGTATTGAGCGTCCCATATCAGTACTGAGGATGCTGGAGGAGTGGTTTCTGTGGGAAGAGACCAGGGATTGCTCTGTGCTATACAAAGCTGGTTCCTCATGGAGAAAGCTGAGCTTATCAGTAAGGCTTGTAATACCGCTGTAAAAAAAAAATGTTTAAGAAAGGGCAGAAAACACAACATGGAGAGAACAGAAGAGAAGGTAACAAGAGAAGAAAGGAAGAATAGAGAGAACACCAAGGTTAAAGAAGAAAGAGGGGACGAGCTCCATGGTGGAGCTGATGTCCACATTCCAGCCAGTAGAAGATCCCACAAGTGAACAGGTGGATTCTCCTGAATGCACTACAGCCTGTAGAAAGCACATTCTGGACCAGGAGAAAACTGTGAGGGAAGGAGTGGCAAAAAGGTGAGAACGTTTGGAAAGAAATGGTGTCTGGAGTGAAGATGAGCCTGGAAAAGGGGGAAAAAACGTATTGGTTTAGCATTTTATTTTCTTTTCACTACCAAGATCAATTTTAACTGGTAATAAATTATTGTGATGGAATTGCAGAATCAAAGAATGGTTTGGATTGAAGAGACCTGAAAGATCATTTGGTTCCAACAGCCTTGTTATGGGCAGGGACACCTAACCCAGGGCCAGGTTACCCAAAGCCCCATTCAGGTTGCCCAAAGCCTCATCCTTGAACACTTCCAGGATGGGGCATCCACACCTTCTCTGGGCAATCTGTTCCAGTAAAGATCCAATCTAAATCTACCTTCCTTTAAATTAAAGGCATTACTCCTTTTCCTATCACTACATTTACTGACATGGAGTCTCTCCCCATCTTTCTTGTAAGCCCCTTTTAAGTACTGGAAGACTGCTTCAAGGTCTCCCGAGTCTTCTCTTCTCCAGGGTGAAAAACCCCAACTCCCTCAGCCTGTCTTCTTAAGAGAGGTGTTCCAGCCCTTTGATTATGCTTCTGTCCTTCATGGACCCACTCTAACAGGTCATAGATTCATTGAATCATTAGGGTTGGAAAAGACCTTCAAGATCATCTAGTCCAACCATCACCCTACCACCAATATTACCCATGTCCCTAAGTCCCTAAACCATGTCCCTAAGTACCACATTCAACCTTTCCTTAAACTCCCTCAGGGACAATGACTCCACCACTACCCTGGGGTCCCGTTCCATTGACTGACTACTCTTTCTGAGAAGAAATGTCTCCTAATTTCTGACCTGAACCTCACCTGGTACATCTTGAGGCCATTCCCTCTAGTCCTATCACTGGTTAGCTGTGAGAAGAGGCCAGACCGCAGCTCCCCACATCTTCCTTTCAGGTAGTTGTAGAGAGCAGTAAGGTCTCCTCTGAGCCTCCTCTTCTCCAAAATGAACAACCCTCACTAACTCCCCACAGGACTTGCAGGCCCATCACCAACTTTGTAGCCCTTCTCTGGACATGCTCCAGGGCCTCAGTGTCTTTCTTGTAGTGAGGAGCCCAAAGCTGAACACAGTACTTGAGGTGCAGCCTCATCAGAGCTGAGTAAAAGGGGACAATCAGCTCCCTGATCCTGCTGGTTACACTATTCCTGATACAAGCCAGGATGCCATTGGCCTTTCTTGGCCACCTAGGCACACTGCTGGCTCATGGTCAGGTGAGAATCAACCAACACCCCAGATCCCTTTCCTTTGCATAGTTTTCAAGCCACTCTGCCCCAAGCCTGTAACGCTGCATGGGTTTGTTGTGGCCAAAGTACGGGACCTGGTACTTAGCCATGTGGAACCTCATCCCATTATCCTCTTACCATAGATCCAACCTGTCCAGGTCCATCTGTGGGGCATTCCTACTCTCCAGCACTTCCCCCCAGACTGAAGTCATCTTCAGACTTACTCAATTCCCTTGTCCAAACCATCAATAAAGATATTAAGGAGGATAGGTTGCAACACCGACTCATGGGGAACCCGACTGGTGACTGGTCACCAGCTGGATTTCATTCCATTCAACACTATGCTCTGGGCTTGGCCATCCAGACAGTTTTAACTCAGCAAAGAGTGTACCTGTCCAAGCCATGGACTGCCAGCTTCTCCAGGAGACTACTGTGGGAGATCACATCAAATGTCTTCCTGAAGACTTCCTGGTCTTCATTTTGACTTCTATGGAAGTCACTGTGTCTCATCCACCTGGTACACAGCCTCATCCACCACCCAGGTCATCTGGTCATGGAAGGATATGAGGTCCTTGTCTTTCTTATGCTGGAGGCCCCAGATCTGAATGCAGTACTCCAGATGGAGTCTCACAAGAACAGATTTGAGGGGGAGAATCACCTCCCTTGCCTTGCTGGCCACAATTATTTTGATGCAGTCCAGGATATGGTTGGCTTTCTGGGCTGCAAGTTCATGTTACTGGCTCATGTGAAGCTTCTCATCAACCAGCACCCCTACGTCGTTCTCCTTAGAGCTACTCTCAGTTCATTCACTGCCCAGCCTTTATTCATGCTAGGGATTGCCCGCATCCAGGTGCAGGACCTTGCTCTTGGTCTTGTTGAACATGGTTTTGTTTCACTGAAAATGAGAAAACAAATAGAACAAATCTTTCAAAAACATTGCCATAGATGTATATACAATAATAATATGCATAAATTTAACTCAGATTCTTAATAGACACAAAAAAGACAATTTTTCTTCAGACTAATTCATACAGATTTATTAATATCACAGAATCTCTGCTATATTATTTTTAAAATAGAAACATATCATGAACCTAAATTAATATTTGTTTACTATCACTTAATGATGTTTTATTTCTTCAGTCCTCCCTACTGATTCTATTCAATTGTTTAACAACCAAATAACAATCTTTCCTTTTATAAGATTTCTCCCTTGAGACTGCTTCAGATATAACATGGTTAGCTCTTGGTAATTCAAAGAATCATTATTGCCAAGAGTAAGTTCTGTTGGGATCTGTAAATAAGTCTACAAGTCTCTCCCCACCACCCCATTCCCACCCCCCACCCCCCAACATTTCATTAGAACATTTTATTAGTCTTATTAATAACTCTTCTCTCCTTTGGAAAGGAGAGAAGAATTAATAACCCATCTCTTGAGTGACTGTCTTCGGAAATAGTTGAAAATAATTGAATGACTGTCTTCGGAAATAATTCTTTTAAAACATGACCTCTCCATCTTTTTTTTTTTTTATTTTTTTTAAGGTTATGTGAATTAAATAAAGGTGATGGGTATTTGTTGAGGGATTTCTTGAAACAGCAATGCTTGCTGTAGCTGAGCAAACCAAGCTACCAGGGCAACTATGAGAAGTTCCCATGACAGTGTTCCCACATCGCCCAATTGAGGAATTTAGAAAAATATTGTTACCAGTAGCTGGCCTCAAGGACAAGGTCTATGTGACTGCTAATCACAAGGGGGTTGTTTTCTTGCAGGTGGGGTTGTTTTCTTGTAGCTGTTTGTCTGAGTGCTTTTGACCAATAATCTTGTGTGAAACACTGTCCACCCCTGTTAAGTTCTCTATAAAAGTTAGGCTATTCGGGCAATAAAATGGAGCATGATCTGACTCTACTGGTGTCTGTCGTGCTTTCGGCCGTGCTTCCTGCAACAGGTATTTCTAACATTAATATTTACTCCTTGCAAAGTACTCCTATTCCACATTCTGAAGTATTTTTTCCTTATTTTGTGAGCTATGTCCCAGCCTTCGTATGAATATATTATTATGTTTTATCATAGTCTTGAGACAAAATACTGATAATTCAATCTTTGGAGTGTGAAGACAGTGCTGTTGTCTTTGATATTCATTTTCCAGAGATTTCTAGCCTTTTGTTGTTGTTGTTGTTCAAAAAATGCAATACAGTTGTGTAGTGGGTTTATGTGGCAAGGTTTTGGTAGCAGGGGACCATAGGTGAGGCTTCTGTGCGAAGGATCTAGAAGCTGTCTCAAGTTTGGTAAGTGCCCCACTGCTGACCAGAGCTGAGCCAATAAGTGATGTTGCTTTGTGCCTCCATGAGAGCATATTTAAGATGGGGGAAAAAGATACTGTGCCACACACGACAGTTGGGAGAGTGAGAGAAGTGAAGAAAAACCTTACAGGCACCAAGTCAGTAAAGAAGGAGGGGGAGAGGCGCTCCAGGCGCTGGAGCAGAAGTCCCCTGCAGCCTGTGGTGAGGACCATGGTGAACCAGGATGTCCCCCTGCAGCCACGGTAGAGCAGGGTTCCACGCTGCAACCCCTGGAGGAGACCACAGTGGAGGAGGTGGACCTGCACTGATGGAGGCTGCGCCTGTGGAGGACCCCTACCAGAGCAGATTCTGGGCTGGACCTGTAGCCCATGGAGAGGAGACCACACAGGAGCAGGTGACCTGGCAGGAGCTGCTGCCCATGGAGGACCCAGGTTGGAGCAGTTTGCTCCTAAGTGATGGATGCTGTGGCACAGACCCATATCTGGAGCAGTTCTGGAAGAGCTGCTGCCTGTGGGCAGCTGTAGTGGGTTTACATGGCAAGGTTTTGATAGCAGGGAGCCATAGGGGTGGTTTCTGTGAGAAAGATCTAGAAGCTGCCCCATGTTTGGGAAGGGCCCCATTGCTTTCCAGAGCTGAGCCAATAAGCGATGTTGTTTTGCACCTCTGTGAGAGCATATTTAAGGCAGGGAAAAAAATGCTGCACCACACAGCAGCTGGGAGAGTGAAGGGAGTGGGGAATGGCACCAAGGTCAGTGTAGAAGGAGGGGGAGAGGTGCTCCAGGCGCCGGAGCAGAAGTCCCCTGTGGCCTGTGGTGAGGACCATGGTGAACCAGGATGTCCCCCTGCAGCCCATGGAGTACCACGGGGGAGCAGGGTTTCACGCTGCAGCCCGTGGAGGAGACCACGGTGGGGCAGGTGGCCCTGCACCGATGGAAGCTGCCGCCTGTGGAAGACCCCTGCCGGAGCAGATTCCGGGCTGGACCTGTAGCCCGTGGAGAGGAGCCCACGCAGGAGCAGGTGATCTGGCAGGAGCTGCTGCCCGTAGGGGAGCCAGGTTGGAGCAGTTTTCTCCTGAGGGATGGACCCCGTGGTACGGACCCATATCTGGAGCAGTTCTGGAAGAGCTGCTGCCTGTGGGAAGCCCACGCCGGATCAGTTCATCAAGGACTGCATCCCGTGGGTGGGACCCCACAGCACAGGAGACGAGAGTGACCGAGAAGGAGCGGCAGAGAAGAAGCGCTGTAGACTGACCATAACCCCCATTCCCCCATTCCCCTGCGCCGCTCGGGGGGAGGAGGTGGAAGAAGGTGGATGGGGGGGAAGGTGCTTTTGGTTTCTTTCCTTTGTTTCTCACTGCTCTAGCTTGTTAGTAATGAGCAATAAATCTTACTATCTTCTTATGCTGAATCTGTTTTGCCTGTTACAATAATTATTGCGTGATTTTCTCGTCCTTATGTCAACCCTAGAGCCCTTTTCACATATTTTCTCCCCATTCCTCTTTGAGGAGGGGGAGTGAGAGAGCGGCTGTGGTGGAGCTCGGCTGCCCACTCGAGTGGAACCACGACAGCAGCCCAAGCCAGATCAGTTCACCTAGGACTACATCCCGTGGGAGGGACCCCACAGCACAGGGGACAAGACTGAGAAGGAACAGCAGAGAAGAATCACTATAGACTGACCATAACCCCCATTCCCCTGTTCCCCTGCACCGCTTGAGGGGAGGAGGTGGAAGAGGGTGGATGGGGGGGAAAATGCTTTTGGTTTGTGTTCTTTGTCTCTCACTTCTCTGGCTTGTTAGTAATAGGCAATAAATCTTACTATCTTCCTATGCTGAATCTGTTTTTCCCATCACAATAATTACTGCATGATCTCCCTGTCCTTATCTCAACTTTTGACCCCATTTTATCGTATTTTCTCCCCATTGCTCTTCAAGCAGGGGGAGTGAGAGAGAGGTTCTGGTGGAGTTCGACCACCACCTGAGTAAAACCACCACAAGCTGGGAGTCTAAATCCCATTAAAGTTTTTATCTTAAGCATTTTACAAAATTATATCCTCAATACTTTGCTGGGGATTACCTGCAATATGTCCATATTACTCAAAAGAGTTCAGTGGTAGAGGTGTCTAGCACCTGAGGTCCAAAATGATTCAGAGATTATGGCACAGAACAGGAAATCAGTGCAGCTGGATTTGACTGCCAATATAATTTATCAGTGGGCAATAATAACACTCTCATACAGCTGTGCTGATTTTGATTCAAGAGCTTAGAATCACAGAATCACACAGAATTTCTAGGTAGGAAGAGACCTCAAGATCATCGAGTCCAACCTCTGACCTAACACTAGCAGTCCCCACTAAACCATATCCCTAAGCTCTACATCTAAATGTCTTTTGAAGACTTCCAGGGATGGTGACTCCACCACTTCCCTGGGCAGCCTGTTCCAATGCCTCACAACCCTTTCAGTGAAGAAGTTCTTCCTAACATCTAACCTAAAACTCCCCTGGCTCAACTTAAGCCCATTCCTCCTCGTCTTGTCACCAGGCACGTGGGAGAACAGACCAACCCCCACCTCGCTACAGCCTCCCTTGAGGTACCTATAGAGAGCGATAAGGTCGCCCCTGAGCCTCCTCTTCTCCAGGCTGAACAAGCCCAGCTCCCTCAGCCGCTCCTCATAGGACTTGTTCTCCAGGCCCCTCACCAGCTTCGTCGCCCTTCTCTGCACCCGCTCAAGCACCTTGATGTCCTTCTTGTAGCAAGGGGCCCAAAACTGAACACAGTACTCAAGTTGCGGCCTCACCAGAGGGGGACGATCACCTCCCTAGCCCTGCTGGTCACACTGTTTCTGATACTAGCCAGGATGCCTTTGGCCTTCTTGGCCACCTGAGCACACTGCTGGCTCATATTCAGCCGACTATCGACCATCACTCCCAGGTCCTTCTCTGCCTGGCAGCTCTCCAACCATTCCTCTCCCAGCCTGTAGCTCTGCTTGGGGTTATAGCGCCCCAGCTGCAGGACCCAGCACTTGGCCTTGTTGAACTTCATGCAGTTGACCTCAGCCCATCGGTGCAGCCTATCCAGATCCTCCTGCAGAGCTTTCCTACCCTCAAGCAGATCGACACACGCACCTAGCTTAGTGTAATCTGCAAACTTACTGAGGGTGCACTCAATGCCCTCGTCCAGATCATCATTGTACTACACAATTTCTCACACTAGATATATCTCAAATATTATTTTCAAAAGAACCTTATTTTCAAAGGATTTTGTGGTTAATAAAAACATAAATAGCTGCAGGAAGGATTCACAGTCCTGATTAGAATGAAAGCTTTATTTTTTGAGTGGGCATCAAAGGAGCTCTGTTTATTAATATAAACAGTGGAAAGTTAAAACTCTTAACCTAACCCCAACTTTGTACCATAATTCTGAAACCTTACATTAACTGTAGGTGTAGGTGAACCATAAATGAGCAGAGACTCTAGTCTGGATTCACTAAGTCATTTTCTCTATTCTAAAAACTGTAGTGACTGTAAATTACTGTAGCCTGGTGTGTCTTTGTGCACAGGTGCAAATAGCAATGCTATATCAATAATACTTTTAATGTACAAGAAATGCTATAAGTGGGATTTTTGAACTAGAAAGGAAAGTTCATGTATACTATTCAATTTAAACATGTTCACCTAGAAATATTAATCATGATATTTAAATATTAATGTATTATACTTCAGTTTGCTATTTTTCCGTTTTTTATTTATCTATATATAAAGAAATATAAATATAACATTTATATTTATATTTATATTTATATTTATATTATGTATTTATATTATATATATATACATTCATAAATATATATATATCTATTTGTGGCTCCAATTAATAACAGAATTATGCTAATTTACATTACAAGAATTATGCTTATTTACAGAAGCTTTTCCAATTTCATATCCATAAAGGAGAGCCCTTTTATGAATTGACTTTTATACATAACTATAAATTCCCAGGCACATCCCTGTCAATATATACATGTATTCTCATGAATCCTTATGTTAAGTTATACCTTAGTATATAAATATATAAAAATATTAATTTTAAAAATCACCTAAGACTTCTTAATGATTTCACTAATTATTTGATTCATAAATTTTCATAAAGAAACAAGATATAGGAATCATAATAAACAATTCCAAAAGAAAATACTTTAAAAAAAAAAATGTGTAACAATATTTGCACAGGTTTTTAAATTATTGCATGAAAACTATTGAGGTCAGGATGCCTTATGGAAATGATTGCCACATCCATACATATACATCAAAATTTAATATATTTTCCCAGTTATATTTTATTCTCATTCTTAGTTTCACTAACTCACTCTGAATTTCATAATATTAGTTTTATTTATATTAATTATGTTTTCTATATTTTATTCTGAGGTTACAGATTTCTTCTTTCTCACATGTGTGACTCACTGAGAAACTCCTACGTGGATATGAATTGGAGTATAATACTATCTGAGAAAGCACATTTCTTTATATGTCCATTTTTTAAATTCACAGAATGACTTGACTAAATTCTTTCTTGAGGGTGAAGGCATTACTGTGCAATAGAATTGGTCTTTAAAACCAGATGCAAAATCTGGTTATAAATCTTCTAATTTACTTACCATTATCAGTCAGCTTTGAATATTCAAATATTGAGCAATATAGATCAATGCTCTTACATTATATGTTCAGAATGTTTTAGGACTGTGAGATACAAATGGTATTCTAAAAAATCAATGAATACAATAAATTATTTAACATAATAACAATAACAATAACAATAACAATAACAATAACAATAATAATAATACATACATACATACATACATACAATATTAATAATCAATAAATCAATCAACAGAATAATGAGGATACAAGTGTTGTTATGGTGAGAGTTTACAACGTACAATAAGTCAAACAAGAAATATGTAAACCTCATACTGGAAATACAGTATGCTTCTTTAATCATACTGTTTTACAAAACTAACTTATGTTTCCTACAATTTGCAGCTAAACTTCAGATTAAATGAAAACTAAGGAAATCTCAACTTTTGGAAAAATAATAATAATAATAATAATAATAATAATAATAATAATAATAATAATAATAATAATAATAATAATGTGCTTGCCACATAACATTATGTCAGAACAAATAGAACTTTTTCTGACTCAGATTCCCAGGAAAGGACAGGACAGGACAGGACAGAACAGAACTATGATATAGTTCAGATAAAATAGTTCAGTTCAGTTGGAAGGTATCTGTAAAATCAAAGCCTCATAAATTTTAGAGAGCAATGAGGCTGACTCCTAGACTTCTCCACACTAGACAACTAAAATGTCCTCAGCCTCTCCTCATAAGGAATGTCTTCCAACCATTTTGACATCTTTGTTGCCCTCCTCTGTATGCTTTCAAAGAACTTAACATCTTTTATATACTGTGGAGCCCAGAACTGCATGCAATATTGTGGTGGTTTTACTCAGGTGGGCAGCCTAGTTCCACCATGGCCACTCTCACTTCCCCATCCTCAAAGAGGAAGGGGGAGAAAATACAATGCAAAGAGCTCGAGGTTTGAGATCAGAATGATTTAAGGAAAAAAAATATATATATATTTGGCCACATCCAGGGAAGCAGTGTCTCAAAACGTGTAATGGTTATTTGGGAGGACAGACCCCTCTCCCACAACAGCCCACCTTTTTATTGCTGAGTGTGACATCATATGGAATTTCCCTTTGGTTGGTTTAGGTCAGCTACCCCTGGAGACGTCCCTTCCCCCTCACTTGCCTACCCCCAGCCTGCTGGCTCCTGGGGGCTTGGAAGGAGTCCTGATGCTGTGTCAGTACTAGACACAACACTGGATTGATACCTGTGATGTTCTACATGTAGCTACAAGTGCAGAGCACAGCACTGTGTGGGCTGCTGTAGGGAATGTTAACTCCATCCCAGACAGACCCAGCACAAATATTCAAGATGAGGCCACACCAACAATAAGTATAGAGGGAGAATCACCTCTTTTGACCAGCTGGCTATGCTGCATTTAATGCACCCCAAAATGCCATTTGTCCTCTTGGCTGCCAGGGCACACTGTTGGCTTTTGCCAACAGGCTATTATCCTGCTGTCAACCAGCCAAGAGGCAGCCTTTTTATACAGATGACAATGAGAAGCAGAACATATAGAAACTGTAGGTTCCTCTCAGAATCCTCTTCAGGTTAATAATTATGCATTACCATCCTTTTGAATTATTTCACTTGCAAGTTAAAGGCATTGTTATTTTGAAAGAAAGTGCTCTTTAAACATATGAAATACAGACCAAGAAACATATTAAAACTGAAATCTTCTAAGACCTCAGTTCAGCAATCAGCCTCTATTCAGTCAAAATATTCTGGTTTATATCAAAAAAAAAAAAAAGTTAATCATATATTTCAAATCATGAAAGCATATAGAATATACCTAAAAGAGAGAGGAGGCACAAGTTTATTTCTCTGGAAAACAAAGAAATGTAGAGACAAGAACAAAAGAGCAGCTGGTTCCACAACAACAGAGGAAATGAACAAATCAGGAACCAATGTCTGAGAAAAATAATATAAATGTGTGAGTCTGTGTGAATTGTGATAATTGTGGAAAAAAAAAAAAATGTAATATGCAGTTATAGAGAAAACATTCATTCTGACAGCTAAGTGACTAAGTAATCTATCAACAAAAATCCACAAGCCTTTTACCAGAGCAGACTCAGAGAACCAAGTAGGTGTCTTCAGAAGTCAATAAAAAATTCCATAAATTCAGTATGGCAGAAAACAATAATTCAAAGAAATTAATGCTCTAGATTTTTTTCCTTTGGACTAACTTAACTTCTTACATGGAACAACAAATGCTAGAGATTTTCATCTGGTTAGGTATTTCCTAATGTAGAGTTAAATCTTGTCCTCATAAACTTAATAAAGGTATCTCTGAATTTCTCATGTGTTGAAGTTGACGCTTTCCAGGTCCCGAGAAGTGGTAGGCTAGTGCAATAAAATGCTTACTAAGTCCCATTACAAGTACATTTTGCTTTTGAAGGTTAATCTTCGTGGCAGATCAAATAGTTTAATACTATACCTTCTTTACTAAAAGTTTACAGTTTAGGTGCAAGTGTAGGTAAAACATTGCCCCATAACAAAACTACAGTAACTATTTGCAGATATTTGGAAATATTTGGTTAATGTTTCAGAAAGACTGTGTTTTTATCACAGCCCCCACAACAATGCTTAACTTTGGGGTGCACCTAGTAGCTATCAGCTTTTCCATACTTCTTCATTTTACCCACTGCTGAGTCATCTAGTAGAATTTTCCTACAATAGGTCACTTGTACTGTGGACTTTATTTCCAGTTACTAAACACAGTAACTTTGTTTCTAATTCATAGACAAACACCTCTCTCTCCATTATGGGCCTTAAATGCAGGACAAATTAAGGTGGTTAAATATATAAATAGAATAAAATAAATAAAATAGAATAAAATAAATAAAATAAACTATTAGTGACTGCTTACTCAAATTTTGTTGTCTATTGTTTGAATATCTTGTATAATTATGGTAACATGGTAACATATGATAGATTGGCATACTGATTCCTTGGATACTACTCTGATTTTTGTTATTATATGATACCAGTTATCACCTGTTGTTATCAGACACAAACTATGTTTTAATATTTTTCTTACAGAAGCAAACAGAAGCATTTTTGGCTAGTGTTAACTACTACAACATTTATATGAGATTATGTAACCTGGAAATAGAACACAGAAGATTTCATTGAAATCTATATGGGAATTACTTGAATAGATTCTACCACTGTTTTCCTTATGAGCTTTCAGAATTATTAAAAAGAGAGGACAGAAACATTAGCTTTGTAGAATTCTGGAGTCCCAGGGTAGAGTGTAGTTATTACAGCACAGAATTTAGTACTGAAATAAGATAAGAGCGGTGAGAGAACTGAAATTATACTGAAATTTATATATATTTTAAAAAAGACAGAAATCTGAAAAGAAAAAAAAAAAAAAAAAAAAAAAAAAAAAAAAAAGTTAAGTTCATATGTATTAACTTGCTGTATATTCTATTTATTATTTAGCCAGAATTTTGTTCAGCTATATATGCAGGAAACTTCATAAAGAATACAAAATATACTTTTTTAAATTACACTAATATAATTATGAGGAAAATAAATTAAAAGGGGAATTATAAACATTTAAATGTTCTTAAAGAGGAAGGGACCAAGAAATATGATTCAAAGTACTTGACCATACTTGTATTAAATTTAATTGACACATTGGACCCTGAATTATCCTCAGTGATAGGGTGAAGGGTGAAGTTAAATATTGAACTCAGCTACAACTCCTATTTGAGCTATATCTGGGAAACTTCATTTTCAGAAACATAAAATAACATAAAATAAGTTGTATTTTATGAACAGTTTATGATATCAAAATAAATAAATAATTTGAGCATAGTATTGAGATAAATAGAGAAGCAAGGTAATTTAACACTGATTACAGAGCAGACAGGCTGGTGACAATATCTGAGTAGAAAGATTGGCATTCCATCTTTGTGAGAAATGCTGAAGTAGATAGTGGAAAACAGCTGTAAGATAAAGTACTATTGAAAGTCCAAAGGGGAAGGAAAACATCTTGGGCTTGAGATGAAAATCTCAGTGGGATAAACAGAGACAGGAAATAGTTGTTTTAGGAAATGTGGTCTATCTTCTGTACAGGGTAAAATGTTAGTCAAGAGCAGAAAAAAGCAATATTAAAAGCTGTGATTGTGCTAAACAGTCTCTCACAAAATAATATAAAACTGAGGAATATATTATTATTATTATTATTATTATTATTATTATTATTATTATTATATGAGGAAACATTATATATATTATATATGTATTTATAATATATATTTTATATATATAATATATATATAATGTTTCATCATATTATAAATATTTTATATATATATTATATATTATTATATTATATTATATATAATATTATAATATATTATATATGTTATATATATATTGTATATTATATATATATAATATATATTATTTTATATATATATAATGTTTCCTCATTCTTTCTAAAGAAATGTTAATATCACCTATTGAGAGAAAGAGGCAACACAATTCTTGATAATATAAATTCACTTCAGCAAATGAGATATTTAGATCTTTTGAGTCCATGGAAGATCAAAAACAATATGGGAAACCCTATTATGACATTATTACTATGGAATTTCTGGTTCATTCTCCCCAGAATAGTTAAAATGAATAAAATATAAAAAGTACAAATGAAAGATCCATCCTTAGTCTCCCACAGAGATGTTGGTTCCTTCTGTTTTGCAGTACCATCCCACACAAGCTACCTGTGATTGACCAACACCAGAAGGAAGCAAGCAATTAAGCAAGTAGGTATCTCTTCATTGCAAAACATATACAAATCCACATTCTCATATTGTAGCGATTTAAAAAGAATGACAAGTGACAAAATAAGTGAACGTCTTTTTACCAGAAATATTCTTTGAATTTTCTGTTTGATTTTTTAATTAGAAATAAAATAATGATGCGGTTTAAATTCTAAACATAAAAAGATATTGTGGACCACACTTCCAAATTGGTCATATTGTTCTGAAGTGAGTTCAAGGGCAAATAAATGCAAAATCTAGAGATGAATATTTTTACTGAACCTAAGAAATGGAGTTTACATCCCCTTACTAAACAGTAAAAAGGTGGCATAAAAAAAAAAAAAAAGGAAGTGGTGGGGTTGTTCACCTCATGTGAGCTAGCAGTACTAGACTCTCTCACAGTTTATTTCAGCCTTTTAAAATAAAAACAATGCTAGAAAATAATTACAGATAGTAGACAGTGGACTAATGAGTCCAGCTAGCTTGCTGCACAGGGTGCTCTTGCCCCACTTCATCAGATGTGCCCCATATGCTCTCAGCATTCCTAGTCTCTCAAAAAAATGCCCAAGATCGTAGAACCCGAAACCCTGAGCATGGCATCAGCTATGCAGCCAGTCATTCACCTGATTTGTACATTGCTTCCTCCTTAGGTCCTAGTCTCCAACTGGGAAGATTGTGGAGAACCCTACTTACACTTCCGATCCCTTCAATATCTTTCCAAGGGACATAAAGTCCCTTTTGATGTTTCATAGTTTCTTTGTTGTGACCTCACTTGTCCTTATATGAAAGAGTAGGAATGGCTGGTAGTCATTAACCAAGCTTGGTAGGCTCTTTGTGATGTTGTGAATGTGGGCCCCAGACAGGCAACAAGCCTGTCAAGAGAGATTGTCTGGGTGGCAAATGGGTGCTTCAGTGACTCTCAGAGAGGAGTCTCCAATTACCAACACCCTTCATGCTTTTTTTGTGGCACTGGTTCTTATACACATAGTTTGCTTGTCCACCTTCATACTGTTGCCCTTCCCTGGGGCTTGACCATTGCTATTATACCCTCCTTTTCTGAGCCCCAGAGCATCATATCTATTGCATAAGGGGACTTCAGGGCCAAGGGGAAGATTTCTCCTCCTGCTCCAAGTGAAGACAAGAGTCCCGCTTCCCTTGTCTTGTGAGTCCATCGGTTGTGCCAGTTCAGGGTTGGAGGCTCTCTTGCCAGTCCCTTGTGAGGACTTAAAGCAGGGCTGTTGCTCAGCCTGTACCAGAGCTTCTTCATACCATGCATCAACCTCTTGCTTGGATTCTCGGATGTTTCATAGACTGTTGAGTGCCTCTCACAAGACAGCAACTTGCTCAAAAAGCTCATCCAACTGGGCATACTTGCACCCGCGACACCCAGTTCTACCTTTGACCCTAGGGGCACTGTGGCAATGAATGCATGGACTCGGATGCAAGTTGCAAGTAAAGGAAAAGAAGATTTTTTATCTCTGCTCTTTTATATCCATCCTAAGAGAGCACAATACCATGCAAACCTCCTAGCAGCAGAATAGCCTACGTGCACCTTGTTACTTTCTCAATGCCCAAAGTTAAACAATCTCATGGTAGTGCTTATACTACAAAAACAGCCTTTCTGTGCTTTCCCAAATCTCTCCTAACATCACATTCACAGGGCTTTCTGCCAACCAAAGTGATGAGACTTCGGTGGCTATCCAAGTTCATATACACCTCTGTCTCCTCAGAGGACTTTCAGATTCTGGAGTTCCCTGCAACTGGGAGTCTGGGAAGCTCTTTCAGTCCTCAGGGGCTCTATCTGTGTGTAGGCATCTACTATGGGGGGTCGCGGTGCCTCCATCCATATTTTCATCTCAGCCCACAAGAGAGACGCCACAAGAGAGGCAACAAGAGATGCAGAGGCCATGGTTTTGTGCTGGGTGGATACACTGGTTGAGCCCTCCACAAGCAGGTCACAATCACCATTTTTGTTGGTGACAAAACATTGGAAAAGAGCAGTGAGAGAACCCTACCTGCTCATCCTGCCTGCATGCACTACTGCATAAACTGCCATGTCACACCCTGACTGTTGCACCACACTCTGTTTGCCCATCACTCCTTTGCAGCACTCCTGGTCACTTGCACTCCCTAGGGGCTGCCTTTGTGCGGCAGGGGAGTGGGCACTGCTGGCTCTACACACTTCTCATCAGCCTCCCTAGCAAGGGCTGCTGGGTCCTGGCCTTAAGTGGATACAAGATATAAGAAAAAAAAAAAGCCCAGCCTGCCTCAATCCCCCACTCTGCTACAGAAGACATCTGCTCTGGAGCCGATTGCCTTGGCAGGTCAACTTCTGGAAAGCTATCCCACTGTGTGGATCAATGGACAGACAGCCTGCATCAAAATTGTCTATAAAAACATTCAGCCATAGAGAAAATGGAGATGGAGTTTTGTTACCTGGACATCTGTGCTATTTAAGAGTAGAGTGCCCCAGACTGAACTACCATGACTTGGATCAGAGCCCTTGAGTCTGACTCTAAGGCTGGTAAGAAGGAGATTATGCTGTAACTCCATTACGCAAAATAAAAAATAATAGATATTTATACACAATGGAAAATACCTAATACTCATGATGCAGGATATTCCAATTAGTTAGTTGGTTTTAAGAAATTTTCAGAAATATATTTTCAGTGTAACCTTACACTAATTCCGAGATTATTTTTCCCATGGCAAAGCTATATAGTCATCTTCACTACTTGCTGGAAGAAATATCACAATTTTCCTTGTGGTATTGAATTTTAAAGCTGCAGTAAAAAATATACATATATATGTATTTTAGGAGAGAAATTAAAAAATATATATATCATTTTAAACTCATGTTTAAAAGCTGCAATGGTGTTTTATTTATTTAAATGCATTATTTTAAATACATTTTACTTTTTATTTTACTTGGAAATAAGAGTTTCATGGCCCACATTTCCAATGTTTCCATTTGTGATTTTCAATTGCCACTTTAGAAATGCAGTACTGAGTACATTATGTAATATCAGTTGTATCATATGAGATTAATTTTTAACAACAACAAAAAAAAAGTTCTGTTGTTCTGTTCTTGAAGTAAAACAGCAGCATGTAAGCCATTTAAAAATGGTTGGTTGTCATTTCTCTTCCATTTCTTTTTATATTTTCCTATTAAAAAAAAAAAAAAAGGCTGTTAAATATATGCAGATTTACATTTTAATCAACATTTTTTCTTGCTTTTTTTTTCCTGAAAGATTATCTGTTAAACCTCAAAAAAATCACCAAATCTCCAGGTGTCTTACAGCAATACATCTGAAATAAATTCTTATTTTTCCTTTCTCCTTAATCTTTATAGGCCCCACAACATTATTCTCCCTTTACAGTCAGCAGTGATTAGTGGCTCTGCAAAGCAAAACGTTTCACAGATGTAAACTAAAACATAAGAAATAAACAGAGACCAGATAATAAAGCTTCCAACTTCTAAAATCAGTAACTGTCCACAAAACTTTTAATGGGTGTAATGACATGGTTCTAACTCATATATACACAGGAGGAAAAAAAAAAAGGAAAAGGAAAAGGAAAAGGAAAAGGAAAAGGAAAAGGAAAAGGAAAAGGAAAAGGAAAAGGAAAAGGAAAAGGAAAAGGAAAAGGAAAAGGAAAAGGGAAAGGGAAAAGAGGAAGAGGAAGAGGAAGAGGAAGAGGAAGAGGAAGAGGAAGAGGAAGAGGAAGAGGAAGAGGAAGAGGAAGAGGAAGAGGAAGAGGAAGAGGAAGAGGAAGAGGAAGAGGAAGAGGAAGAGGAAGAGGAAGAGGAAGAGAAGGATTTAGTTCAGTAATCATCCTGGAAGATCTGCAGTCAACAGCTCATAGGCAAATGGTATTCCTCAGGGTTTGATATTGAGACTTGTGTTGTTTAACACCTTTTTTGTTGACATGGGCAGTGGGATTGAGTGCAATCTTAACACATTTGTTGATGATGTCAAGCTGTGTGATGCAGTCAACATGTTCAAGGGAAGGGATAACATTCAGAGAGACCCAGATAGGCTTGAGAGGTAGGTGCGTGCAAATGTCATGAAGTTCAACAAGGCCAAGTGCAAAGTCCTGCACCTGGGTAAGGGCAATCCCAAGCACGAACACAGGCTGGGCAGAGAATAGACTAAAAACAGTTCCAAGGAGAAGGTCCAAGGTGTTTCGGTTGATGAGAAGTTCCGCATAGGCCAGTAACATGAGCTTGCAGCTCAGAAAACCAACAGTCTCATGGATTGCATCAAAAGAAATGTGGCCAGCAGAGTGAGGGAGGTGATTCTCTCCTTCTGCTCTGATCTTGTGAGTTTCCATCCGGCCTACTGCATTCAGTCAGCTCTGGAGCCCCAAGCACAAGAAGGACATAAATCTATTAGAACAAGTCCAGAGGAGGGACACAAGAATAATCAATGGGCTGGAACACCTCTCTTATGAAGACAGGCGTTGGGGTTTTTCACCCTGAAGAAGAGAAGACTGGGGAGACCTTGTAGCAGTCTTCCAGTACTTAAAGGGGGCTTACAAGAAGAATGGGGAGAGACTCCATGTCAGGGAGTGTAGTGATAGGACAAGGAGTAATGTCTTTAATTTAAAGGAAGGTAGATTTAGATCAGATATAGGGAAGAAATTCTTTAATGGAACAGAGAAGGAATTCTTTACTTGCCAGAGAAGGTGTGGATGCCCCATGCTGGAAGTGTTCAAGGCCAAGTTGGATGGGGCTTTGGGTAACCTGGCCCTGGGTTAGGTGTCCCTGCCCATAACAAGGCTGTTGGAACCAAATGATCTTTCAGGTCTCTTCAATCCAAACCATTCTTTGATTCTGCAATTCCATCACAATAGTTTATTACCAGTTAAAATTGATCTTGGTAGTGAAAAGAAAATAAAATGCTAAACCAATACGTTTTTTCCCCCTTTTCCAGGCTCATCTTCACTCCAGACACCATTTCTTTCCAAACGTTCTCACCTTTTTGCCACTCCTTCCCTCACAGTTTTCTCCTGGTCCAGAATGTGCTTTCTACAGGCTGTAGTGCATTCAGGAGAATCCACCTGTTCACTTGTGGGATCTTCTACTGGCTGGAATGTGGACATCTGCTATTTCACAAAATCACAGAATCACAGAATTTCTAGGTTGGAAAAGACCTCAAGATCATCGAGTCCAACCTCTAACAGTCCCCACTAAACCATATCCCTAAGCTCTACATCTAAACGTCTTTTGAAGACTTCCAGGGATGGTGACTCCACCACTATTTATGTTATGTCAATGTGAAAGTCACGAAGTGGATATTTCACTCAGAGCAATCCACTGTTTTCACATAAATAAGGTAATTTATTTTACCTAAACAAATGTGATTTATTTTTTTTCTTCATGATTACAAACCTGCTCATTTTTTTCTTCTCTGTAACTCTTTAGTCTCCTCTGCAAAGTCTTTTAACCAGACATAATATCCTCTCACTTGGTTCTTATTGTTGTTTCTGTTTCTTCAGTCCTCCCTTGACATCAAGATTCTGTTTAAGATTATATGTCCAATAAAATAAAATAAAATAAAATAAAATAAAATAAAATAAAATAAAATAAAATAAATTATGATAAATATTTATTCTTTTAATAGTTTCTATCATTTAGGTCAAAGTCACAAGTTTTTATCTAATGCACGATTAGAATTATAGGGCAGAGAGACCTTGAAAAGTCGTCTAGCTCATATTTTGCCACAGGCCAAAGTCACCAATATACTAGTATCATTCATTACATTCTATCCTCTTCTGAAAAGCTTCTATAAGTGGAGAGTAATAGTATCCACAGACAAACTATTGCAATGCTTAACTGTCCTTTCTATTACAATGCTTCCTAATGTCTAGCCTAAATCTTCCCTGTTGAAATTTAAACCAATTACATATTGTCTTATCTGCACTGGACATGAAGAACTGATTACCTCCTCTTTTCCTTTGCAGCAGGCTTTTAGAATTTTTACTGCTGTTATCAGATCTCTCCTTAGTTGCCTCTGTTATAAACTAAAAGTATTAAAAGTTCTCATTTCATTAACTATTTTCTTCTGTTTTATAGGTTTAGATTTTTAACTATTGTTGATATCCTCTGTACCTTCTCCTGAACAACACTCCAACAACACCTGAAGAACTGTCCTTTAAAACTTTGCTCTATTGATGTAATCCAAAAATTTAAGAACCATCTCTATATCATTGAAGTTCCCATTTGTTGCTGGAAGTTGTTGAAGCTGAAACTGTTGTAGATCTGAAAGGAAAATGTATAGAATCATATTTTTATACACATTAGTTGTTTGAAAAATATCCTTTTCTTTTCAGGTATAGTTTAACAGCAATCCCTTGACAGAAAACAAATAATACTATTGCTATTTTTCAAAGTCTTATGAATGCTTCAGTTTCCTGAATTAAAATAGGTTGTCCAAATTATTAAACATAATGTTCCTTGATGATGCATGTCTTCCAGCTATTACCTCATTGAGAAGGTTAACACCACAATATTACTTGAAAAGATAACCTGTTTTTTGTGTGTTTGTTTTGTTTTGATTTGTGTTTTGTTGTTGTTGTTGTTGTTGTTGTTTTATAATAGCACACAAGGTAAAACTCTACTGTCAATATTATTAAATTATTTGGTGAAGGAAATTCCATCATATTTAAAAAAGTATGGATTGTCTAGCTGTTTTTCAGAGAGCAATACTGAATCTGAACTGCAATCATAAAATTCTTTAGTTTAAAATGCAGTTAAAGAAAGAAGAAATTAGTTGGCAAAAAATACAAAAAAAAAGAAAAAAAATCCACTTCCCTGTCTGTATGTGTGTCCTCTTGAATCATCTGTTGACCAGAAGATCCTTAACTAAAAACATAAAAGTTCTGATTCAGCCTTTTTCCTTTTTATTCTGAATTCTTCAATTTTCTCTGATTAATTAACATGCAAATCTAAGGGACAGAGGTCAGAAGATATTTACCTGGATTCCTAGAAGCATTTGTATTTTAAGTCTTCTGAATTTATTTGTAAGTTGTTTTGAGTCAAAGAAGCTGTTAATCAATATGGTAACACCATTCCTCCCTCCATGGAAACGTTATGATTTTTTACAGTGGAAAAAATGACATATTAAAATAAATATAAATTACGACATGGACCACAAAACAAGAAAAATGTATAATGCTAGGCAGCTGTAGCCTGTTGCTCCTGCCTAAAAATAAAAATAAAAATAAAATAAGAAATCAGAATTAACAAGTCTTTTTAATCCTGCAAGGCAAAAACCAAAATCTCATGTTTCCATGACTGTCAAAATGCATACTTTACACACATATTTTACAGAAAATAAATAATTGTGTGTGCAAAAGGCTATTACTGCTCATTGTACCATCCTTTCCACTTGGAGTAACCACTGTGGCCCATGAGGCTCCTCAGAGACTCAGCAACACCTTATGGTTCTGCCACACCAACAGGATTTACAGTGTCTGCTAACACATATGTCTCAGGATTTGGGGGTGGTCATCCGTGACTCTATTTAATTTCCACATCTCCCTTCCTCCTGTTAAAAATTTTCCCTGGGATCCTTCTCACTAGTTATGTCTTTGCATCTAGCACACTGTCTATACCTTCCCTTTGGTAATAAAGATTGCCTCAGCCCCAGAGATTTTCCCTCATCTATTCTACCTTCTTCAAAAGGAGAGATGTTAAAAGCAAGGAAAGTTTTCATTAAGTAACAAGGTGCAAGACAAAAACAGTCTCTACCATTTTGATCACCGTCAGTAGACAGAGAAGGGAGTTTCACTAACAACACAACAGGCAGCTCCTTCCTCCCCACCTCCAAAAGGGTTTTCTAATCATAAGCAGTTATAGTGTATTCTGAATCGAGATTTTTCAGCAAGTATCAGCTTTTCTGATTCCTACATGACGATTAAAAATAAATAAAAAAAATCACCTCCAAAAGCTCTTGAACCCGCCCCCCCCCCCAAAAAAAAAAAAATAATAAAAAAAATAAATTCACTTACTTCTTTACTTACTGGGCTACAATAATTAGATTTATTTTATACTTTCTACAAAAATGAGGGAGGTAGTGAAGGGAGAGAGAGAGGAAAGCAGAATATAACTTGAAATAAAATAATAGTAAAAAGACAGGTGCATCATTCTTCTTGGTTGTATAACACAGTTTATGTAAGCTTTGCATCTTATTTCATTCTGGTCTAATAATAAAATATTGGGCTTACACTATTACCCTATTAATCGTTATAATACTTAGAAAGCAGTAAAAAATGAATACAGTAGGGTTAGGACTATACTGTTGTGCAGCAGAAAGTATACTTCCTGGTTTTCTTGGTGATTTTTTCCATGTCAATAACAGAAATAAATGTTATCATATATTTCTGAGATAAATAAAATTAATATTACCAGAAAATTACATTTTCATACATCATCATTATTGCATTACATACCTCATCAGGAAGATGCAAACTGCATTGATAGGAACAGAGCTATTCTTAAATTACGAAAAGCTCCACAACAGCAAATTATGGCCCACCAAAAATGCCAATACTGAAGTTGACAAAACATAGTTTTCTGTTGAAGAATGGCTCAAAGAGCAAGGTCACGGGTCCCTAGAGGAATTGTACAAGCAAGGCAAAGAAAATACAGAGTTTATAACCATGGAGCAGGCCAGATGAGAAGTATTCTTGTGAAAATATGCAAGGAGCAGTCTGTCCTTGAGAGAGAGAGAAACAGATGGATCTAAGGCCTGGGAAGATAAGGGAGTAGCTTATGCGCTGTAACCGCAAGTAGGAGAAACAGTATTTTTTGCAACACTTTTTAGGCTTAGCCAATAGGATAGTGACCAGTAGGCATAATTATAGCTGTGTGTATAAATATACGGATATCTGCACAATAAAGTTGAAGCTTGTATTACCACTCATATTGAGTCGATCACTTACTTCCCCATGCCATTAATCGGAGGGTCTCGAGCCTGCAGTTTTCAATATTTGAAAAAGCTGTCAGACTACCTAATTATCAAATATCTTACTAAGGCTAATAAATAGTAATGTTATGCAAGTGTAAGAGAACACATACCATCTCATTATCTTTATATTTATGATGTATCTCAGCCAGCGTTAATTGATTGTTGCATTAATATTTAAAAATCAGCTACTCTTATAGATAGTTTAAAACCTCGCTATTATTAAAGAACACATAGATTTTTAGCTTAGGTAATCTATTTTTATTTTAATGGCTTTACAATAGACACTTTCTGCAATTTGTATTATAGCCTACACAGAAACTATATGTTAATGACATCATATAAAATTCATTATTTATTTGAAACATTGCAACTGCAAGAAAATACACATAGGTATGATTTAACTTATTACAGATTTTATTATATTATACCTCTGCAAATGAGGGTCACATAAGGAATTTCAAGAAATTAATAAATATTTTACAAATAAAATCTCTTTCTGGACAAACATCAGTGAATGAATCCCTACTGAAGGAAACAGATCTGTGTAAAAGTATACCTGGGTAAATACTGTAATACATGTAGTATTTTCAGTAAAACTATTTAGTAATAGTAATTTCATTAATACTATTACTTTCAGTAATATTTTCAGATACTGTAATAGTATCCTTCAGTTGTTATGCTTGTAATAATAGCAATACAGGAGAATCATCAAAATAAAGTTGATTTGTTTGTAAACTTCTTTATAAGTTTTATATTTCACATTATTATATACTCTAAATGGGAACAATGTTTCATAGATGGTGGATCTTGTGAAAAAATACTATTCTGGGTTTTTCAAGGTTACAGTTAGAATTTAATTATTTAAGTTTACTGCTGGGTTCTGTAAAACCTAATAGTAAACTTTTGTCATGGAATGACTCTGTAGACACATGTTTTAAAAAGGTTTTTAATACTGATTAATACTTAGAAAAGATTCAAAACTCAAATATGAAAACTTTTCCTGATTCAGATGTTTCTTCTTTCTTTCAGTAAACTTGTAGGCAATGTATGATAAAGAATTTTAAGAAAGCAGCTGCTGAAAAAAAATAAAATTAAAATTAAAAATTACATTTTGAAAAAGAAGGAAGACCCAACACCAAAAAAGAACATTTTGGAATATGTAATAATATTTTGTTCTTTCTTACCTCATTGTTTGACATTGCTTTGTCAATATCAGTATTTCAGGGTTCACTTTGGACATGGTGACCTCACTTTCAAATATTGTTATGATTTACTGTTTTGACTTTTGGAGAATAAATGTCAAAGACATGAAAAAGAGATACTGTTTCAGTATCTCAGGAAGGGTAGCCAAAATCATCATTCAAAAGCACCTAATAATCTGAACTTGTTCCCTAAGTCTCATTATTCTTTTTTTGTGGAAGCATTTTTCACATCAGCAAAATCAAGTCATTTGCTTCTCATCCTTTGTAATAGCATTGGAAACATCATGTTGATTTTATTTCTTTTCATCCCTAAGGACACTCTCCTACTTCAGCAAACAGGTGATGAAAGTGCCATCTATTATTGTAGCAATGAATTGCTTTATTAGTTGTTGTTTTTAATGTTTTATTTTTTTTTTTTAATGTTTTAACATTTTTGTTGTTGTTGTTAATGTTGTTGTTTTGTTTGCCTTTTTTCCATATTTGTATTGAATAATAATAATAAAAAAAGACTGTTTCTTTATTTAATCCCTATTAATATAAAATAAAATTAAAACTGCATGCTATTGTTAATTTCTCAGAATAAAAATATTTCTGTTACTCAGGGCATCATTTTCCTTTCCTTTCCTTTCCTTTCCTTTCCTTTCCTTTCCTTTCCTTTCCTTTCCTTTCCTTTCCTTTCCTTTCCTTTCCTTTCCTTTCCTTTCCTTTCCTTTCCTTTCCTTTCCTTTCCTTTCCTTTCCTTTCCTTTCCTTTCCTTTCCTTTCCTTTCCTTTCCTTTCCTTTCCTTTCCTTTCCTTTCCTTTCCTTTCCTTTCCTTTCCTTTCCTTTCCTTTCCTTTCCTTTCCTTTCCTTTTCAAATTTAATCATTTTTAATTACACATTTTATGGAAGTAGAGGGAACTACCATATCACTTCAATAACATCAGAGAATTTTCATACCCAAGGGGGTAACCAGAAAATACTTAGGCCAATTTACAGCACTTGTCATATACCTCACTTGTTTCATGAAATTTTTTCCCATGTGATCTCATCTTTAATTTCTTTTTATATGTCTCTACTTTACAACATTAAGGAATACATTGCAAATCAGAACACATTGTGCTTTAAAATTCACACAAATCAAAACTCATGAGTTATCCAAGCAATATGTAACCATACACTTATCTTTTTTTTTTTTTTCTTTTTTTTTTTCCTCTAAGATTGTTGATCAAATAGCTGAAGTCAAAGACAATTGAATAGTGTTAGATTTAATCATGTGGAGATTTATTCCATATAAGAATTTGTGTATTGCTCATTATGAAAATCAGAGAGTAGCATTTCGAGTATTAATTAATTCAAGATTGTTGACTGTAAAGTCAAAGAAGAAAATAAAATATAAGTTGCATGAATGTACACAATAATATTATTTTTGCATTGCATATATTTCCACTGAAATAGTGTGTGCTAAAATTTGCTAAGAATCACCATTAATTTTAAAAATAAATCTTTTTCCCCAAAGGGAATGCATCTGTGATAAAATAAACATTTTATATAGGAAAGGCTTATCCTGAGCAGATTCAAAGTCACGAATACATAATTCTAGCATAGATATCTGCAATCAAGAGTGTTAATGTACTTGTAGACATCATGTATTGAATAGTACAGTGACATTCAATTTTGACAATATCTGTACAAAATAAAATTATATCTTATTCTTATTGCTCATATAAAATACTTATGAATTATATTATACTTATGAATTATATTGCACAGAACAAAAATTATCGAAATAAACCTCTCTCTCTCTCTCTTTTTTTTTTTTTTTTTTTACTTCTTTATTTATTTTCTTTTATCATTTTTAACGTTTTTAACATTTGTCAAAGAGAAGGCAAGTTGCCAAACAACATAGAGATCACCTCTGGACAAATTCATCTTTCTTTGACATCTCAGGTAAGCTCAGAATTTATTGAAAAATCCTGGAAACAAGTTTCAGTAGAAAATTTAAAAATAATTAATTAATTAATTACTTGAAGAAAAAAAAAGTTCTAATTCTCAAGAAAAAAATAAATAAAAGGAATCCAAATGGGGGGAAGGAGACTGGGGGTGGAAATCAAAGAAAATACATTCAGAACAGAACTCAGTCAGGGACAGGTGATAAAATTATGCAGAAAACATAAAACAATTGGTCATGACTGGAAGGAAACATCTTAAATCAGCCAGACTCACAACCCTTACAGGCAAAACTAGGTTAAAGTGTGTCTCCATGTGCTACCATTTAACAGCATGAACCTTTCTGATAATTCAATCTAGGTAAAATAATGCAGGAAATTTCATTGGTAATGACAACAAAAATAACGTTGCCAGATAAAAGAGAAAATGGATGTTGCAAAAACTATTAAGGTTGTTACTAAGAAATATGAGGGAAAATAATATTTATAAGCTAACATAAGGAGAAAAGGAGTGGCACAAAGACACATTCTATGATTTTTTTTTTTTTACTGTATTCTAGATAATTCAACTACAAGTGACATCATTTAATTTTCATCTGGATATGTAAAGTGTAAAGTGAAAGTGTAAAAAATAGAGAAAAGGTAAAATCTGAATCTCAAATAGTTTAGCACTGAAGTCCCTTACTCTGCTTAAGAAGAATATTTCAAGATCCTGTGAAATATATGCATATATACATATCTTTTTTTTTTTTTAAAAAAAAAAAGGAAAAAAAAAAAAAAGCTTAAAGGAAAATGAATGTATCTGAAGTGAACTTGCATATTTCCCTGAACCTTAGCTTTGCAAAACATCATTCTCTTTCAGTATTTAGAACCCACTTTTCAATAGAGGTATAATATGGATGTAATTTGAACAGAGAACGGTCAGAATTTTCTACAACACTAGGAGAAGGATAAAGTTAGTTAAAACCCTTCGTATATTTGTTAGAGAAGCCCACAGAAAATTTGGATGTATGATGACATTTTATTCTTCACCATGGGAAGGGTTCCCAGAACACACATGCAGTTCCTGTGTTTTAAAGGAAATTCCAGCACTCAGCAGGTCAAAGGATGTCATCCTTCCCTTCTACTCAAGACTGGTGAGGTTGCACCTGGAGTACTGTGTCCTGTTCTGGGCTCACTAGTATAAGGGACACCTGGGCACACTGGGAAGAGTGCACTAAAGGGACACCAAGATGATGAGGAGACTGAAGCACCTCTCCTATGACAGTCTCCTATTAAGAGAGTTGGGACTGTTCAGTCTGGAGAAGCAGAGGCTTAGTGGACCTCTTATCCTTTTCTATAAATATCTGGCCTGGTTTCAGTTAGGATAGAGTTAATATTCCTTACAGTAGCTAGTATTACATGTTTTGGATTTAGTGATGGGGTCTTCCTTCTTGGAGATCTTCACAGGTCATCTGGACACGGTCTTTGGCAACCTGCTTTAGGTGCCCCTGCTTGAGCAGGGGATCTGAAAAAGATGACCTTGATGTCCCTTCCAACATCAATTATTTTGTAATTCTGTGATTTTTTATTTTGAAAGAAATGTAAAGATCTATATTCTAACTGAACTACTGGAGAAAAAAATACATGCACTAAATGAAAAATTCACTTTTATTTTTCTTTCGCAAATATTATTTAGAAAGTAACTCTTAAAAAGTCTCTTTTCCAAAACTATTTCCATTATCATAAAACAGCCCCACTCTCTAACAATAATAATAGAAACAGGATTTTATCAGGCAAAAGGACAAAAGATAGTGACAACACACTTAAGGTTTTACTGATCCAACATTTTTTGGCATTTGTATTTTGTCATTATGTAATTTATAATTCTATGTACTTCCTGAGATAATTTATTTCTTACAACCAATAACTTTGCCAAGACCTGCACAGAAAAATAGTTGATGAATTTCCAAAGAGGAGATAATAGATTGCATAGCAATATATTGCTCATGCAATAGATGCATGAGCAATTGAAATTTAGAACATTAAAGCAATAGTACTATAAAATGAATTATATAAAAAGAAATTTGCTGTTCAACTCAGATAAAAATATAATGAATAAGAAAAAATAAACTGCGAAGGCTCCTACTTGTCAAGAGAATTAAGATAAATCTAGTAAAGGAAAAAAAAAAAAAAAGTCAAATTTACACTGACAGTGATGTATTTTTGCCCTGAGAACAACAATTATTATAATTTCCAAGTGTCATAACTTCACAACATCTGTGAAAGAAATCAATGGAAAAATGAAATGAGTACTGAAAGTTGAGACTTTTTATTTACAGTCTTTTTCTCTACATTATCAGGTCATATAATTGTCTATATATCCATGTAGAAAATAGTTGCTTCATTTCACTGATTGTCTGTGTCTCCTCCCCATCTCTTTTTCTTAAATGAACTGAAAGCATTTGTGTAAGTATTTCTCTAAACAACTATGCTGAAATGATTCATTTGTAAGTTTCCTCATTATAAAATGTTGTCCAGTTGTATGTTATAACACTTTTGACATCTAATGTAACTGTGTCTTTATTTTCTGCATGAGGCCACCCATGGAAGCATTCCTCTCCCAAGGAAGCATGTCTGGGGCAGTACCTCCATAAGGCTCCTATTTCTCCTTGCTTTTAATGTGCATGAGAATGAGTATCCAGATAAAATATTTCTAAAAGGTAATTAATATCATAAAAAAACTTTAATCTACAATACAAGGAAACCAAGTAAATGCTACTTGACATCATTAAAAAATCTGATTATCTTCTAGATGTATTCAATAATAAGTTCCCTACTACTGAAACATTACCCAATAAGTACTCTCAGAGACAAGGTAACCTTAAAAATCTTGCTAACATTTGGATAAACATTCTAAAGGCACAATTATATATTTTCTGGTTTAGGACAGTATTTATTTTTATTTTAAGATTAACATTTCTCCAAGGAAATAACTCACTATCACTGTAATATAGATATTTCAAAACACATACATACACACACACTGGTTTTGTATAGACATCTTCTTAATTTTGACAGTAAATGATCTTCAAACAATCTTTTTTTTTCTTTTTTTTTTTTTTCTGAATTCTTATTGCATTTTACCATCTTTTCTCATTTACTATAGAATTTTTCAGAGAATATCGTATTATCCCTCTACAAAGTCAAAAGTCTGTAATCTGTCGGGGTCCAAAGACCCATGGAATTACATTTACATTGTTGAATCAGTACCACCTACAAAGTATTTTATTTCTCAACACTACTATTTAAATCACAGTTTTTTTATTATATGCAGCTGATATGAAATCTGCAGGCATTGCTTGAAGGCTTAAATTTACAATGGAATTTAATTTTTTTTTTCCAACCTACACATAACCATGGTCAGGAGTTGTTCTCTGCTCTTCCAGATCTTTTCCACTCTTCCATCCTTCCTTTCTGCCATGTGCAGAAGGGCACACCAAGGTCTTCACCTCCTTCCTGCAAGCTCTGATACATTATAGCACTTATCTGTAGCTTACATCATGTTGCTCACTCACATCCTTTTCCTTATTCTTCCACCATTTCCTTGAGTTTCATTCCCCATTCTTTCTATTCATCGTTTCCAATTACATGTAAATATCTAACATGGAAAAGTTTATAGAAGATGGCATCTGAGTGGAATGATTTCCATCAGATTAAGAACTTTTAACACCGCTTGTCTGCCTTCATTTTTTCCCTCTGTCAGTTAAATTGTTCAAAGATATCTTTAAGGAGAACAATAGTCTTGCAAGACTACTTGGAGTGGTTGTTCTCCGCTCTTTCCTACACTATCCATAAGAAAAACTTCCAGATTTTTTTAAACTTTAAAGATTTATTTTTTTTTTATGAGTAGTTAAAGTGTACCTCTCCATTTTTTCTAAAAGTCAAGGTAATTTATATTAAGGTGAACAAAAGCACAGTTAGATGTCAAAGGCAAAACCAGAATATATGGAAAAACACATTTTACCTACCTAATTTATGGACAGAAAATGTAATATTGAATTAGATGTCTAAATTAAAGCTATGTAACTTAGAAAATAAAATGATAGAAATTGAAGGTAGGACATTATATTCATACTTATGCATAGCTTTTTGCTTTGTTTAGTTTTATTTGTTCTGTTGTTGTTGTTAATTTGTTTTTTAAGGTTCTGTGTAATGTTATTTGAAAACTCTATTTTAAAATAGAGTGTGCAAATGTATTCTCAGTAGCTTGCATTACACTGTTGTCAGCCAGATGGTTTCAGTTACAAAGGTGGATTAATAATTCATTATTATTAATGCAGTCTAACCATCTAGTGTTTTTCTGTTCATGAGCTGTTCATCAAACGCTCCTCAGTCTTTAGACAGAACCACTCAAACCTCTCTGCAGCATTCTCTTCTTCCTTCTCATGTAGTATTTCAGCAATGCACGTTCATGCTTAGAAATGTGTTGTACAGCTTGAGTGGTATTGTTTCTATGTCACTATTTATGTAATTAGCAAATAGCTAGTAAGATTGAAGTTTCATAATCAAATAAATAACTAGAAATTTGCTTTAGGCCAATGTACAGCCTTCTGAGCTTTAAATGCTCAGTTTAAATATCAGTATTCACACCAATAAGTGTGGAAGCATTTTCTTTGCTCCATACTTCTTTTCTACATTTCAGTTTATCTCCACTTGATTTGTATTTTAGGACTATCAAACAAAGACTAAAATACTTCACAGAAAAACATAGGTCTGACCCTACTATCCTAAATCCACTAGTTTTGATCTTCTGTCACCAATTTTTCTTTTTCCTTTTAAAGTAGCAAACTATGTTTCATTTTTATTGGTAAGGACTTCAAACAGGCATTAGCAAGCAATTTGAGAAGTTTTTGTTTTTTGTTTTTGTTTTTGTTTTTTCTATGGTGGATACATAGAAATTTAATCAATTTAATCAACATAACAATTCCCTTTTATATTGTCTGAGAAACTACCTTTGTGTTTATAAATCAGGAAAAGAGAATATTGTCTTTAAAATATCATAGCTCTGGGAGACTATTTTACACCTCAGTTTTGCAATACAGTATACTTCTTTCTTTGTCATCTTCACATTTTTGTGTGTGTTTTCTTTTCTTTGCTTTGCTTTGGTTTATTTTGGTTTGCTTTGGTTTGGTTTAGTTTGGTTTGGTTGGGTTGGGTTGGGTTGGGTTTGGTTTGGTTGTATTGGGTTGGTTTTTTTGTGTGTATTTTTTTGTTTGTTTTTGTTTTTTATGCATGAAAGCTATATTTCATCCTTACTTAATATGAATGGCAGTTTCTTAAGTAATCTGTAGTTTGAGAATGTCCTGATGAATACAACTTCTCAAATTACCTAAGCAGTAAAAAAGTTTTACCCATTATACAAAGTGCAAAGATGTTACTTTAAAGGAGTGGCTGACATACTATGGGAGCGTTGCAATGGGAATCAACCAGCCCCATGGCTGGTGATAACATCATATTCTTAACGATGAGGCCATGAGGAATGTAAAGAGTTTAGCAGGAACAGACAAGGATGATTCAGGAGACACCTTGCCATCTCAGACTGCTTGTTCTCCAGTCGTTAAGACATGGAAATTGCTGGGTGTTTGTGGTTGCCGAGCAAAGTTGTTTGACCAATGAATAGTTAGTGGAAAAGTACTGCTGTGGTGGTACAAGAAGGGAGCCTGTCCTCAATAAGGGGGTTGAAGTTATGTCCTCAACAGAGAGAGCTGAAGTTACGCCCTTGAAAAAGAAGTAGCAGTTACTGATCCTAAAAGAACCCTGGTGTCTTTGTGGTCATCACACCACAACATACCTTGGTTCTCATTTTACTAAATAAATGAAAGACCACTTACCGTTGCTTTTCCACAAACAACACTTTAAATCACCAATTTAGATTTTACTCTACAAAGTACATTTTAAATAATTTAGTAAACACCAAATGTCCCTTCCCTGGCTCCATATTTATTTGAGGCTACACATAGAATTTTATTAAATTATTTTCGAGGTTTTATTCAAATAGCAATAATAAACCTAATTGTTTAAGAAAAATCGGGAAGTGCTTTTAAAGAATTCTCCAGGAATCAGTTTCTAAATTGCAAAATTAACTTTATATATATATATAAATATATATATATATATATTATATGTTATATATTATATATTATATATTATTATATATATATTATATATAATATAAATATTTATATTTATATATTTATTTATAACATTAGTTTATATATATATAGTTTTTATATATATATATAGTTTTTATATATATATATAGGCATGTATTTTGAGGTAATAAATACGCAACATACATAAACTAATTTTCATCATCAATTCTAAGAACAAGTTCAAGTGTTATATAAACTTACACTATGAATATGAGCAATTAGTAAATTTTGCAAAAGTTGTAATATGAATACAGAACAACAACAAGACTAGAACAATGGGACTGGGTAAACAATGCACTAACATCCATTTTCACTCATAAAACTATAAATTTAGGGAAAATTACCTTGATTTTTTCGATGATAATTTACAAAATACTAACCCCTAGCTTAGGAAAATAATAAAGGGAGAAAGATATTATATGACTTGGATTGGAAAAATATTTTGTGAGCATTAATTTTGATTTATGTGTTTAAAGAACTTATATTTTTTCCTTGGATGTATTTACTCTTTGATGTATTATTACTAGATGTCTTACTACTGACTTCACCAAAGTGAAAATAAAATCAGTGATGGAATTTTTTCTAATATTCTATCACAGAAAGAGCTTGATTTTTTTTTTTTTTTTTTTTTTGATTCAAGCCACTCCAAGGCCTAAATGACACACTTCAGGCTAAGTTTTGGGATTACAATTCATAGATCAGTTCCCCAGAGCAGATGTCAGAAAGCTGAGTGAGGCAGTTGGATTTCCAAAAAAAAAAAAAAAAAAAAAAAAAAAAAAAACAAAACAGGAAATAAGGAAATAATCATAACCATCAGCACAGAAACCTAAACAGAGACTTAATGCATGGGATTTTAATTTAATTAATAACAGGAAAGCTCTAAATTGCCATTGTGTCCCACATTACCTCCAGGCAAGCTTCATATGTGAGACCTGACCTTCTCTATCTTCTTTTCCCTTTGAGGGTAGATGCCTACATTTATTATTTCAGAGAGTCAAAGAAGGTTCATTGCCTTCTTAGTCTTTCTCTCCCTCCCTCCTCCCCCCCAGTTTTGATATATCATGATAAAGGATTAAAGGATTCATGTAACAGCCTGTACAGGGAATAAGAAGTGAGGAATATTGAAAGAAGCAACGGGGGGGGGGGAGAGGGGGGGGGGGAGGGGGGGGGGGGGATAAATAAATAAATAAAGTTCAACATGCATGAAGTACTACCCTCCCTACAAAATGTGTTCCAGAGAATTCAAGCATATGTTGGCAGGACAATTTCTTCAGATTGCATTTCTTGCTCCAGTAAATCTTTGTTCATTTCCTATAAAGATAGTCAAATTCAGTCCTCCCCTTCTTAGATTCATATCTCTATCAATACTAGATTACAGAGGAGGTATATAAAATGCCTAGAGACAGGGAACAGTAGCATATATTAAGAACCTAGAAATATGTAGAGAAAACACTATCTTCTTATGAAAATGCTCTCAGCCACTAACCAAATAAAAGGTGGACTGATGATCATCTTTCCTGTAAAAAAAAAAAAAAAAAAAAAAAAAAAAAAAAAAGATAAAGATAAAATAAAGTTAATTAATTGAATTAAATTAAATTAAATTAAAATGAACTCTTGGATCTTACAAGTCCGTCCTCAGACATTCATTCAGAAAATAAGAACATTTATGGCAGCAGACCCTATTGGGGACCTGGAATAAAACATTTCTACTTGGTGTTTGGCTTCAGGTTGTATTGAATCTTAATCATGTAATGGCCTAGGTTGGAAGGGACCTTAAAAATCATATAACTCCAACCCCCACACCATCAGCAGAGATGCTAACCACTAAATCAGGTTAGCCAAGGCCCCATTCCAGCCTGGCTTTTAACACCTCCAGGGATGGGGCATCCACAGCTTCTTTGGGCAACCTGTTCCAGTGCCTCATCACCTTACAGTGAAGAATTTGCCCCTAATGTCTAATCTAAATCTCCTCTCCTTTAGTGTAAAATGATTCCCCCTTGTCCTGCCATTATCTACCCAAGTAGAGAGTCCTTTTGCATCCTTTTTATAAGACCTCTTTAAGTACTGAAAGGCTGTGCTGAGGTCTCCCTGGAGACTTCTCTTCTCCAGGCTGAACAACTCCAGCTGTCTTGGGCTTTCTTCACAGAAGAGGTGTTTCAGTCCTCTGATCATTTTTGTAGTCCTCCTCTGGATTCGCTCAAACAGGCCCACATCTTTTTTGTGCTGGGAGCCCCAGACCTGGATGCAGTACTCTACAGGGTGGGGGGGGTGGAGGGGTGTTTACAAGGACAGAGTACCTCAACTACTAGAACAACTACCTCCCTCAACCTGTTGGTCACACTTCTTTTGATGGAGCCCAGGATGCAGTTGACCTTTTGGGCTGCAAGCGCACACTGCAGGCTTCTGTCGAGCTTTTCATCCACCAGAACCCCCAAGTCTCTCTCCACAAGGCTGTTCTCAATGAGTTCTTCTCCCAGTCCATGCTCATGTCTGGGATTGCCTTCACCCAGGTGCAACACCTTGCACTTGGACTTGTTGAACCTCATGTGGTTCACATGGTCTCACTTCTCCAGCCAGTCCATATCCCTTTCGATGGCATCCTTTCCTTCTGTTGTATCAACTGCAGCATTCAATTTAGTGCAAACCAAGTTGCATTCAACTTGGTATCTGCAAACTTGCTGAGGCTGCACTCAATCCTATAGTCTATGTCATTGATAAAAATATGGAAGAGCACCTGTCCCAAGACAGAACCCTGAGGAATACCATTTGTCACCATCCTCCCCCTGAATATAGAACCATTAACCACTACTCTCTGGGTGCAGCAATCAAGTCAATTACTTGACCACCAGATTGTCTACTCTTCAAATCCATATCTTTCCAATTTAGAGATTAGGTTGTTATGTCAAAGCGTGTCAAAGGCTTTACAGAAGTCCAAGCAGATGACATCAGTCAGTCTTCCCTTGTTGACTGATGCAGTTACACCATCACAGAAAGCCACCAGACTGGTTGGTCATGATTTGCACTTGATAAAGACATGCTGGGTGTCTCAGATCATCTCCTGGTCTTGCATCCACCTTAACATTGTCTCCAGGGGGATCTGTTCCATGATCTTGCCAGGCACAGAGGTGAGGCTCACCAATCTGCAGTTCTCCAGGTCTTCCTTTCATCAAGTGAGGTTTTCTGGTTTCCAGTCACTGGGGACTTCATCTGACTGCCATGATTTTTCAAATATGCTAGAGAGTAGCTTGGTGACTACCAAGTCAACTGACCCTGTGATGCATAACATCAGGACCCGTACACTTGTAGTTATTAAATTGCCTCAGGAGGTCCTGAACTTTCTCTTTACTTACAATGGGAGAGACTCTGCTCCCCAGCCCCCATCTAGAGATTCATGGACTCGAGAGAAGTGGCACCCTGACCAGTAGTGAAGACCGAGGCAAAGAAGTTGCTGAGTACTTCTGCCTTCTCCAAATCTGTCATTATCATTTCTCTGACTTCTTCCGTCAGAGGTGATACACTCTACTTAGTCTTTCTTTTGTGGCCAATATATCTGTAGAACCCCTTCTTGTTTTTCTTTGCATCCCTCACCAAGTTTAGCTCTGTTAGTGCCTTGGGTTTCCTGATCCCATCCCTGCACATCCTGACGACATTTCTGTACTCTTCCCAGGGCACATGGCCCTGTTTCCACCACCTGTGCATTTTTGCCTTTTGCCTAAGTTTGAGCAGGAGGTCCTTGTTCCGCCATGCTAGTTTTCTACCTTCCCTGCTGGATTTATTACATATGGGAATAGAGAGGTCTTGAGCTCTAAGAAAGATATCATTAAAGAGTTGCCTGCTTTGATCTAAGGGCAGTGTCCCATGGCATCTTGTCCACTAATTCTTTGAAAAAGCTGGAATTTCACTCTTCTAAAGTTCAGGGTCCTCACCTTGCTCTTAGCCAGGCCCATATCCCTCGAGATGACAAACTCAACCAGGACATGGTCACCGAAACCCAGACTGCCTCCAGTCTTAAACTCTTTAATGAGCTTTTCCTCAGTGGTGAGCACCAAGTCCAGCAACTTGTCTCCTCTGGTTGGTTTGTCTAATATGTGGACAAGGAATTTGTCTTCAATGCATTCCAGGAGTCTCCTGGACTTGCTGCCTGTTACATGGCTTTCCCAGCAAACATCCAGGTTGTTGAAATTCCCTGGCAGCATGAGAGCCTGTGACCATGATGCTTCTTGTTGTTACTGCAAGAAGGCTTCATCAACAGGCTTCTCATGATGGGGAGAGAGAGGGCTGTAGTAGACCCAAACCACAAGGTGTCCTCTGTTGTTCTGGTCCTTAATTTTCACACACAGGCTCTCAACCTGCTCTTGGCTGTTTCTTAGAGGCAACTCTTCACAATCTATCAATTTCTTAACATAAAGGGCAACACCCCCACCCGCCCTTCCCTTCCTCTTTCTCTCCTGTAAAGCCTGTAGCCCTCCATTTGAATGTTCCAAGCTGTGTGATTCATCCTACCATGTTTCCATGATAGCACAGATATCCTAGTTTTCTAATCACACTGTGGCTTTTAACTGCTCTTGCTTGCTTTCCATGCTGCATGCATTGGTGTAGAGGAAGTTCAGCCAGGCAATGGGCTGCATCACCTTTTTAGAGCAGTCCTTCCTAATTCCCGTGGGACAATTCACAGGTGTTTCCCTGTTGTTTTCTAAGGTATTGACATTCAGTCATTTTTTTGTGTCTTTGTTGATGTTTCATTGTCTCCTTGTCACAGCCTCAGTTGTCCCTATGTGAAAAAGCAGGAATGGGTGATAGCCCTCTAGCTTGACTAAGCTCAGTACCTTTGTGATGTCACAAGTACAAGCAGGCAACAAACCTCTTGAGAGAGATTGTCTGGGTGGCAAATGGATGCCTCAGTGCCTCTCAGAGAGGAATCTCCATTTTCCAACACCCTCTGTGCTTTTCTTGTAGCACTCGTTCTCTTTGCAGTTGCCTTTTCCTCAGTCTCAACCATTACCATTGTTGTTTTTGACACCCTCTCCTTATTTTGAGCCCCAAAACATCATATCTGTTGTGTAGGGGCAAGGGGAGAGATTCCTCACTCTGCTTTGAGCAGAGATGAGGGTTTAACCACTCTTGTCTTGTGAGTCTATCAATTATGCCAATTTCAGGTTGAAAGCCATTTTACCACCCCCTTGTGAGGACTTAAGGGAAAGCTGTTTTTCAGCCCATGCCAGCACATGGTACCACACATCAGTCTCTTACTTGGATTCCTGGATGCATCACAGACTGCTGAGCTCCTCTTGTAATGTGGCGACTTGCTCAGAGAGTTCATCCAACTGAGCACACGCATCCCTGACACCCAACTCTGCCTTCAGGCTCTAAGGTGACCTTCACATTCTAGAGATCACTGCAACTGAGGGTCTGGGCAGATTTTTCAGTCCCTGAGAGGTCTGTCCTTGTAGAGGTATCAGTCGGGAGGATCGTGGCTCCTCTGTCTGGGTTTCAGTCTCAGTCCGGCAGCTGTTGTGGGTTGACACCATTGGTGCCTCATTGGAAAGCCATTTCATGTTGCTCCCAGAATAGATGGCAGAAACTGGTCCACTTCCCACACTCCTCAGTCACCCTGCCTGTGCCCACTACCATGCAAACTGCTAAGCCATGCCCTGACTACTGCGCTGCATTGTGTTTGCCCACCCTGTTTGCTGCACTCCTGGTCTCTCAAGCTCCCCAGGGACTGTCTTCATGGACAGAAGAGGGGTGCTCCTGGTTCCACCCATGCCTCATCAGCCACTCTCATGAGGGCTGCCAAGTCCTGGTGGCTCCCTCAGCTGCATCGAGTCACCTTGATGCAGGGAAACCCCTATGCCATGATCCCCCCTATGCTGCATTCCACTGCAGAATGCGTTTACCTTGAAGCGGATCTCCATGGTGAGTACCCAGGTAATACCTAGGTTTCAGCTTTCTTAGACTATAACATGCATCTAGACAGAACTCTAATAGGAAAAAAAAAATGTTTTAAAAAGGTCTATGTTATATAAGTAACACCTAGGAGCAGCAGGAGAAGATTTGTGTATGGACATTATAAATTTAAACTTCTCAAATAAATGAATACAATGTAATACATCTAGTTCCTCTATTAGACATAGTTTCACTGAAAATATGCCCAGTCAGATTTTCACACTTTTCCAGCATTTCAAGTACTCAAAGTAAATGGAGAATTAGATATTTGTAATTGTGCTTGTCCTAGTAAAAACATATTTCTTCATAACAGTTTGTCTCTAAGAAAAAGTGACATACCATTCCAAAAATACTATGTTACTAACAGCAAGTGAAGATATTCAACATTTTTAGATCTTCTATGTTCTTCAAAATGCAGAAGGTGCTACCCCTCAGTGCCACATAAGAATCATCATAGAATTATAACAGATTTTTAGTAGATAATTAGATATTAGACATTTTAACAGATATTTGAGTTTAAGCTATCAACATGATAGTACTGATTAGGTTTGGTTTAGTGATAATGAACTAAATTCTGCCATGTTGAAAAAAGAAAAAAAAAAAAAAAAAAAAAAAAAGGACGATAAGACAATTAGAGTTCCCTTCTTTCCTAACTCATTCTAGATTTTAAAATGTGCACATGAAACTTCCATTAACAACAATGGAAGTTCTGTGTATGCACTGAGGGGAAAATAAAGCCCTGCAGAGATTTTCCCGCATAAGCAGCATGAAGTAAATGGAGAATGATAAAACTCTCAAAGAAGTCATGCAAATTACAGTGTCCTGAATGAGGATAAAATGTGAGAGGGTAGTCCCAGGGCACAGGGAGGAAAATTAGAAGTGAAAACCAAACAAATTTAAATGAGACAACCATAGAGATTAGTGAAATTAAAAGTAAGGTGGGTGGGCGAGTCTAGATCATTCTGAGACAAAACACTTAAAGTAAATAATGACATTTTTGAATTTATTAAGACCAAATTAAAGAAAAAATAGATATCATGCTTGTTTATGGGCTGAAAATCAGTGATTTATTAATTGAAACTTGATATAAAGAGAGTCAGTATATTCACACAATGTAGACGTTAACAAAAATAACACTTCAGGTGTTATTTATAATTTTATAGTAGTTACAGTAATCATGTCGTTACAATGTTACCTTGATTGACTGATAAATTGATGAGCTGTCATCTTACTGATCCAAAGCTAATTTATGTGAATGGGTCATACAGGTCCAGTAACGAACACTTGTAGACCAAAGCATTTTAAAAAGTAGTGTTTATGTTCCACAGCAAAATAAGTTTTTCATTTAATTTTCATTAATCCTCCTTCTCAATTTTCATTTAATTGAACTAAATATGCAAGTTGGAAAAAATCTATTTCTTGTGTGTTGTCGTAGTTCCGCTCGAGTGGGCAGCCGAGCTCCACCACAGCCGCTCTCTCACTCCCCCTCCTCAAAGAGGAATGGGGAGAAAATATGTGAAAAGGGCTCAAGGATTGAGATAAGGACGAGAAAATCACGCAATAATTATTGTAACGGGCAAAACAGACTCGGCATAAGGAGATAGTAAGATTTATTGCCTACAACTAACAAGCGAGAGAAGTGAGAAAACAAAGGAAAAAAAAAACCGAAAGCACCTTCCCCCCCCATCCACCCTCTTCCACCTCCTCCCCCCGAGCGGCGCAGGGGAACGGGGAATGGGGGTTATGGTCAGTCTACAGCACTTCTTCTCTGCCGCTCCTTCTCGGTCACTCTCGTCCCCTGTGCTGTGGGGTCCCACCCACGGGATGCAGTCCTTGATGAACTGATCCGGCGTGGGCTTCCCACAGGCAGCAGCTCTTCCAGAACTGCTCCAGATATGGGTCCGTACCACGGGGTCCATCCCTCAGGAGAAAACTGCTCCAACCTGGCTCCCCTACGGGCAGCAGCTCCTGCCAGATCACCTGCTCCTGCGTGGGCTCCTCTCCACGGGCTACAGGTCCAGCCCGGAATCTGCTCCGGCAGGGGTCTTCCACAGGCGGCAGCTTCCATCGGTGCAGGGCCACCTGCCCCACCGTGGTCTCCTCCACGGGCTGCAGCGTGAAACCCTGCTCCCCCGTGGTACTCCATGGGCTGCAGGGGGACATCCTGGTTCACCATGGTCCTCACCACAGGCCACAGGGGACTTCTGCTCCGGCGCCTGGAGCACCTCTCCCCCTCCTTCTACACTGACCTTGGTGCCATTCCCCACTCCCTTCACTCTCCCAGCTGCTGTGTGGTGCAGCATTTTTTTCCCTGCCTTAAATATGCTCTCACAGAGGTGCAAAACAACATCGCTTATTGGCTCAGCTCTGGAAAGCAATGGGGCCCTTCCCAAACATGGGGCAGCTTCTAGATCTTTCTCACAGAAACCACCCCTATGGCTCCCTGCTATCAAAACCTTGCCATGTAAACCCACTACAGCTGCCCACAGGCAGCAGCTCTTCCAGAACTGCTCCAGATATGGGTCTGTGCCACAGCATCCATCACTTAGGAGCAAACTGCTCCAACCTGGGTCCTCCATGGGCAGCAGCTCCTGCCAGGTCACCTGCTCCTGTGTGGTCTCCTCTCCATGGGCTACAGGTCCAGCCCAGAATCTGCTCTGGTAGGGGTCCTCCACAGGCGCAGCCTCCATCAGTGCAGGTCCACCTCCTCCACTGTGGTCTCCTCCAGGGGTTGCAGCGTGGAACCCTGCTCTACCGTGGCTGCAGGGGGACATCCTGGTTCACCATGGTCCTCACCACAGGCTGCAGGGGACTTCTGCTCCAGCGCCTGGAGCGCCTCTCCCCCTCCTTCTTTACTGACTTGGTGCCTGTAAGGTTTTTCTTCACTTCTCTCACTCTCCCAACTGTCGTGTGTGGCACAGTATCTTTTTCCCCCATCTTAAATATGCTCTCATGGAGGCACAAAGCAACATCACTTATTGGCTCAGCTCTGGAAAGCAATGGGGCCCTTCCCAAACATGGGGCAGCTTCTAGATCTTTCTCACAGAAACCACCCCTATGGCTCCCTGCTACCAAAACCTTGCCACGTAAACCCATTACATGTGTGTCTTCAACAGTTGAAGAGTCTCTAGGTCTAGACACTCTACCTAGTATACTTGTGAGTGAAACTCATTGGAAACAGACCAGTCTTCCAACACCAAATTGAAGCACAGACTCCAATGGTCAGGATGATTATATATCTCTGCTCTTCTTAACATTAGCAACATTGGAGAATTAATATACTTACAGAAATAATCTTTGAGATACTTATTTTATCATAGGAACTCAACATCTACAGAGATTTTTCAGATCATGTCATTAGGAATTCATGCATTGAAGATCAAATTTAGCTGCATTTAACTTTCATCTTTCTCGGATTAAACCAAAGAAATCTGCAGTCAGTGTATAAAGCACGTGATGTACTACATGCATGTTTCATTTTCAAAATGTTTCTTGAATGATAGTTGTCAGGAGAAAGATTATAAACTAAATATCAGTTCTTTAGGCCCCAGATAAATGTTTAATTGCTATATGTTACAATTTTTGTGATGTATTTGACCTTCCTTTTTAACATATTTGCTTTGTAAATTCAGAAGAGTTACAAGTAAAATATCAATACTGAGTAATTTGTCCTTTATGCATCTCAGAAATGCTGTGGCAGAAGAATTTGTATTCAATATTACTTATTTTCCCTTCCTCCTCCCCATAGTATTAGTTTGGTTATGATCCTTTCCAACAGAATTGATTTGCATGTAGTTTTATTTGTTTTCATTTTTATTTTTTGTTTGTTTGTTTGTTTGTTTGTTTTGTTTTTAATTTTTATTTTTATTAGGATTTAAACAATATTGACTTTGCTAAATAGTGGTTATTACTGCAGTATTTATTATTTCTTCTGAAAAACACAGAAAATATGTATTATAAAGTCTATTTTTTTACCCCTTATTTGAAAGAGCACTGGTATCTTTTTTCTCTAAATTTATGTTGTATTATGTTTTTTCTCTAAAATTAGATTTTTTTCCCTGAAAACTTTACATGATTTTTTTCTCATACATCAAACACACACTCACAGATATACTCAAATGACAGGCATCGTATATATTGATATATTGATTGATACAGATATATTCATATGACAAGCACATGGTGTATAAAGATAATTGTAAAAGGCTTTGGAAATTGTAAAAGGATTTGGAGCTTGATAGTAAATTTTACATTACTAGCCCCCTAACAAGACTTAATGTTAATACTGATAGCCTAATCTGAACTAAACTTATTTAAAGTATCATTTCCTAGAGACAAGTAAACAACCTATGTACAGCTAATGTTTACTTGTTCAGAATTAAAAGCTGAATTCAAAAAAAAAAAAAACTTTAATATCGTTTTCACACATATTCAAAGTTTAAAATATGTAAAGGTTGAGATGGAGAGAGAGAGAAAATAAAAGATAGAACACTGCCTTGGTAATCTTTAATTCCCTAGATTCCAGCAAAAATTGATATGGAAGTCAGAAAATAAATAAATAAATAAATAAAATGAATAAATTAAAAAAAAAAAAAAGGGAGGGGGGGGAAGGGATCCTAGTAGATGAGCATTTCTCCAGGCATATTACTTGTTAATTGACAATTGTTAGCTTAAATTCATTTGACTTAAGGGTTGTATCTCTGCCAGGCTACCAAAGGTAGGGAGAAAACTTATTTGCAGCAGTTACAGATGAAGAACGAAAAGATTACAGAGACATATAGTCCAAAGCCATTGTCATTTTAAAAGGAAATATTACCTGAACCCTCTAGAATACACTGCTTCTGAAAAGCAAAGATGTTGGCATTTTTACCCTGCCGTATTTTAAGAGAACTCAGAAATCTCAGTAGTTTAACTCCTCCCAAAACTTTAGGCAAAGCAAAAAGTCTGCTTTGCCCCAGAGCTGCCTAATTCAATTAAAAGAATGGAAAACCCAATGATTTTTGCCTCTTGCTTTCACAAATGATTACTTAGCCTTTAGCACCCTGAATTTGTAAAGTAGATTGCCTACTACCAGATGAGATTACAGGAGCCCTGCCTGCTTCACCTAGGCAAACACTTTCAGGAGTGTTATCCACTCAGCTACAGGAAAGAAAACACTGTAATCATGCAGAAAAAGCAAGAGTGTATCATATTGTTCTACCTGCCCAGAACAAGTAAAATTTCACTAAAAAAAAAAAAAAAAAAAAAAGGATATTTAGTCTAAAAGTATTTCTATCTCATACTTAATTCAAACTGTTTTACATTTTGTCCATTCATAAAACTCAGATTTTTACCATATAAAGGGAAGGATGTTAGGGAAACTTTTTTTTATTTTTTTATTTTTTTATTTTATTTTTTTCTACATTGAGATCTGTATTCCTGCTGATGTTTGCTGAAAACTTTATTCTTTGTCTCTCATAAACGTACCTTTAAAATCATGGGATAATTGCAGTTTAAATGCTTATTCTATGCAAATTTTGCAAAACAAATTGCAGTTAACAAGGTATTCAGCTTACAGAAGCAAAGTTTACATGAAGATCTGTTTCTAGAATTATAAAAACAATTATTTGAATAATTTTAATAGCTTTCAGTAGTGACTTAATCCATTCCAAGAAACTCTTCACAGATGAAAGTATTACTTATCTGGATAAGAATAAGAAAACAGACTGAAACTATTTATTCAACACACTTTTATTATACAGCAATTTTATTTCTAAAGCGTTAATATTTTATACCAAAAAAAGCAGGATGAAAGGAAAATGGGAGGTTGTGGTCATCCAAAGCTCTCCAACCTTTTTTGTTGTTGTTGTTGTTGTTGTTTTTAAACTAAAAATAAAGTATCTTCCAAACTTGGTAAAAGTGGAACAAAGAAGGGATGATAAAAGATTGTCTATTCCATAGGTCAAAGCTAAAATAAAGACTCAGATTTCAACATTTCATGCTGTGAACTGCATAGTTTTTCTTTTTCATGTTGAAGAAGAATATTAACTTTGAATTTATTAAATTAAAGCTAGATTCCACATCTATTACAGATTAAAATATTCATTCTTTATCATACAGTTCAGACATTATGCCTATTTAATCTTTTGTTTACCACCTACTAATTCACAATTTTCCACTACAATAAGAAGTGTACAATACGTGTTTTGTATAGATAATAAGCAAACTGACTTTCAAGCTTTACCTAAACAAGTTAAGCTATTTTCTTCAAGGAAGTCTGAAGAGAAGCCTTACTGTTCTTGACAAGAGAGATGTGCTTTAGAAGTTGTTATTGCAAGCTTCAAGTGTTAATACTTTGTTTACATTTACATTTATCCATATTTTGGATACATTTGTCCTGACTTAATCACAAATGAATCACAAATTGTTCCAAAAGGCAAGGTGCTTCCGTGAGAGTATACAATAAAGTGAATATTCACAACTGGATGTGAAAAATGTTCATATTTCATTAGATAATAATTAGTAAAGGGAAGGTTTTCAAGATCAAAAGATTTTAATTGAAAGTTGAAGAACAGGCTGTTGAGATACCATACTATTATGAAAATTATTATAAAATGTAGTTTGTCTGAATTACATTGAATTTATTTTTAAATACATCCTTAGGTTTTGTTTGTTTGTTTGTTTGTTTTGTTTTGCTTTATCAATTTATTGAGTGCATTGATTCTCCTTCTGCAAAAAAAAATAAGATGTAACTTTCAAAGCAAGATAAGCATATAAAGTGGATATACCATCTTATGTCCTGAACAGTTCTTTCTGCTTCCTTCCCCTTCCCGTTCCCCTTCCCCTTCCCTTTCCCCTTTTCCTTCTTTTCCTTCTTTTCCTTCTTTTCTTTCTTTTCCTTCTTTTCCTTCTTTTCCTTCTTTTCCTTCTTTTTCTTCTTTTCTTTTCTTTTCTTTTCTTTTCTTTTCTTTTCTTTTCTTTTCTTTTCTTTTCTTTTCTTTTCTTTTCTTTTCTTTTCTTTTCTTTTCTTTTCTTTTCTTTTCTTTTCTTTTCTTTTCTTTTCTTTTCTTTTCTTTTCTTTTCTTTTCTTTTCCTCTGCTCTGCTCTGCTCTCTTCTTTTCTCCTCTCATTTTATTCTTTCCTTATGTTTAATGGTTTTTGTAATGTTTATTGTTTTTTGTAATCGTATGCTACCCTGTAGATCTGAAAAGATAGCAAACTAACTTTTCTTTTTCCATCTCATCACATCTGAGCAGATGTGTTTCATGACAGATTTGGATTCCTCAGAACAGAAAGTAGGACTTGAGTAGCATGGAAGTGCTTTAAATTATGTCCAGTTTTGGAAAGACCAGGAAACGGGTGAAGAAGAATGAAACAATATATACATGTACATGCATGTGTATATACATATATATAATATATATATATATATTAGGTATTTTGAAACATGTACGCAGTGTTTCTCTGGTAGTCTAGCAGGAGTCAAAAAGTGCTTAACCAAGGCGGAAAAGTATAAAGCATTTTTTGAATACTTTTATATTCAATATCTCAAATCTCAATCTCAATTTAATATCTCAATTCTCAATCTGAGAACAGAGTTCAATACCAAGGGGTTATTAAGAATATATAAAATGTATTCATAGCATGGCCTTTCTCCATGGCTATGGCCAGATAAGGCCATAGCTGTAACCATACCACTGCGAAGCCCTGTCTGCCTACAACATGTTGGATCCACCCTGCACATACTGCATCAATATTACTCTGCATCTTTACTGTGGGTTCAATTTAATGCATAGAACTGTATATACTTGACTCTGAAAATAAGCCCTGACAGTTTTAGCCCAAACTGTAGTAATAATTCTTCATTTGGGTGACATTTTTTGTCTTTACCAAATTGATATGTAAGTTGTAAGTAGAAAAATATAAAATACATTTGCTTTAAATGCAGTATCTGTGCTACATAAATGGAACAGTTCCTGAGAGCTTGAAGAAATTAAGTCTTCTGCTCCCCAGACTTCATCAATGACTGACATAATTAGTTCTCCAAAGTAAGAAAAGCAAACAATGTAGGAATATTCTCTCACCTCAATATTGTGTCTTCATACTACATAGAAGCAATAACCAATAATAAGCATCATTACCTCAACAGAATTAATAAGTGCCATCACATCAGATATTGTTATTTAACTAGCATTTCAAGGAATGTCTTATTGTGTGTACACAATAATATTGTGTATATGCACAAGTGTATACATATGTGTTTATATATATACATGCACACACAGAGGAAAATATTTTTGGCACTATTCACTCTTCCTTCCTCCCACTTTTCTACCCAAGAGAAAAAGAGAAAAAAAAAAAAAAGTACACTTTCTATTTGACCATACACTACAGTGAAAATATTTTTATAGGTAGAAATACGGGTATAATCTTATTGCTTTGACCCTGAAACTCAATTTACATCTTCTGGATATAGGTCAGCTTTACAGATATCTTATGAATGGAAAGATATCTTGTTCTTCCCATTCCCATTGGCATCTATTAGTATGCTAAAACTACAGGCTGCTGCACATGAAGAAGTGCAGTAAGAGGAGGCATCTCTGTTCAATTATGCAGACTATAAAAGATCAGCCTTTCTGTTTCTACACTCTCCTCAAAAGTAATAGTCAACCAGACCACATCCACAGTACTCCTCAGTTCACTGCATTCATTTACAATGTGTACATTATTTTCACTTGTCTTTAGAGATTGTGTGTTGAATCTAACAATTACGTTTCCATACTGGAAACACAGTGATGGTTTCTGAACCCATGTATTAGCCAGAATGTAGTTTGTATTCACTTTGCATGCCCCCCCTTTCCCTTTTCCTTCCCCCCCCCCCCCCCCCCCCGCCACCCCTTTTATTTTATTTTATTTTATTTTATTTTATTTTATTTTATTTTATTTTATTTTATTTTATTTTATTTTATTTTATTTTATCTATTTTATTTTATTTTATTTTATTTTATTTTATTTTATTTTATTTTATTTTATTTTATTTTTTTCTTCAACAAAATGTACAATTTGTACAGACTGCTAACACTACTTTGTTACTTAGTACTGCTTGCTATGGATGAAAACATTGGTTCTCAGACTTGCACTTTTCCTTCATTATGCAATTTGTTTTCTTTCCAGTGATGTTAAGAGCAAGGTATATAAATTATCTGATATAAAATTACTGGATGAATATGGATGTCATGTGAATATTAATTCATCTTTCCTATTTGCATATTGGCAGACAATCTACTAGAGCCATCTAAATTATTTTTAAATAGTTCAATGTAGAAGGGAAGCAGTAAAGCACACCATGATAAAACAAGGATCCTGAAGGTTTCTACATCATTACATTTCAATTTTAGTTAGAGGAAGTGCAAATGAAACCTAAATTAACCTCCTATACAAGCCTGTAAGTTGATAGAACTTTTTCAAATATTCATTACATGTTAATGATCTGTCATATTTCCAAGAAGTATATAGCAATAATTTATCTCTAGATGCATTAACCCAGGAAAATATTGTAGAAATGAATAAAAAAGATATCTAAAAACTTTCAGGATGAATACCAACCTAGCATTTTCATATTCTAGATATGCTGTGTTGATACATTTAATATTTCATGGCTTGTTCCACTCAATTTCCTCTTGCATGCTTCTAGAAAAAGTATAGCCTTGGATATACACTGCACATGTGGTATTCCTATATAGATGCCAGACACCAATGAAGAGAGCAAGGAGATTTTTTATTATTACTTTTTGTCTAAAAAAGCCATTTTTCTAGATAGTAATATAAACAAATACGTAGAAGATTTCACTCTGAAATAGTTGAGTAGTGCCACCTTGTATTTTCTTACAAATACAACTGGTAAGAAAACCCAGTGAAAATGATTTACATTATAAAACAAATACAAAGGAAGGCCCTGCAGAGGGACTTGAACAGGTTGGATATATGCGTGGAGGCCAATGGGATGAGGTTCAACATGGCTTAAGTGCTGGGTCTTCCACTTTGGTCACAACAAGCCTCTGCAATGCTACAGGCTTAGGGCAGATTGGCTGGAAAGCTGTGCAAAGGAAAAGGAGCTGTGGGTGTTAGTCGAGGCTTGCCTAAAAATGAGGCAACTGTATGATCAGGTGGCCAAGAAGGCCAATGGCATCCTGGCTTGTATCAGGAATAGTGTAACCAGCAGGACCAGGGAGGTGATCATCGCCCTGTACTCAGCTCTGGTGAGGCTGCCCCTCAAGTACTGTGTTCAGTTTTGGGCCCCACTACAAGAAAGACATCAAAACCCTGGAGCATGACCAGAGAAGGGCTATGAAGTTGGCTAAAGGTATGTAACTCAATTTTTAAAAGGAACACCTAGGGAACTGGGTTTGTTTAATCTGGAGAAGAGGATGCTCTAGAGAGACCTTATTGCTCTCTACAACTACCTGAAAAGAAGTTGTGAAGAGCTGGAGAACAGAGCCTGTTCTCTCAAATAACCAGCGATAGGACTAGAGGGATGTTATAAATTGCTCAGTCCCAAAATAGGATTATAATCAAAGTTTACAATTTATTAAAAGAATAGAGGTAAGCAAACAGCTCTGGGTGCGTCCGGAGTCTCCGCTCCACCTAGACGCACACCAGTTACATCAAGCAGCTGATTTTTATGCTTCTAGGCTGATACGTATTCATTACTACTTCTAAAAAAAAAAAAACGGGTTATAATTAGTTTCCAGAATCCAAACCCTCCTACTGGAGCATGCATATCAGTCTCCGGTGGTCCCCCTGGGGGTCTCTGGGGGTCTTTCATGCTGAAGGCTTGTAGTCTTCCTCTCAGCTGTTTTTTTTTTTTTCTTGTCCTTCCCCTTTGTACTCCTTGGCAGCATGTCAAAAGCTTATACAGTGTCCCCTGCAAGTTTCGTCTTCTAGCTGTCCTTCAGCTTCTTTCTTCTCCTTAATGTCCTGGCCAGATATCAGGGGCTTGCATAGTGTCCCATTCAGAAGTCATAACAGTTACTAGTTGTTAGCAGTTGTTCTGACATCAGAGACTTCAAAGAAAGAACATACAAATACAAATAGCTCTCTATTGACACTTCACAAATTGTTAAAACATTCCTCACAGGCCATTCACAGAGACACTCCAGTCACATCTACAGCAGTGCTAAATCAACCACAAAGAAGGCAAAAAAAGCTGTAACTGTTAGGAATAAGTGTTCGGAATCAGTAACAAAAGCAAATAGGTTCATGGATTTGAGGAATATTTCTGAAGATTTGATAAATTGACTATAATGAGGGGGAGACTGGGACGCAGGGAGGAAAGGGAAGAAACCACATCTGTGGAAGAATTAAATTGCCAGTGCAGGACCCAGAGACAGACAGAACTGCTCTCTATTGACACAAATCAGATGAACATATCTCATAGCGAACAGTCTGAAGTTGCGCCAGGGGAGATTAAGTTTGGAAATTAGGAGACATTTCTTCTCAGAAAGAGTAGTCAGGCATTGGAATGGGTTGCCCAGGGAGGTGGTGGAGTCACTGTCCCTGGAGCTGTTTAAGGAAAGGTTGGACAAGGTGCCTGGGGACATAATTTTGTGGGTGATATTGGTGGTAGAGGAATGGTTGGACCAGATGGTCTTTTCCAACCTTAATGACTCTATGATTCTATGATTAATTATCCAAATATCCAAAATATTCTGTTCTTATTTTTCTCAATGTAACCATTTTAGTGTTGATGACTGAGAGAGGGACATACATTCTAACAGCTTTCCCAGTCTGTTGCCCAAAGTAGGCCAATGCGTACTAGGGTGTGCTGAGTCCTCTAAGAAACCTAAACGGTAGAAGGAAATGACTGGTGTGTGCTTTTCAATTTCAACCACAGAAATATATCTCCAGCTGAGTCAATCATTCATTATGTGTTGGCAACACTGAAAAGCCCTCAGCTTGCTTTGTGATGAGATGATGGGAGATCATTTAACAGAGGAAGGAAATTAACCCTCCATAGATAAGAAAACATTTCCTTTTGCAAGCAGATGTTGTGACATTAGAAAAATTGTATTTCATCACAAGGGAGTGCTGCTTGCCCAGAGAAGCTGTCTTACATCTACAGCCTCCTCCAATTTGTTTTATTTGTTCCTGCATAAGGTTTGCCATGCCAGATGCCACAGGAACTGAATTTTGTACATCTAACAGCTATCTATCACTGCTGACGTATAACAAGGATAAATAAAATGCACAGGTAATGGCTGTTGTGAGCTCTAAAAAGAGTAGCTTCCATCTGAGACAAAGATAATGCAGCTCCATCTGGTACCTCTGCTCTCTTCTAATCAACTCGCAGGGCAGTGGGAGCATTCTGGAAGGGCTGTAGCATCCAAGATTGCTTAGCATGAATTATAAAAAATTATAAACTTGGCTACTATAATTTGACACCCTGGGAGGTGCTCTCAAGATGATTACGGCCCTTGGCACTTGGCTATCTCCTCAGTCATGGACTGACTCATTTTGTTATTAAAGTAAATTAAGAGATAGAGGTTTATTGAGTGTTGGGCAATGAACTAATTGATGCAATAATGTTTCCGTGAAGGGAGGGCTGGATGCCAGATCTGGACAGGATTTGATTTGAACACACTATCTACTGCATCCCTGGAGAAGAGGAAGTGTTCAGAATACTCAGGAGGGGAAGCTTCATCCCAGGAAGACCTTTCTTTTTGCAGAAGCATTATGCATCTGTGCATAAGCCATCATGATACAGTGAGAGTGGCATTCCTGAACCAAAAACATGAAGAAATATTTCACACAGGAACCCTTAGGCCAGCCCAAGCAGGACAAGATATACAAAAATAGGCTCTACGCTGCAGCCATGGAGAATGGTGGTACCATGAGGGTCTGATAGAAAGCAGAAGAGAAGATTTGAGTTCAGCCCCTAGGCTCTGGGAGTCTGGGATGCAGAGGATCTGAGGCCTGTTTTACTCCAACTGAAAAATAATAATAATTATTATTATTATATATATATATATATATATATATATATATATATACACACACAGTATTTGAAAGGGGTTGAGCTGCTTTGGAACTGTTTGGTAATGAAGTATGCACCAGCCTTTGGTGATTTCTTTCTGATGGACAGCTGATGTGCTCTGGTCTGGGCTGCACCAAAAGAAATGTGGCCAGTAGGTCGAAGGAGATGATTCTCCTCCTCTGTTCTGCTCTTGTAAGACCACACTTGGAGTACTGTATCCACTACTGTTTAATCTAGATAACAGAAGGCTCTGAGGAGACCTTATCGCAGCCTTACAGTACTTAAAGGAGTCATGCAAGAAACATGGAGAGGGACTCATTGTCAGGGAACATAGTGATAGGACGGGGAGTAATTGTTTTAAACTAAAAGAGGGTAGATTTGAATTAGTTATTGAGAAGAAATTCGTTACTCAAAGGGTAGTGAAGCACTGGAAAAAGTTACCCAGAGAAGTTGTGGATGCCCCATTCCTGGAATTGTTCAAGGCCAGGTTTGGATGGGGCTTTGGGTAGTCTGATCTTGTCAAAGGTGTCCCTGACCAAGACAGGAACTAGATGATTTTTAGGTCCCTTTCAACCCTAGATTCTGTGATTCTATGACTTTCTGAATTGACATTACCAAAATTTAAGATGATGCTATATTACAGATAAACAGTACATCTATATTTTAAAGGGTAAAACAGTCATTTCACATTTCAGTCTAGAATGATGTTAAAATGAATGATTACAAACAATTCACATGCAAAAAATTTATAAGATTATAAAAATCACAGCCAAATGTTAATTTGCTTGGAAGAAAGAATCAATCTAAAGAGCTTTCTTTATGACAGGTTTATTGTATTAGTCAGAGGAAAACATTACTTTTTTACATATAACTGGATTAAGTACAGTTACAAATCTAAGAATAATTCTGACCACAAAGGCACTCCACATGTCTTACGGAACAAGTCTGAAATTCAAAAAATATTGGTAAGTTCAAGATCTGGCATAAAATCAGTTGGATGGAATTCAGCACAGATAAATGCAAAGGTCTGCTTTGGGAAAGGAGGTATCAAATGCAGGAATGGACATTGAGAAAAGAGAAAAAAAAAATAGGCTGAATTGCTGCAAAAAAAGAACAAAACACTGAGTAGACAATAAAACAGGATGAGTCAAAATTTTGATGCTGTTGCTAATCAGCATGTTAGCAGCTACCACTGTGGGATGGGCTAAGAGTGTTATATGTAGGATGCTGATGACAGCTGTCAGCTGATCTATTTATTCCAGGGAGCTATCATTTACACTACACTTTCAGCTCTGGATATAGTAGTTAAAGAAAGGTGTAAGCAAGTGTATAGGGAAAAATAAATAAATAAATAAATAAATAAATAATGATACAACATATTTTAATTTTCTGCAAAGATGGTGAAAGAAGAGTCGTCTTCTGAGATGACAGGAAAAACTTATAATCTACTGCAAGTACAGCAAAAAGGGTAAAGGACAACCCATAAAGGTTATAAAATCTTTACTGGAACTTTTTTAAGTACACAGTAAACAACAATAACAAAGATAGCCTACATACACTTATGCTACTCAGACCATACAGTCTCTCAAGGTTATTTTCAACTGTCCACTTCTTTTATCCCAAACAAATATCATATGTACTCTAATTGCAGTTGCAATGAGCTCCATTAATGGATATGGTTTAGCAAGATTTGTGCAGCTCTTCTTTGACTTCAGGGGGAAAAAAAAATAATAATTATAATAAAAAAAAATAATTAAAAAAAAAGCTTTTCAATATTTAGTGACAAAAAGAGACATTTTTTTTTCCTAATAATAAACCATTCTGAATATGAATATAAGAACACTTTACTATTTTTTGTTATTACTTTGAACTTTGTTTCTTTAAAATGCCTAATATGTATCATCTCTGAATAGAGCTTTCAAATGAATCTGAAAATGTAACAGGTTAAAGAATGATTAAATACCCTGAATGTTTTCATAATGTACAACTTGTTTAGCTACAAATATAAAAGATACAGCAATATGCAATTCTTTGCATATTTCTTTACATTTAAGGCAGAGAGGTAAAAAGTTGCATAGTTTCTCAAATGAAAATCTTAAAGTAATCAGGTTGTTAGAGTCTACTTAAATCTTTCATACAGTCATTTAGTATCCTTTTGATCTTTGTACCTTGGAAATTACAAAGACATGGAAGTGGCTGGGTGTTTCCTGTTGCTGGGCAAAGTTGTTGACCAATTAATAGTTAGTGGAAAAGTACTGCGGTAGAGCAAATGGTATAAGAAGGGAACCTGTCCTCAATAAGGAAGTTGAAGTTAGAGTTGAAGTTATGCCCTGAATAAAGTTATGGATCCTTAGAGAACCCTGGCCTCTATGTGATCTTTACGTCACAAATGACACACAAACAGAGACATGAAGAACGTTACACCACAAGTGAGGTCTTTGTAGCCAAATGAAATACAATCCACAGACAGCCTGTAGGAATTCATCTGTTGACATCCAAACTGTCAAATACAACACCATGCTAAGCAAATATTTACTTTGCTAAGCATTTCAAACATTGAAAAACATGCAGAGAAAAGCTTGCAATCACACTGTATGTACAGATATATTGTCTGCATGTGCAGCAAATGTCTTCAAGAATGTATGAGGGCATTCCAAAAAGCAATACTCAAAAAAAAAAAAAAAAAAAAAAAAAGAATAAGATTAAATTTCTTCACTATTTCTTCACTACCATCCCATCTACATTACAAGAGCTTGGGGCATAAATAATACAATTATTCTGTGCTCAAGAACACCACACATACTACCTACTCTTTTATAAGCAAATAATAGATAGCATTCCAAACTAAAAACCAGCCATACTAACTCTGAATATTTTATCAACATGTAAGATCCTATCTTGACATATTTTTATTCTGACCTCTTTTCCATATGAACTCTACTTATCTAGTAAGCATATAAAGAGGTAGAATGAGCCAGCTAGCCAGTCATTCCCTCTTGCTTTAAAACAGAATATAAAAGTAGTGGAGTCCAGAAAGTATTTAGTGAATTATTTATTTCGTTGAACATTCACCTCCACTGGTCAAAAGCATATATTTAGACCGTACTCTTAATAATTAAGTACATTTACAACAGCTAGAAAGGTAAATGACTAGCCATGTACATGCACAATTACCTTGTTTTCAAACAGACATGATAAAGTGTAAATTACAGAATCACAGAATCACAGAATTTGTAGGTTGGAAGAGACCTCAAGATCATTGAGTCCAACCTCTGACCTAACACTAACAAGTCCTCCACTAAACCATATCAGTAAGCTCTACAACTAAACGTCTTTTAAAGACCTCCAGGGATGGTGACTCAACCACTTCCCTGGGCAGCCCGTTCCAATGCCTAACAACCCTTTCGGTAAAGAAGTTCTTCCTAACATCCAACCTAAAACTCCCCTGGAGCAACTTTAGCCCATTTCCCCTCATCCTGTCACCAGGAACGTGAAAGAACAGACAAACCCCCACCTCCTTTAAGGTACTTGTAGAGAGAGATAAAGTCACCCCTGAGCCTCCTCTTCTCCAGGCTGAAAAAGCCCAGCTCTCTCAGCCACTCCTCGTAAGACTTGTTCTCCAGACCCCTCACCAGCTTCGTCACCCTTCTCTGGACTCATTCGAACACCTCAATATCCTTCTTGTAGCAAGGGACCCAAAACGGAACACAGTACTCGAGGTGCAGCCTCACCAGAGCCGAGTACAGGGGGACGATCACTTCCCTAGACCTGCTGGCCACATTGCTTCTTATACAAGCCAGGATGCCGTTGGCCTTCTTGGCCACCTGAGCACACTGCTGGCTCATATTCAGCCGACTATCAACCATCACCCCCAGGTCCTTCTCTGCCTGGCAGCTTTCCAACCACTCATCTCCCAGTCCGTAGCTCTGATTGGGGTTGTTGCGCCCCAGCTGCAGGACTCGGCACTTGGCCTTGTTGAACTTCATGCAGTTGACCTCAGCCCATCGGTGCAGCCTATCCAGATCCTCCTGCAGAGCCTTCCTACCCTCAAACAGATCGACACATGCACCTAACTTGGTGTCATCTGCAAACTTACTGAGGGTGCACTCAATGCCCTCATCTAGACCACTGATGAAGATATTAAAGAGGACTGGCCCCAGCACCGAGCCCTGGGGAATGCCACTAGTGACCAGCCTCCAACTGGATTTGACTTCATTCATCACAACTCTTTGGGCCCAGCTATCCAGTCAGTTTCTAACCCAAAGAAGCGTATGCCAGTCCAAGCCATGAGCAGCCAGTTTCTTGAGGAGAATGCTGTGGGAGATGGTGTCAAAAGCCTTGCTGAAGTCAAGGTAGACCACATCCACAGCCTTTCCCTCATCCACCAAGTGCATCACTTTGTCATAGAAGGAGATCAGGTCTGTTAAGCAGGACCTGCCTTTCATAAACCCATGCTGTTTGCCTGCTTGCCCTGTAAGTGCCACGTGATGACACTCAAAATAATCTGCTCCATGAGCTTCCCTGGTACTGACATCAAACTGACAGGCCTATAGTTTCCCGGGTCTGCCCTCCAGCCCTTCTTGTAAATGGGCGTCATGTTTGCTAGCCGCCAGTTAACTGGGACCTCCCCTGATAGCCAGAACTGTTGATAAATGCTGGTAAGCGGCTTGGCCAGCTCCTCTGCCAGTTCCCTCAGTATCCTTGGATGGATCCCATCTGGCCCCATTGACTTGCGTACATCCAAGTGTTGTAGCAGGTCAGCAACCATTTCCTCATGGATAGTGAAGGCCACATTCTGCTCCCCATCCCCTTCCATCAGCTCAGGGTACTGGGTATGCAGAGAACAACCAGTATTTCCGCTAAAGACTGAAGCAATTAGTCAGAGATTTATATATATAAAATTATACAGGTGATTTCTTTAATCCAGATTCATCTAGATTCAGTTATCCTTTGAAGGTGAATCAGACTGGATGGCCTAAATCCCCCTAGTTCTCCAAGACCACTGATGTTTGCTTCATATTACGTGTTATGAGAAATTTGTTTTATAAACAAATCTATATTTGGAAAAAAAAAAAATGTTTTGTGATATTAACTTTGCCTTGTGCAAGTATTAAAGCGCACAGCAGAACACAGTACCTGCTCTGGTTCTAACATGGCTGTGAGACATTTCTTGATATTGCTTGTTTCATATTAATCCTGGGAGGTCTCACCAAGCACACCGCTGTGGCTGACAACTCTGTGTCAGTAGAATTTCAGAAGTGAAATGTTTTAAACCACGGAGCATCAGTCACTTCCAGTTGCAATGCAGGCTTTTTACGTTAATAAAATAGGCTGATGGTATGAAATCACATCGCACAGGCATATTAGGACAGCCTATGAGGTGGTTTTAATAATGTTTTGTGAAGTTGGTAAAACGGATATACTGACTGCTACTAGACCTTAATGTTTTCTGAAATATGTACTGGAGAAGACACAAAATCAGTGGAATGAATATGAATACATGTAAGTACAGAAAGTTAAAACAGATGCAGAAGTAGTCAGTTGAGAAATACAATGTTCACGTGTATAAATACAAGGAGGAAATCTTTCTAAAAATAGAAAATAGTAACCACAAATGAGCTTTCTCTTCTAGAGATACCTACGTCCACATTTGAACATCAATGAAATTTCCACTGAGCTCAACAGAATTCCTTTTTTTGAAATAAATAATTAGATCAGAGCCTACCTGCTGTAATTCATTAATAACCATTTGCAGCCCAGTGGGCAGTATTTCACAGCTTCAGGGACAGAGTCAGCTCTTTTGAACAGTAATTCCTGAAGACCACATATATCTGGGAAGCACTAAGTAGCAGCATAAGACACTGAAGACTAGTACAACAGCTCTGAGCTCTTTTCTGGACTGTCTGCTCTATGAAGTTATTTTGCAGTTCACAGTGTTTTAAGAGAGAGAGAAAAAGGAAGAAAAAAGAAGGGAAGAAAGGAAGGAAGGAGGGAGGGAGGGAGGGAGGGAGGGAAGGAAGGAAGGAAGGAAGGAAGGAAGGAAGGAAGGAAGGAAGGAAGGAAGGAAGGAAGGAAGGAAGGAAGGAAGGAAGGAAGGAAGGAAGGAAGGAAGGATGGAAGGAAGAAAGGGAGAGAGGGAGGGAGGGAGGGAGGGAGTTAAATTTCCAAAGTTGAGCCAGTTTGATATGCAAGAATAATTTCTTTTTTTTTTTTTTTTTCCTGTCTTTTTTTCCCAGACATGAGTTTTCTTGTTCTCACTCTCCTTATTTTCTGTCCCCTTCCAGCTGAGGGGCACAGAGTGAGCAAGCTGAGGGTGCTTATCTGCCACCCAGGCCAAACCCAACACCAATGTACTCAAAACTCTAGAAGGCAGTTGGAAACGCTCCACCAGGCCTAAAGATGTCTAGTAATTTATATACACATGTAGATAGAAAATGTCCAATGGCTTAAAACAGACTGACATTTAGATGTAAAGTCAATTCCATGGATACATAAATATGTACATAAAAGATTTATTACTTCATGCATGGATGATTTGTATTATATAATTCATTAAATTCATATAGGTCCTCACATAGCTATGTTGCAATAAGACAATCAAACCTATATCATATTCACCTATTTCACTCACTGTAGTTGGTTTTCTTTATAGAACCACCTGAAAGCTATTAGAATCATTTTAATTGTCTTGAACAAGTACAACTATTTTTAATTTTTCCTCTGCCTCATTGAATGTTTCATTGAATAATAATCAAAATGCAGTATACTAATATTGAAACTTTAGCTGTCCTTCAATTAAAGCAAAAAATTGCATGTCAATAATAGACAGTTATAAATGATGTAGATATATATAATTTGTTCTTAACACTAACTTTCTTGAAACTGCATAAAATATATTCAAAAAGGCAATAAATAAATAAATAAGTAAATAGTCAAGATATGCAGTGGTCATACCACAAATAATTTTTTAAAAAAACTTTTGCCTTCTTCTCATGATTCTCCTGTGGTTTAAACACAACTACTTTATGCCAAATATATGAGGGTATTTTTCTGCTAATCCCCTCTGCATAATTGTACATGTAAATCAGGTTCAAAACATTATTATATTTGCAAAATATAATAATGCTAATTATTATATTTTATATAATATATATATATTATATTATATATGTTAATAAAAACCTCCCTGGTAACTCACTTATACTGGCCTTCATTATGGATAATATTGTTCTGTCTAATACAAGATTTGAGAAGAAATATTTTCAAGCTATAAAACTCCAAGAGTTTCCTTGCAGACAGACAGTTCCAGTTATACATATATATCATTGCTCTTCTCCTTGAGAGAACTGCCACCTCTCTGGAAGCAAAACCAGTACGATAGATATGATCAGAACAATTATGACAAAATCACTAATGCAAGAGAACTAATTTTCTTATATTGATTTGAATATTGCAATAGCTGTAGAATAATAAAATCTTGCTCCAACAACATGAATTACAATAATGAGTTCGCTAAACTAAGTACTGTATGTTGATGTTAGCTTTATGCATGATATGCTTGACATTTCTTAAACGATAGCTGTTAAAGAAATCAAACTTAAGTATTAAAGAATCAAATATAATTTATTGCAATGTCTGCTTTAATATATACAAAGAACAGCGCAAATATAAAGGTGGATTTTGCATACTTTTTTAATGCATTATTTCGATAGCACTGATTGACATTCAAAGAATTTCTTAAAGAAATGAGTGAATCATAAGGCTAGACTGTTGTAGTTTAACCCCAATAAGGAGCCAAGACCTCCACAGCTACTCACTTGCTCCTCTACATGGTGTGAAGAGAAAGAGACTCAGAAAGTTAAAAGAAAACTTCTGTGTCCAGGTTGAGATAATGGAGCCACTGGGGAGCTCGAGTTAGCAGGAGTGTGGTGAACAGGGCAGGCAAACTGTGTGGTGCATCAGTCAGGGTGTGGTATGGCAGTTTGCGCAGATAGGGCAAGTAGGCAAGGCAAAATATCCCTCCCTGCTTGGGAGACCAGCTCACTGTCAGATGCTTCCCAGACAGCAAATCCAGCCATGGTCTCCATAGGCAAAAAGTTCTTGCCAAAAAACTGTGGCAACCCAGACCTGCCTGCCCCAAAACACAGCTCTTCAGGTCTCTGGCTACCAGGGGTGCCTGAGCCTGTTGTTGCCAGTGCAGGGTGGCAGGGATACCATCTATGTGAGATGCAAGCAGAAGGATGATTTGATCAGTCTGGTGGAGAGATTAAGGACCATCAGGGACTGTGAGAAGGAGTTAGAGTGGTGGAGCAACTCCCTGCCATACCTACAAAAAAGGCACCAAGATGATATACCCCGAACAGTGGTGGATCCCCTGCCCTGTAGCTGTTGGGAAGAGGGAGGGGACCTAAGATATGGGAGGAGTGGAAACAGGTCCCTTCTTGTCACAGGCAAGCCCCCTCTGTACCCACCTCACTTTCCCAGGTGCCCTTACACAATATGTTTGAGGCACTAGAGCTTGAGGGACGGGTAGGTGAGGATGTGGGGGAAGGTCCACCCAGGACATTGTCTAGGACAAGGAAGTTGATTCTATGCCTCAAGACTGACTTCACCAAGAAGGAGAGAAGGGTAATTGCCACAGGAGATTCCCTTCTGAGGGGAACAGAAGGCCCCATATGTCAGCCAGACCCTCAGGGGCGACCTTATCACTCTCTATAGAGAGCTCTCTATCAGTCCTCTTAAAGGAGGCTGTAGCAAGGTGGGGGTTGGTCTGTTCTCCCATGTGCCTGGTGACAAGACAAGGGAGAATGGGCTAAAGTTGCAGCAGGGGAGGTTTAGGTTGGATATCAGGAAGAACTTCTTCACTGAAAGGGTTGTTAGTTATTGAAATAGGCTGCCCAGAGAAGTGGTTGCATTGCCATCCCTAGAGGTCTTTAAAAGACATTTAGGTGTAGAGCTTACTGATATGGTTTAGTGGAGGACTTGTTAGTGTTAGGTCAGATGTTGAATTAGTTGATCTTGGAGGTCTCTTCCAATCTAGATGATTCTGTGATTCTGTGATTTCCCCTGTTTACCCTCTTCCACCTACTTCCCACAAAAGCTGCAGGGGAATGTGAAAGGGTATTGTGGTCAGTCTGTAACACTTTGTCTCTGATGCTCCTTATACCTCAGTCTATATGTTACAGCAAGTTGGATTTTAACACACTTCCCACCAGTAGGTATTCTCCAGACATATAAAAGCACTGTAACATTAGTGATGAGGTGGTTACACAGTAAAGGTAAAGATTATAGAAAACTGGTACGTAGTTCCAAACCAGGAAATAGAAGATTAGATAGATGGATAGATAGATAGATAGATAGATAGATAGATAGATAGATAGATAGATAGATAACTCTTGTCTTGAGGGTGTATGTTATTTATAAAACTAAAGTGAATATATCAACTATGAAAACAAATACTGGGAACTAGTGGGTTTGAGACAACAGAAATTGTCTCAATATTAAGATAAGATAAATTGCAGTCCAGTTTTATGTACCCAAATGAAATGAGTAGAGAAAAGTCATTTTCTTCCAACAGCTTTGAAAGAGCTAACCAGTTACGATGTACAGTTAATGACACTTTTTTTAGCGGATCTGTCAAAAACAGTAGTATGTGACTGGAGAAAAGTAAAGTGCGTTCAAGAGAAGGAGAAGGATGAAGTAAAATACAAACAATTAGTCTCACATTACTAGAAAGCGAGACTTAAAATCAGCTTTGAAGGACAGAATAATTAAAAGTATTGAAGTCAAAGATAAAAAAAAATAAAAATACAAATAAAAATAAAAAACATAATAAACTAGCCCTGATTTTATTTATTTATTTATTTATTTATTTATTTTCTGGTTTCACTAATAAAGGGGATTCTGTACACATCTGGCCTTCAGTAAAGCATACAATACGGTGTTATGTGGAAAAAAAATAGTAGTCCTACAAATGAAAATGAAGGACTACTACTAAAATTATATAGTGAGCAGGATCAGAGAGATCAAGCTCAATAATAGAAAAATACATCCAAAGTCATATACCTTTAAGCCGTATTTAAGATTTTCTACAGTTTGCAGAAAATCTTGAAAATTCTTCTCCATTAATGATACATATACTTTAGATTATGACTAAATCAGTAACTAAAAGTAGCTGTGAAAAAGAGAAATCAAATCCAGCTTCCTTTGAAACATAAAGGACAAATAATGTTTCAGAAGTTGTAGGTAAGAGAATATCTCTGTCACATCATACCTTAACTTAAATTCAATAAATAAATAAATAAATAAATAACCATTAATAATTTATTTTTATTTCTTAAATAATCCAATGAAGTTCCTTTGAAAGCACAAAAATGCCCAGTCATGCAGAATTTCTCACTCTTTAGTTCTTCTTAAAAAAATAATCTGCAAAAGTATGCTGTCTTTTAAGACCTAATTTGACCAAAAGACAGTTAGATTCATGAAACTAGTAGGAATGCCTGATTTTCCCAGTGGTCCCTCTATTATGAAGAGAATTTTACTTCAGTATCAACATACCAACATGTATGCAAGGACAGATGTCACAGCTGCCCTTTTTGGTTTACTGCTGCCATAGCCTCTCCAAAAACTCTGCAACACCAAGTAGTGCTAGCCTCTGTGCAATATGAGCTGCTGGAACAAACCTCACAAGCGGAACTGGTCTTTATTTCTTTTTCTTGAAGTAACATAACGATGACAAAATTTTTATTTTATTTTTAAATGAACAGGCTGCATTACAAATATAAATGTTTCAGGGAATGTAGTAAGTAAAATGCTAAATTATTTTTTAATTTCTGAAAAGCAGATGTATTTGTCATGAACAAGAGTTGAGATAACTATATTAAATTCCAAGCTCTCTTTCTCAGCTATAAATTGCTGTCGTCCTCGTGAATACTTCCTAACTCATACATGTATGACTAACAGAGCAAAATCAGACCCATTGAACAGTTCAGGTCAGAAGCAGACCTATACAAAGCTGAATCTTGTAAAAAACTGCCACGGCTTAGTTTTACTGCTGTGATCAGTCTTATTGTTCATGGTGGTAAATGTAAATAGATGCACAAGTGCTGGCAAATTAAGTTTTTATTTTCTGAATAAAAGAAAGATTGTATCTGACACAACATTACACTAGTTTCATAGAATTAGAAGGAAAGCACTTTTTTCTCAGCTAAGAATTTAATTAAAAATCTGAAGCAATAAAATAAAACTTCATAACAGGAGAAAAAACAAATATGAGAAGAACACATTCATTTGGCTCCAGTGAAACTGGAGTTCATTGGAATTAAAATACTGGAGTTATAGTAAAACTTTTTCAATGAGTACAAAACAGCAACACCTTAGATACACACCTTGTACACCATATAATAAGAGACAAAGGAAAATGCTTGCTGTTAACAAATTTAATGCTTAGGAGAGATGGACTGAGGAATAAGTTAAACAAAATTCTATTTCACTGATACAAATCATTATGAAGTTGTCAGCAATTTATTAATAAACAAATTTAAATAATTAAGAAATTTCTACGTTAACATAACAATATAGCAATATTAGCAAGTGAATAACACCAGATGAGATTATTAGTGAGCTGGTAAAGCTGTTGTCTGGATAGGTTTCTATTTAAATTTGCATGTCACTGGTCAGAAATATATCAGCTTTTTTTAAGAACAGGATTTTAGGAAAGTGGAATTATACTGAAGTGGAAAATGTCACATTTGGTCTTACGCAAATGTCATAAGCAATACAGAAGGTTTCTCATAGGTGAATGTTACAGTTATGTACCTGTATTATTTTTAAACACTGCTTATAAAATCTTTCCTAAAATACTGGAACTTCACATTCTTTCCTTGTCCACCTAGATCAAGATATACTAATCATGGGTGACTTTCATTCCGTATGAAAAGACACAGACAGTAAATCTGAACCAACCTACTGCACAGAAAAGCTGCCAGGATGAATGAACAGAATTGTTTGATCCAGCTCCTGTGCTGCGAAATGTTAAAAAGAAATTTGTTAAGCAAAAATTAAAGTATATTCCAAAGTAAAAATCATTCTTAATGGAGGAGGAGAATCAGTCTGTGCAAATAATTGGTCAGGAAAATCCCATTAATCTGTTATTCTTTAATACAAATATTGAAATTTTAGTATTTGTCAAGTACAGATAGGAATAATTGTTTAACTCTTGTGAAGAAAGTAAAACCTCCAAAATTCAGGATACATCTAAACATGATTAGGCGGACTAATATAACCTGATTCTAAACTGTACATATGGGGCTTACTATGAAAAGGCACATCAATATTTTCTACCCTTGTGCAAATATTCATTAGAAACTGTAAAGATCTCTATTTCACTCTAAAAGTCCATGGAAAATCCCAGTAGTCTTCATTAGTCCTGACATAATAAACTGGATAAATAAATAAATAAATAAATAAATAAATAAATAAAAATTTTGCATTCCTTTCCTTTATCAGCAATACCTGTGGAGGCAGTTTTCAGCGGTCTGCTAAATCAATGAGAGTAAGGAGTGAATCTTAACTGTGCAGGAGAAAACCACCAATATATATCCATTGTAGCGAAGGCCTTCTGCCAACTGAGTTATCATTTCCCTGTCTTTCTCTACACGGAAATATTGACCTTAATTTAATTCATACAGATGCATAACATTCATTCAAGTTAAGTTTACTTGTACAATTTTAATTTCCTTAGGCTTATGGAACCTCTCAAACAATATCAGTTCACCAATTCTGTTCCTATTCTTCAATAGTCTATCAAGGTTATTTGAGTGCTAATAGCCTCTTATTGGCTAGTAACAATTATTTCCCTAGTACCTGATTATCTCCAATGTTAACTATTCTTTTACACTGTCCCACATTTTTAATGAGAGTATACAGAGTATACAGACTATAGTAATCAACCTCACTATTATTAAATATTAGCCTGAAATGTCATTGATTATTTTTTTTTATAATTACAATAATAATAATAAATAAATAAAAAAAAAATCTAAGACTTTATAATGATATATTTTAAAATATTCCTCATCCTCTTTCTTGGTTTTCCATCTTCTTTGAATATGACTGAATATATCAGAACATCTATGTTCTTTTTACTGATGAAAAAATATTACAGAAGACTAATCTGGATTTCAGAGTATTTTTAGTTTATAGAATAAAAAACTCATATAACGGTTTAAATTGGAAAGGACCTTAAATATCATCTAATTCCAATGCCTCTGCCGTGGTCAGGGACATCTTCCACTAAACCAGGTTGGCACATCCAACCTACACTGAAACATTTCCGGGGATAGGGCATACACAGCTTCTCTGGGCAACCTGTTCTGCTGCCCCACCACTGTCTGAGTATGTAATCTAAATCTAACCTTTCATAATTTAAAGCCATTACAACTTGCCCTATCACTGCACTCCCTGACAAAGAGTCCCTCTCCTGCTTGTAGGCCTCCTTTAGGTACTTGAAGGACGCTATCAGGTCTCCCCAGAGCCTTCTCTTTTCCAAGCTGAACAACCCCAACTCCCTCAACCTGTTTTCCTAGGAGAGGTGTTCCAGCCCTCTGATAACCCTTTTGGGTCTCCTCCGGACTCATTATAATATGTCCTTGTGCTGGAGGCCCCAGAGCTGAAAGCAATACTCCAGGTGGGGTATCATGAGAGCAGAGTAGAGGGGGAGAATCACCTCTCTCACCCTGCTGGCCATGCTTCTTTTGATGCAGCCCAGGACACAGTTGGCTTGCTTGCATCTATCACCTCTCTAGGAAGCCTGTGACTGATCACCATCACACTGAAGCTTTGTGCCATACCTGACTATTCTATCACTGGTTATGAAGTAGAAGAGACCATCACCACTCTCTCCATTTCACCTCCTCAGGGATTTCTGGACAGCAATGAAGTTGCCTCTTCACCTCCTTTTCTATAAACTAGACTACCCAACAGTCCCCATCCTCTCCTCACAGGACATGCCTTCCAGCCCTTTTACCAGCTTTGTTGCCCTCTCCTGGACACTTTCAAGTATCATAATCTCTTTTTTATACTGTGGAGACCAGAACTGTGCATATTATTTGAGGTGAGGCTACACCAATGTTAAAAATAGCAGGAGAATCATCTCTTTTGACCAGCTGGTTATGCTATATTTAATGCAACCCATTAGAGAAGTAGGAAGAGAATGCAACTTCATTAGAAAGATCTTCCTGGTTTCAGTTAGAACAGAGTTTATTTTCTTCCTAGTAGCTGGTAGAATGCTATGTTTTGGCTTAGGATGAGAAGAGTGCTGATAACACCCCGATGTTTTAATTGTTGCAGAGCAGTGCTTATACTAAGCCAAGGACATCTCAGCTTCTTGCTCTGTCCTGCCAATGGGCAGGCTGGGGGTGCAGCAAGAGCTGGGAGGGGACAGACCCAGGACAGGTGACCCAAACTAGCCAAAGTGGTATTCCATACCATCTGATGTCATGCTAAACAATATATAGGGGTGGCTAGCCGGGGGAGGGGGACGGACTGTTTGGGGTTAGGCTGGGCATTGGTCAGCGGGTGGTGAGCAATTGCATTGTGCATCACTTGTTTGTACACATTATTAGTAGTAATACTATTATCATCATTGTTATTATTGTTATTATTGTTATTATTATTGTTGTTATTATTATTTTCCTGTCTTATTAAACTGTCTTTATCTCAACTCACGGGCTTCACTTTCCATTTCTCTCCCCCATCCCAAAGAGGGAGGGGGAAGCGTGAGCGAACGGCTGTGTGGTGTTTAGCTGCTGGCCGGGTTAAACCACAACATATGCTGTATTATAAAACATTACAATTCAGTGCAAATAATATAAATTAATTTTCTCTTATTGTCACACCTCCAAAAAAAAAAAAATCCTTTAAAAATAGTCTTTTGCTTCTAAAGGAGGTATGTTTTCTAGGTAATCAATTTGATTTTTCAACATGCTACGGTCTTTTTTATTCTTAGTTACAGTGTTTCTTCTATTTATCACAGAGATCCTACCTGGCAATCAATTTGCCAGAGAGATCACACTTCTCATAAAGTTTTTATCATAGTGAACCTGTTTCCTTTCTGGTGACTTCAAAATTATGACTACAGCAATGCTAGGTTAAGGTGTTTAAAGCCACAGAAGAACTGCAAAAGCCTAAAATTTTGGAGATATATTGCCTCAGGTATGGCACAAAAGGTCTTGAGTACCCTTAATTTCCTGAACAATGAACAGGCCCTGTTCTTGGACCTGCCATTTGAGCAAAGGCTTTATATGGAAATGATTTCTCAGTTGTCAAAGGCACCACATGAACTTCGTCATTCCTTGGCCTTAAAATAAATAGATTTTGGAGACCTAATTCAAACTGTCTATGAATTCAAAATAGCATTTGGGAATATATTTGCTTTCTGGATCTGTTATAGAATTGCATTAATACAATATTTGTTGACAGAACTTTTAAAGTTTTGTGTCTGCAGCTGGAAATGTTATGAAAAATGGTATGAAGAAATGTTATTCCATGATTTCTGCTTTTCATATCCCTTATAATTTGATTGCAGGATTATAACAATTTAATAATTATGAGTGACGGAGGTCTGAATCCTTCTTACTAACTTAATGTCATTAGCACAGATGTTTTTGAACCAATGATGGAAGTTAAAAGAATGGGAAAATAAATCTGTAGTGCTAACATTGTGTGATTATTCTTAACATAATGTTGCCCAAACAGTAAGTAAAATAGTCTTGCTTTTGACTTCTGAACTTCATTCCACTGTATCTTATAATAACTTTGTTTTTCCTATTCTTTCTTTATTTTTCTTCACCTTCAGACATATTGGTAGGCTAATATTTATAGAGTTTGTACTTTCTGAAAATCAGGCTTCATTAAGAATACCAGACTGCATAAATATTTCTTAATTCAATCTGGACACTGTACTAATTTCCCAAGGTAAACTGCTACCCTTTTTTTTAGAAAGAGGATGGTCAGCTCTAAGAAGGACAGTGGCACTTCTTCCTGTTTACTTACAGGGTCCTGAGATATTAATGGATTTATCAATATGCAGCACAAGATTTCATTATTTCTATATGCTCTCATCATCATATGACTATAAAGCCTATATTGAGGCAATAGAAATAACTCTCTGAGAAGCAATTTTTTTCCCTTCATCATCTACAGTGAATTGTAAAATCATTTGAAAAGGAAATGGAAATATGTAATATCAGCTTTAAATAACAAAATCATAAGATCTTGTATTTTATGAATATGTTCAAATTTTCTGTGAAGTATTTGAAAGGGAAAACTAATCCACCTGTAATACTTAATGATATCACAATGTGGCTTGCAGTGATGATGCTTGCACATCACCTGTGCAAATATAATAGAATTTAAGATAGAAACATGAAGCTCCATTTTGCTGTTTGCCCATGCAACCTAGTGTAATTATTGCTGTACATTTTGCTTTGAGACTACAGAAGATGTGAGGAACTTACATATAGCTTGATAATGTCCCTGAAAGGTGACTGATACTTTTAAGTCTCCTGAAGCACTGTTTCAAGATCTAATCCTATGATTCCAGCCATTGTCACTAACAATGTGAGAGACAAATTTATAGCTTTTCAACATGTAGACATGCATGTATGTTCAATTAAGGGAAGCAGTAGTTTTAGAAAAATTTTGTGGAACAGGACCTAGGATAATTAACATGTTTGTGAATTAAAATGAAGTTATTGGATAAATTGTTTTAAAAATGAGAATGAAGCTGAGGTTAATGTATGTTTTATTGCAGTCTGGAAATAAATAATTGAAGGAATTTCTTTTGATGTCTTGCAAAAGAGCTTGTTCTAATTAATTTGTATTTATTGCAAATAAGAATGAAATTAGTGAATATATTTGGGTTTTGGAGGGTTAGAAGTAGAATTGATTGGCTTGTTTTTAGGATCTTAAACATTGCTGAAAGGAATTAAATTATTAGATGAATTACTTTTGTCTAATTGATCTTAAATGAGTTTATTTCAGCCTCAAGAATAAATACTGTAGCTAAAATAGCTGCTTTTCTCTTTTTAGTAGGATGATGCACTGTGTTCATTTGGGGCTTGATTTTTACTCAGTTACTAAGAGTAAATATAGGCCCTTCATCCAAAAAACATTTTTGATGGAACCTGCTATGGAAGTGGTATTTGTGGTGTCAAAACTTTAATTCTGTATTGTTAGCTAATGAAACTAGAATATTTATATGATCCTTATTAATCTGTGAGTTAAAAAAAAAAAAAAAAAAAAAATCTTAATGTATAAGCCTGTTCATTTATTTTTACATACATTTTCTTTCAGATATCACATATCTCCACACAGATATCATATTCCCCAAATATAAAAACTGATCTGTGATAAAAAGAACACTGTCTGTAGAAAGAATTGTCAAATTTGACATTCCTTTGTATTACAAACACAGAATGAGGTATTTTCTCCCTGTCTTGGGACTTTCTTACAATCAATATAAATATGGCCGGACCCAACCCGCAGAGAAGTCTGTTGCCTCCCTGGGGCTCGGGTGAGAGACTTTGCCAAGAAAATCAAGCGCCTGGTACGGCCCACTGACTACTACCCGCTACTGGTCTTTCAGGCTGGTAGTGATGAAGTAGCAACGAGAAGTCCGAAGGCGATCAAAAGAGACTTTAGGGATTTGGGGCGACTACTTAGAGGATCAGGGGCGCAGGTGGTGTTTGCCTCTGTCCTTCCGATAGGGGGGATCGAAGCTGAAAGACGTACTGTTCACATAAACTCGTGGCTTCGAGACTGGTGTGACCGGCAGAATTTCGGTTTCTTTGATCATGGGAAGGTCTACGCTACACCGGGCCTGATGGCACCAGATGGGATGCGCCTCTCTCGGAGAGGGGTAAGGATCTTTGGTCAGGAGTTGGCAGGGCTGATAGATAGGGCTTTAAACTAGAGTTGAAGGGGGAAGGGGCTAAAACCAGGCGCGCCGGTGAAGACCTAAGGGATGGTACGCTAGAATCAGAGGGGCTGTGTGCCAGTGGGGTCCTTTGGTCAGATCCACAAGGTGCTGAGTGTAAGGAGACGCACCTGAAGTGCTTTTACACAAACGCACGCAGTATGAGGAATAAAATAGATGAGCTAGAAGTCCTGGCCCAGTCCCGCAACTACGACATCATCGGCATAAGCGAAACCTGGTGGGATGAGTCCTGTGACTGGGGTGTTGCGATAGATGGTTACAGGCTCTTCAGGAGGGACAGGCAGGGTAGGCGAGGTGGTGGGGTGGCGATGTATGTGAAGCAGGGGCTGGACTGTGTGGAACTTCAGGTCGGCGATGGCAAAGTTGAGAGCCTCTGGGTAAGGATCAAGGGACGAATGAATAAAGGGGATGTCGTTGTGGGAGTCTATTACAGACCGCCTGGCCAGGATGATAGCGCCGATAAATTATTCTTTACAGAACTAAGAGAGGCCTCGAGATTAACTCCCCTTGTCCTTATGGGGGACTTCAACTTGCCAGACGTTAACTGGGAGTGCCACACGGCTGACACGAGCAAGTCCAGGAGGTTCATGAAGCACCTAGATGATAACTTCTTGGTACAGGTGCTAACGGAGCCAACTAGGAAAGGTGCCCTCCTAGACCTGTTGCTAGAAAACAGAGAGGGTCTGGTGGGAGATGTGGTGATTGGTGGCCGCCTCGGTCATAGCGACCATGAAGTGGTTGAGTTCAAAATTTATGGTGACAGAAGGAAAAGTGCCACCAAAACCTCATCCTTAGATATGGGGAAAGCGGACTTTAGGCTGCTCAGGGAACTAGTCAGCAAGGTCCCCTGGGAAACTGCTCTTGAAGGCCTCGATGTCCACCAGTGCTGGTCACTCTTTAAGCGATGCCTCCTAGAAGCACAAGATAAGGCAATTCCAAAATATCGCAAGTCAGGCAGGCGGGGCAGGAGGCTGGCGTGGCTAACCAGGAATGTTCTAATGGAGATTAGGCGGAAACAGAGAGTGTTTCGCTACTGGAAGGAGGGCCAGGCGTCATGGAAAGAATACAGGGATGCTGTTCGTGTTTGTAGGGAGAAAGTTCGAGTGGCCAAAGCACACCTAGAGTTGAAGCTGGCTGTGTCTGTGAGAGAAAATAAAAAGGGTTTTTTTAGATATGTAAATGGAAAAAGGAGAACTAAAGAATACATAGGGACGCTCCTTGATAGGGAAGGTCTCCTCACAGACAATGACGTAGGCAAAGCAGAGACGCTTAACGCCTTCTTTGCCTCTGTCTTCAATGCCGATGATGGGCTTCGGGACCCAGGGTGCCCTGAGCTGGAGGACCGGGACGGTGGGGATGACAAACTCCCAACTGACCCTGAACGTGTGCGGGATTTGCTACTCCACCTGGATCCCTACAAGTCCATGGGTCCGGATGGGATTCATCCCCGGGTGCTGAAAGAGCTGGCGGATGTCATCGCGGAACCTCTTTCAATTATTTTTCAACGATCCTGGGAATTTGGAGAGGTCCCAGTAGACTGGAAGCTGGCAAATGTTGTGCCGATTTTCAAGAAGGGTCAGAAAGAAGACCCTAGCAATTACAGGCCTGTCAGTCTCACGTCAGTGCCTGGTAAAATCATGGAGAAGTTGGTTCTCGGACTTATTGAGGCGCACCTGGGGGACAAAGCAGTCATTGGTCCCAGCCAGCATGGGTTTGTGAAGGGTAGGTCCTGCCTAACTAACCTGATTTCCTTTTATGATAAGATCACCCGTATGGTGGACCAAGGGAAACCAGCTGATGTGATTTTTTTGGACTTCAGCAAGGCTTTTGACATGGTTTCCCATAGGATCCTACTGGACAAAATGTCCACCATACAGCTAAATAAAAACATCATACGATGGGTGAGCAATTGGCTAACGGGCAGGGCCCAAAGGGTTATGGTAAATGGGGCTGCGTCAGGCTGGCGGGCGGTCACCAGTGGGGTCCCTCAAGGCTCCATTTTAGGGCCGGTACTTTTCAATATTTTTATAAACGATCTGGATGTAGGAATAGAAGGTATTTTGAGCAAGTTTGCTGATGACACCAAACTTGGAGGAGTTGTGGACTCGAATGAGGGTGGAAAGGCCTTGCAGAGGGATCTGGACAGGTTGGAGAGCTGGGCGATCACCAACCGCATGAAGTTCAATAAGAGCAAGTGCCGGGTCCTGCAACTGGGACGGGGAAACCCTGGCTGCATGTACAGACTGGGTGATGAGACGCTGGAGAGCAGCCTAGAAGAGAGGGATCTGGGGGTCGTGGTAGACAGCAAGTTGAATATGAGCCAGCAGTGTGCCCTGGCAGCCAGGAGGGCCAATCGTATCCTGGGGTGCATCAAGAACGGCATCGCTAGTAGGTCAAGGGAGGTGATTGTCCCGCTCTACTCTGCGCTGGTGCGGCCTCACCTCGAGTACTGTGTGCAGTTCTGGGCACCACAGTATAAAAAGGACATGAAACTGTTGGAAAGTGTCCAGAGGAGGGCTACGAAGATGGTGAAAGGCCTGGAGGGGAAGACGTACGAGGAACGGCTGAGGTCACTGGGCCTGTTCAGCCTGGAGAAGAGGAGGCTGAGGGGGGACCTCATCACAGTCTACAACTTCCTCGTAAGGGGTTGTCAAGAGGCAGGAGACCTTTTCTCCATTAACACCAGTGACAGGACCCGCGGGAACGGGGTTAAGCTGAGGCAGGGGAAATTTAGGCTGGACGTCAGGAAGGGGTTCTTCACAGAGAGGGTGGTTGCACACTGGAACAGGCTCCCCAGGGAAGTGGTCACTGCACCGAGCCTGTCTGAATTTAAGAAGAGATTGGACTGTGAACTTAGGCACATGGTCTGAACTTTTGGGTAGACCTGTGCGGTGTCAAAGAGTTGGACTTGATGATCCTTAAGGGTCCCTTCCAACTCAGGATATTCTATGATTCTATGATTCTATGATTCTATGGCAGGCTTTCTGTAGATAAAGAGGTTTTCTAGGTGACAAATACTTGACAACAGCTTTATACCACTTACTTCATAAAGTTAGTAGAGAATGCAGCTGTATAACTGTGTGTAACTATTTCTGTCAAAGTAGAACCATGTTGGAAAAAAATGCAGTGCAGTATTTACACTAATAAAGTTTTTAAAGTGCTATATCACTACTATGAAAACATTGTTAGGATAATCAAAACACATAAAAGCAATCCAACCTCTTCTCCATCTACCCCAGGATGAAAATATAAAAATAAAAAAAATAATAAATAAAAAAGAAAGATAACTTGTCTGAAGATCTACAATGAGTTTTACTCAAATCAGTGAGAGTATTTGGCTTCCTGGTAACATAATCTTCAAGTCTTATGTGTAGAAAACAAATTAAACAAAATATCTACATCCAATTAACATAGAAATGAAAAAAGAACATATCCCAGATGTGCAATGATCATCCTTGAAAACTGATAATTATGTTTTGTAACTATATAGTCTATAATGAGAATAAGAAAAAAAAAAAGAAAAAAAAAAAAAAAAAAAAAAGGAAATTAAGTTCTTGTATACGTGTTTAATTAAGGCATCTAGCAATTTTCAAAGAGCTTTATCTATTTAATTGAAATGAGCTCTTACAAGGAGTTAAAACCAAAGTTTTTCTAGAAAGTAGAGAATGAAAGGACAGATTTTAAAGCTTTCAGATATTTAATTATTATTGACCATCTTATATCTCATGCTTACTACCATACTAGTACAGGTACCATACATGTACATACTAGTACCACACTAGGTGAATTGCTTGGTGATAGTTCTTAGCCTTGGATTCTGATGTCCAGCAAACTTACCACAGCTATTAATTACCAGTGCTGAAAGTAAAGCTTTTCTCTCCTGAGTGGGAAAATCCTCACTACTATTGGGTTTGGTGTCAAAGTCAAACCAGCTTTGAAAATATCTGAGGATTAATTTCATTGTTTAAGTTTATACTTACTATTCTGTCCATACACACGTTAATATGAAACATTTAATGCTTCATGGAGATTACAGAAACTTAAGTTTATTTTCTACATTTCTTGCCATTCCCATATTATTATTTTTTTCAGCCATTTTGTTTGTATACATGTAAAGATAACCTCTTAACTATAGCATATTCTGTTACATTTTTTGTCAAATGTGTAATGGAACAACCCATGATCTGGTCCAGATATCTCACGTAGACCCAGAGAGCTTTGGAACAGTAGTAGTAAGAGCAAAGAACTAATCAGCCCAAGGAGAGAGCCTGTTCAAATGGAAGTGTTGGAGACTTGTGCAGCGGAATCGTAATTGAATTAAGTGTTAATATATAAGCAAAGATTTGTTCAGGAAACAAATGTTTGACAATTTCTGGAGTAGGAGGTGCTAATAAATCCCACTTATAATTCACCTTTACTGGTGAAGAAAATGAGTGGATCATGAAAAAGTGTTATCAATTCATGGATTCTCTCCTTGCATTTCAAGTTTGTGGCCCCACACTAGAGAACAGATAATAAAGAATTTTATTAGAAGAAATTCCTTGCAGATTATTAGATGGGTCTAGATCAAGTATCATGTTTGTTGCTCTTTCCTAACAGCTCGATATTGACCACAAGCAGGATGTCATCGGTTTTGTATTACCTGATCACCACTGCTGCTTGTAGCTTTCTCACTGATATATATGGTAGTTGCGATTCTATTTTATTTAAAGTGGTAAACAAAGAGGGGCAATCACTTGGTCATCTATGAAGGTGTCTCAGCTGTACATGCTACAGAGGTGATCTGGTATTTTTGCCTGCAGGGCTTATTATATGTTATGCTGAGATCATCAAGACCCTACAGGTCTTTATATATGTTATATAAATATTTAGTTCTGTGCTTTACTGGCACTTGGCCTTCCTTTAGAAAGGAAATTTTTTGCCTCAGTCTTTACTAGCCACATAGCTAGTGTTCTAGCCACATAGCATGTGTCCCAGAAGGCAAAGACAAGGACAGAGAGAATTGTGGACCACCCCTTGGAGGAAAATCACAGAATCACAGAATTGTAGGGGTTGGAAGGGACCTCCAGAGATCATCAGGTCCAATCCCCCTGCCAAAGCAGGTTCCTTTTCCTAGAGCAGGTTGCACAAGTAGGCATCTGCAGAGAAGGAGACTCTACAACCTCCCTGGGAAGCCTGTCCCAGTGCTCCATCACCCTCACCATGAAGTTGTTTTGCATATTGGTGCTCCATTGGTTTCTTCCTCTGTTCCATTTTATGGCCATTGCCCCTTGTCCTGTCCCCACAGACAACTGTAAAAAGGTTGGCCATATCCCTTTGTCCCCCATCACTTAAAGTATTTATAAACATTGATGAGATCCCCTCTCAGTCTTCTTTTCTCAAGGCTGAACATGCCCAGGTCTCTCAGCCTTTCCTCATAGAGGAGATGCTTCAGACCTTTTATCATCATTGTGGCCCTCTGCTGGACTCAACCAGGTTCGAGACCATCTAAGGGACCTGAAGCTTAGGGAAGGATTTTAGTGAAGTAATATTTTTATTCATGATTTTAATGGCGGGCATCCTGCAAGCACAAACAAACAGCAGAAGTGTATCGTAAACTTATATCCCCTATTACCCAATGCTTAATTCCTCCCATTTCCCCATTGGCTGAGTACTACAGGTTCACAACCTACTCAGCACTTGTTACTATACTATATATGTACAATTTTATTTAATCACCCCTAAATTTCTCCCTTTCCCCATTGTTTCTTCTTCTCTTGTAACTGGAGGGGGCTGTGATTTTTATTTATTTATTTATTTATTTTTATTTTTTTCTGATTCCTCAGCTGTTTGTCTTGTTTTTCTTAGCCATCCTCCTTACTTTGGGACAGTGGGACCGTCTGTTTTCCCCTTATCTGCTTAACATATCCCCCACTGTTTTGCTACTGTTATGCCTGGGCAATCACTTTTGAATATGCAAGGTAGTGGAATTTTCCACTGCAAAAACACAACTTGAAGTCTCACAGTTGATTCTGTGATTCTATGAGTGTTAACAGTGAGATAGGGACCAGTATGGGTAACCTAGTCTGACTTATTTACCCTAGCCTCTAAACTTATTTGGGACACCTAAGAGTGTGAATACCAGCTACATGGGATATAAAATGAGAGCCTCCTTGGAATATATTTGCATCCGAGAGATCCCTGAAAGGAGATGACACATGGCAAGGCTCCTGAAAGTTATGGGAGGTCTGCAACACATAGTGCCACTGGCCCAAGTTATGAGCTCGTGGTGGCAGAAGCTGGTGTAAAAGCTAGGTAAACCCTGTCATCTGATTACAAGAAAGATGTACTGATCAGATTACAAGAAAGACCGTCTGTCTGCAGTTTCTGTTTCTAACCTCTGGCAGCCATGCTGTGATCAGACCCTGACAGCCAGTGTCTGACCAAAGCCAAATTAATGCCTTGCAGGATTCACTGGGGTAATTTTGAAGTAATCCTGGTGTCAACTGAGAGAGAACTGTACAGCACACATAACAGTATTGACATGTATTCCAGACATTAACTTAAAACTTCTAATATCTACTGTCACAGCAGAACAAAGACACAAAGCCAGCCTACCAGGTGTTCCAGTAAATATTGTGTGACAAGACTAAGAAGAGCTATAAAAACTCCATGCAAATAAAAGATGCTACTTTTGCACACCTAGTTGATAACATTTTGTCATGGGGCACATGTGATTATCATCATGTGAATCTTATCAACTTTGTTTCTGTTGTTCATCTTCGGACAGAAGTTGAATAGAAAATTTCTTTTTCCTTTATTTTGGCTTTACTGACACTGCAATTGACAGTCATTAGAATGATACAACAGACTTAAATCTAAACACAGAATGCAGCATTGGTTTTTGTTATTTATTAGTAGCAAAAGAGAAGCCAGAAACATAACCTTGTTAAATCCACTTTCAGCAACCTCACTTCTGATATTTACTGCCAATGCATATTCAGTGTTGACAAGCCCATTTTTCATCCTTAAGTTGAATGATTAGTATTTATAGAAATTAACACATAAGATACACAGTTGTGTTGTTTGTTTTTTTTTTGTATGTGACCTCATTTGTCAGGATATGACATCATTCAGTGCAATTAGAGTGACAACAGAGACAGAGGGTAAATGATCATACCAAAGGATTATTACACTTTCTTTTTAGTACTGACACATATTATAGATTAAGACATATTAACTTAAAAAATCTTTGGAAATTACAATAATGAAATAACAGTTATATGGAGCTCACCATCAGTCTGCTTTCCTTATTACCAAGAATAAATACTTCGACCATAAACTGTCACCAAAACAGAGGAGAGGAATGGAGAGGAGAGTAGTGGAGAGGAGGGCAGGGAAAGAAAGGGGAATGGAGGGGAGAGGAGGGAAAAGAATGGGAGAGGACACAAAACATACTCCTAAATCAGTATTCAATCTGAATATACCAAATTATACTGACACTAGATGGCCGAGTAGCAATTATGGTCTAAGTTATCACTTGTTTGTAATATCGCTAACTTCTTCTTAGTTCCTCTAAGTAATTTGTTGTAGTTGTTGTTGTTTTGGCTTGTTTTGGTTTGGTTTTAGGCTTAGTGCTTTCAATTCTAAAGTTTTGTCAGGAATGGAATGAAAATTAAAAGCTGGTGATAGCATCAGTCACAATAAAAGCCAACTTTTTACATATTTAGTTTGAGGAGTAAAAGAATAGATTTAGGAAAATTTCAAATAAGCTAAAGATTGTGAAAACATACTGAAAAAAAAATATATATATAGCAATTAAATGATGTTTGTTTTTGTTTTGTTTTTGTTTTTGTGGTTTTTTTTTGCACAGATGCTTTCTGCACAGATATAATCAGGACAGTTTTGTGTCTTATTAAGTCATTTTTTAAAAGGTTTTATTTTTCTACCAAATAGCTGTGAATTAAGCTTATATCACTGTGAAGAAAATCTGCTTAGAATCCAGCATTCATTGCACTGAGGAATAAAAATAATGGTGGGAAAAAAAAAATCCCAAACGAAAACCATAATCAAGCATTAAATTCTATTGTGGTGGACTTCAATACATGAAAATAAATCTGAAGCACAATTCAGTGTCTTTCTTATGCTCTCTCCCATCTCTTCCTGGCAATTCCAACATCATTTGGTCTTCTCTAGACTTCTGAGTCTGCTTTGTGTCTGTGTGTGTGTTTTGTTTTGTTTTGTTTTGTTTCTGAACAATAACAAAAATTCTTCAGGGTAAGTTGTTTATCATCATCAATCATTATCATCATCATATCATTATTGTTGTTGTTGCTGTTATTATTATTATTATGTTCTATTGGATAGAACAATTTCTGTGGGAGGTAAGAGGTCAACTATTTAACTTGTGTTTAAAGAAAACAGGTTAAAATATACCTTTCTTAAGATACAGAGCCCAAGTGCATAGAGTTACCTCTTTGCTAAAATTGAGTCTTACATTTCTCCTTAGGTTTTACTTGTTGCCAGTAACCAGTTGAATGCTGTTTTCTGCTGAAAGGCTCTTTGGGGAGGAAGAGGTGTCTTGTCACAGTTTCTATTTCTGGATTTTTTTTTTTTTTAAAACCTATCAACACAAACAATTGTTTTAAATATAAACTTCTTACTAGATAGTAAGCAGAAAGGCTTCAAGAGCCAGTATGGATGATATGTTTTCTTTACCAGACTTTTCAAGTAGCTTAATCATGAGTGCAAAACATTTCTGAAGAAGTAATTTTAAGACTGGTATGTTTTCTAAATGATGAAATTATATTTTTTTACAAGAAGAGTCTTGAATGACAACTATGAAGATTCAGGAGACTCCACCAGCATGACTCTTTTATTCATCAAAAATGCAGATAAAATTTGAAGTACATTTTTTAAATGCCCATATGGAAGAATCCAAAACAAAAATTAATGATTCAGCCTTATGACAGCTATACCTAACAGCAGGTCTTCCATGTCCCTGCTGACTTGTCCTGTTTAAGCCAAAGTCGGAAATACTGGAAGAAAAATCTATGTATGTGTATGTACAGTTAAGGAACACTTTCGTTGAAACTTGTATTTGAACCTTGTAACTCAGGGAAGACAAACACAGGAAAGGAGAAATGACAAAACCATGAATGGCAATAACGTTGTCAAAAGGGCCTGAAGAATTAACATGGAAAAATATAGAATCATATAATCACGAAACAGCTTTGATTTGAAGATTCCCTAGTTCCAAACCCCTGCCATGGACAGGGATGTCACCCACTAGATCAGGATGCCCAAGGCCTCATTCACCTCATTCTCTTCTCATTCTGGAGGTCTTGAACACCTCCAGACATAGACATCCACTGCTTCTTTTGGCAGCTTTTTCCAGTACCTCACCATTCTCTGAGAGAAGAACTTCCTCTCAGAGGAACAAGATGGAGAAAAACAACCTGGAAGAACAAAAAATTTTAAGGTAAAAATGTTTAATTGCTGAAGACAATTGTTTTTGTTATTATTAAAAGCAGATATCTTATTTAACCATTGCATTTTGTGTCATCATGCACTCTAGTCTGGTCATAGATCATAACCAGACTGGAACTCTGCGAGTTAGTCTGATAACAGGTTTTAATTAGTATTTCCCCTGCCTATAGGCATCTATATTTCTTGGTATCAGACTGATGCTAATTTTAAGAAAACGTACCTTCTTTGTTAATAAAAATAAAATAAAATAAAATAAAATAAATAATGTTTTGGTTAAAAAAAAAAAAAAAAAAAAAAAAAAAGACCAATAAGGCTCTTTGTTGAGCTTAATAGCTGAACTAAATATTGATATGTGTATATATTTATATTAGTTTAATTTACCTCTTCATTCTCCATTTCTATAGTAACATTAAACATTTAAACTTTTAATGACAGAAAAAAAAATTACACCTTTCTGCTTTACCACTACCTATATATTTTTTGTGTTTTAACACAGAATTCTGCACTGTTGAATTCAGTAAAATATTCAGAAACACCACACAAAACACATGAGTCCTATGACCGGTCCATAACTTTTCTAGCAGTTGTAACTATCTTTCATTTCCAGGCCTGTAACTGTTCCTCTGAGCATAGAGGAAGCACATGAAGGATCAACCTTGTTTTTACACTTCTCTGCACTATGTACAACCTTTCCTTACAAACTGTTATTATAAAGTGAACCTTTCCCCTGGATACAGAAGGTGAGGGTTTCATATTAGAAATACTTGCTGTCTGTGTGACTGTGCCTTCTGCAGAGTCCCTGGCATTAGAAAAATAGTGGACTTCTGCTTTTGCCTTGCTTCTACTGTTAGACTTTTTCTTTTGTCTGGGCTCTGTTCTATACTCAGAAATATGGAGAAGATTATTCTGGAAGTTATTGAAAAACATGTAAAGGACAACAAAGTCATTGATCAGAGCAATGGGTTCACTAGGGGAAGGTCATGTCTAACAAACTTATTTCCTTCTACGAAAAGATCAAACAGCTAGTTGACCAGAGGAAGCCAGTCAATTTAATCTTTCTGGATTTCAGTAACACTTTTGATATTGTTTCTCACAGTATCCTTCTGGACAGAATGACCAGAATACATTTAGATGAAAGCATAATAAGATGGGTGAACAATTGGTTGGTGTATCAGGCCCAGAGGGTTCTTGTAAACGGAGTTACACTAGGCTGGTGAACTGACACTAGTGGGGTTCCTCAGGGATCCATTTTAGGAGCAGACTTCTTCAATGTTTTCATAAACAGTATGGATGAAGGCCTTGAAGGTTTTATAACATGTTCTCAGACAATACCAAATTGTGTGGAGCTGCTGACTCTGTCAAGTATGATGAGGCCTTACAGACGGATCAGGATAAATTAGAGCTGGGCAATCACCAAAAATATGAAGATTAACAAGAGTAAGTGATGAATTCTGCACCTGGGAAGGGGCAACCCTGGTAATATGTATACAGACTGGGAGACAGGATGCTGGAGAGCAAGCCCACAGAAAGTGGTATGGGGGTTTTGATTGACAAAAAGCTGAACATGAACAAGCCGTGTGCCTTGGTGTCCAGGAGGGCCAACCATACCCTGGGGTGCATCAAGAACACCACTGCTAGCTGGTAAAGAGAAGGAAATATCTCACTCCACCTTGCACTGGTGCAACCTCACCATGAGTACCATGAGCAGTTTTAGGCATCACAGTATAAGAAGGATATAAAGCTGTTAGAGAGTGTCCAAAGGAGGGCAACAAAGATGGTAAATGGTCTAGAGGGGAAGGTCTATGAGGAGTGGCTGAAGTCATTTGGATTGTACAGCCTGGAGAAGAGGAGACTGTGGGATGATTTCATCATGGTGTACAGATTCCTCACGAGGGGGAGCAGTGGAGTAGGCGCTGATCTCTTCTCTCTGCTGACCAGTCATAGGACGCAAGGGAATAGAATCATAGAATCATAGAATCATAGGATCATAGGATCATAGAATGACCTGGGTTGAAAAGGACCTTAAAGATCATCTAGTTTCAACCTCCCTGCTCTGGGCAGGGTGGCCAACCACTAGAGCAGGCTGCCTAGAGCCGCATCCAACCTAGCATTGAATGCCTCCAGGGGTGGGGCATCCACAGCCTCTCTGGGCAACCTGTTCCAGTGCCTCACCACCCTCTGAGTGAAAAACTTTCTACTAATATCTAACCTAAATCTCTTCTGTCTTAGTTTAAAACCATTAAAATCATAGAATCATAGAGTAATTAAGGTTGAAAAAGACCTCCAAGATCACCTAGTCCAACCATTCCCTTACTACCAATGTCACCCACTAAACCATGTCCCTAAGCACCAAATCCAACATTTCCTTGAACAACCCCAGGAATGGTGACTCCCTAGGTAACCTGTTCCAATGCCTGACTGCTTTTTCTAAAAAGAAATGTCTCCTAATTTCTAACCTAAACCTCCCCTGGTACAACTTGAGGCCATTCCCACTAGTCTTATCACTGGTTATCTATGAGAAGAGGCCAGCCCCAGTTCCCACAACCTCCTTTCAGGTAGTTGTAGAGAGCAATAAATTTCCACTGAGCCTCCTCTTCTCCAGACTAAACTACCCCAATTCCCTAGGTGCTCCTGATAAAAATTGAGTTCCAGACCCTTCACCAGCTTGAGAGCCCTTCTCTGGACACACTCCACGGCCTTGATGTCCTTCTTGTACTGAGGGGCCCAAAACTGAACACAGTACTCGAAGTACAGCCTCATCAGAGCAGAATACAAGGTGATGATCACCTCCCTGGTCCTGCTGGCTATACCATTCCTGATACAAGCCAGGATGACATTGGCCTTCTTGGTCACCTGGGCATACTGCTGGCTCATGTTCAGATGAGCATCAGTCAGCATCCCCAGATCCCTTTCCCCTGCACAGCTTTCCAGATACTCTGCCCCAAGCCTGTAGCATTGCATGTGGTTCTTGTGGCTGAAGTTAAAGACCCAGCACTTACACATGTTGAACCTCATCCCATTGGCCTCTGCCCATCGATCAAAACTGTCCAGATCTTCTGCAGGGCCTTCCTACCCTTTGACAGATTGACACTTCACCCCAGCTTGGTGTCATCTGCATACTTACTCAGCGTGCACTCAATTCCCTCGTCCAAATCACCAGTAAAGATATTAAAGTGGATGGGCCCAGAACCAACCCCTGGGAAATGCCACTGATGACCAGCTTCCAACTGGATTTCACCGCTACTCTCTGGGATGGCCATCAAGCGAGTTTCTATCCCAGAAAAGAGTGTGCATGTTTGAGCCACGGGCTGCCAGCTTCTTCAGTAGAATGCTATGGGAGACCATGTTAAAGGCTTTGCTGAAGTCTATGCAGACTATATCAACAGGCTTTCCCTCATCCACCAGGTGGGTCACCTGGTCATAGTAGGAGATGAGGTTGGTCAGGCAGGACATGCCTTTCATGAACCCATGCTGTCTGGGCCTGATCCCCTGGTTGAGTTGCACATGTATGGTGATTGCCTTCAAGATGACCTGTTCCATCAGCTTTCCTGACACCGAGGTCAGTCTGACAAGCATGTAGTTCCTTGGATCCTCTTTATACAGGTGGGAGTCACATTAGCAAGTCATCTGGGACCTCTCTAGTAGACTCTGACTGCTGACAGATGATGGGAAGTGGCTCGGCAATCATGCTTGATGGTTCCTCAGCACCATCGGGTGGATCCCTTCTGGCCCCATGAACTTGTGACAGTCCAGGTAGAGCAGCAAGTCTTTAACTGTTTCCACCTGAACTGTGGGGGGTTTCTTTTGCTCCCCATCCCAGACCCCCAGGTCGGGAGGCTGAGTACCCTGAGGATAAGTGGTCTGGCTAGTAAAGGCAGATGCAAAGAAGGCAATAAGAATCTCAGCTTTTTCCTTACCTTCAGTAGTCATGTTCCTTCCTTCATTCAGTATAGGAGGAGATTCTCCTTGGCCTTCCTCTTGCCATTAATTTATTTACAAAAACATTTTTTCTTATCCTTAACCATGGTGACTAAGCTGAGCTCATACTGGGGTTTACCCTTCATGATTTTTTCTCTGCATACGGTGACAACATCTTTATTTATTTTTTTTACTTATGTGAAATATATAATTTTATTGCAACCAATTAAATTTTAAATTAGGATGCAGTTTTCAACTGGCAATATTACAACATTTCAGAACCTCTATCTAGAAACTGGTACAGTTTTGATGAAGCTGTGTTTTTCTGATCAAAAATATTGTCCAAAGAATTCTTTACTAATACAACTATAAAATTCACCTTAGACTTGGTCTTTTTCTGTTCTGATTTCAGATTTCTTTGGATCTTACAAGTGATAGAATGTTTTATTTTCCACTTTATGGAACATAAAGGGAACAAGAATACAAGATGCTTTTCTTCTTGCAGAGATTATGCAGTCTAGTGATTTGAATGAAGGCTAAAGGAGGTGCTAGAAATGATCTCCATTCCTAGCAGAGAAAATTCAACATGAAGAAAATGAAAGCTGTGTAACGTATTATTGTTTACTGACTTATAGCAGAGATTAGGTGTATTGTTTTAAACTATAAAGAAATGACTTAACATACCCCATTCTTTTACTTAACTCATTATATTACATGAATGAATTTGAATAGCAACTACTAAGATTTTATATTAGCCATCTCTTGAAAACCTGTACTTATCAGTATTTATTAGAATTAAGCTGTCACAAAGTTTTCATGCTTTCATAAAAGAAATATTTTTCCATAGGAAAGTCTGAGATAGAATAATTTTTCAGTCTTCTTTAAAAGCTGCTTTAAGCATTATAACAACAAACTTTTTAAATAGTATTTCATTAATGTGAAAATGTGTTCAATTTATAAACATTAATGACCTTGTATTTCATTGAATTTTTATTCAGAATCATGCCAAGAGCATGATAAACTTTAAATATTGAGTCTGATTGTCAATCAGAATCAAATGGTTTGAAATAGCCTGCTGTATACCTATTATCTTCTCATGTCAAGTCATCCAAATTTTGTCAAACTACCTCAAAAAACTGGCCAAGCACATCAGTGTGATCAGTATGATCACACTGATAAGCATCCACTTTTTTCACTACATATAGCTGAATACATAATCCTGTTATCTACTATCTACATATGTTATTATTTGCATTAGCTCTGAAATTAGATTTTCAGTTCTGTAGGGCAGTTTTCATACCTTTTTAATTGATCAATTCATATTAAGTGTCAACAGAAAGGTCTGTCTAAAACAATGCACATTAAAGTGCAACTCCCTGAAAGAAAAAAAAATATATAATAAAAAATAAAATAAATAAATAAATAAATGAAGACATCATAAAAAGCTACTTTTAAAGCATTGTATCTCTTAGTCCTGATTTTAGGCCAATTAATGTTGATGTTAAAACCCAGATATAACATTTAAATAACTCAAAACAGAATATCATTGTTGATTTCACTAATTTTTATCTTAATTTTAAATATTTCTTGATATCAATATGTTTAAATTTAGTGAGGTCATGCAGATATACTGAAAATAAAAATAAAAAAAAATAAATAATTTACTATCCTGAACAGTCACCAGGTTACACATAGCAATGAAAAGCATTTGCTCTAAAAAATGAAAAACAGATAAATCATAATGTTTGTAACAAGAATAGTTATTAAAGTTATAGGCTTGGAATATTTTGCAGAAAATAGGAGTTTGGATATAGTTGTGCAGCAAAAGGTACAGGTGAAAGATGTGTGAAGTGTTCTTAAATTGTACCCATAACCTGTATCACCACAAAAATACAGGGGATAAGTGCTTCCTGCTTCCTGTTTCTTGTGTTTGCGCTGCAAAAATGAGGAAACAAAACTGTAGAGAAATGTGACTAAAAAATACCTTTATAAAGAGAAGAAATATTTACCCTCCTTACACTAGAGAGGAAAGTTATCAGAAGTAAAAGAGCTAATATGTTAAAAGATCATGAGGCAATATTATCCAACTAGAGAATCCTTGAATAATAAATGTTCTATTATTGAGACAAATGTACAACCTCTCAGATCAAATTAGGCATGGGGTTTGGAGATTTTTTTTCCTCTGAAATATGAATAGCCTAAGAGCTGAAAGAGAAATTCCAAAATGACCTAGTAAGAAGAAAATTTGGAGGTGAGAGATATGTAATTTTGGTAAGATTAATTTACTGTGATTGGCTTTTGGTGTAATATGATTTAAAAAATAATTTAGTTATCACAAATATTGGTTTTTGTATATAATATTAAGGAGGGCTTCATATAAATAATATTAATTTTTAAATAAAATGTTACTTGTTAACATATGATCCAGAAAGCTTATAGTCACAAAAACGTTGTTTACTTAAACGTTGTTTAAAGTGCTAGAGCAGTAAAGCCAATGAACATATCTCTGCAGACAATGTCCTCACCTGTAATTATCACTCACTGTACTTCCCATTTTTATGAAACCATAAGCACGACTAATACAGCAAATGCTAAGCATTTCTATTTTTCACCATAACAAAACACACTTATGGCAGCAAGCATATTCCAACTTAACTTCCTTCCAGAATGTAAATGAGTATCTGGGTGTCGTTGCACTCTAATTTTTATGTAGTGAGTGAACTCTGTTGTTATTTTATTATTATTTCAGAATGTTCAAATTGTGTCTTAGCAGTACATTATTTTCTGTTGGTTTCAGAGTTATAAAACTGCTTATATTTCTAATATGTATTGAAAAGTGATATTACTTTAAGATAAATGCATATTTTTAAAAATATTTTCATTTAATTTATTTCTCTTGGTATAGTATAGGAAATATATTTTCAGTGTAATAAGTGTTTCAAACAGCATGTTAAAACAATGGGGCAATGTGCTTCTAACTTTGTAGGATTTTGAATTAATAAATTCAAACACTTTCAACATGCCCCACATATTCTCAGACTACCCTCACTAATGATATACAGTGCAATAACTCAATGACAATAAGACAAAACTCTTTCAGGAGATACTTTTTCAAAAATAATAATCTGTTATTTGATAAGAATATTCAAAAATTTAAAATGTTGAGCTCTAATTTCATCCTGAAAAGAGTAAAACAGTGTACCAGAACTTCAGAAATCAGATCATAAAATGATTTTGATCAAAAGATTATCTTAGAATATTTGTGTTACTGTGGATACCTGGTTACTAAGGTTACAATCAGACCTGTAAGATAATATAAGGTCACAGCATACTTGGTAACTCAGAATCACAGTAAGAATATACACTTCTTAGGTCTGAACAATGATTTTCCTTCTCTGACTACTTTCAGCTTTTCTATTATCCATTTTATGATAGTTATTCTAGATTTTTTTAAAGAGTGAATTTAGCACTTATTTTATCCAACCTTTAAAGCAAATTGCACAATCAGAATTGCAGTTTCTTGATCTACTTTGGGCTGTAAAGAAAATCCTTGAGATGAAAAACGTAAGAGAGTCAAACTAAATTAGAAAACTCAAACACAAAGACTACTTTGGTCCACCACTTAATTTCCTTCTGAAAAATTACTTTTCCAACCTGTTAATTGAATAAATAAATAAATAAATAAATAAATAGATAGATAGATAGATAGATAGATAGATAGATAGATAAATAAATGATAATAATAACAACAAAGTTCAGATGCTTATTGTAAAGTTTGTTAAGTACCACATGCTACCAAGCCCAGAAGCCCATGGGAGCATAGGCCCATTTTACCCCACACAGTAATCACTCCATAGTAGAGGAAGATTTTTTCATTCATTTTTTAGGAATAATAACTATGTTTCTGTACATCCATTTCCCATTTGTAAAACACAATCTAATATCTCTCTTCAACTACATGTATATGGTGAAAAAGTGCTAGGTTGTATTATCAGGAAGACTTAAAAATACAATCAGTTAATACACAAACTAAACTGTCAGACCAGCCTGTGATCACTGGATCTGTGATTACTGCATATTCAGTCATTGAACAATATTGATAGGACAAGGAAAAAGTAATAATTAAAGAAAAATATAGAAGAAGAAGAAAAGAAAAAGAATAGGAAGAGGAGGAGGAGAAGGAGAAGGAAAAGGAGGAGGAAGAAGAGGAGGAAGAAGAGGAAGAGGAGGAAGAAAAGAAACTTGAAATATGTCTGAAGGATGGACAAATCTGATAAAATAGATGTATGCAGGATAATAAGGTATACAGATTAGTGAGGTGGAGTGTAGTAATCGTTTTTCTTTAAAAAGCTTGTTTAAAATCTTTTAGACTGTATGTCCCTCCGTTATAATCCTGCCTTTTTCAGTCAACGTAACTGTACAGTAGTAATGCCTGAGGGAAGAAGAAAGAGAATAGAAGTAATCAAATTTGGACCATCAGTGTTATTTAAATGACAAAATCCCTTGTGCCATGACATCTTTCAATTTCTGTCATTTAACCTCACATTGGGTTTTCTATTTTTCCTCTTGATGATAGTGTATGAGAAATGATGATAGTGTATGAGAAATGGAAGGCCAAGTTGCAGGCAAATTAATAGATATTTTTGGTGAGATTTTTTTTATGCTTTTTTTCAGTGCTGTCCTAATTAAACTGTGGAATCAATAGATGGGAAAAAAAAAATCATCCTAGTACAAAGAATTTTAGACATTAGTTCCTACCCAGAGGGGACAATAAAATTTCCAAAAAAGTCATTATTAATTGCATGTAATAGCAGTAGAATTAGACAAAAATATATGGGCTAAAGTGCATGTCAGATCAGGAAAAGACATCTAGTTAAGTTTTAGTTCGTGCCAGCAGCATATCAGAGGAGGGAGGGTTTTTAATCTCCACTTCTGTTTTTTCGACCTTGTGGTCAACATTCTAATCCCCATGAAAGAGAATCACTGTAATAGTAATAGTCTGTGAAAATAAAAAGTAATACTGATCATAAATAAGACACTAATTTATTAGTTAGTGAAGAACCAAGTACTTTGACACTCCTGATTAAATCAAAGTTTATGTTTTGGACTTTGGCAAATGTAACATTCTTTTTTAACAAGCCTAGCTTAATATGATTTAACAAACATTAATTACAGAAGTAGTTTACAGTGCTCTTCAAAATATTATCATTAGCAAAGTATAAACCTCTAAACTTCCGATATATCCCAGTGCTGTTGGGATAATGTGACCTACTTTCTGTTTATCAGACACTGTTATGATTATTACTAAATGTGCCCTTAAGCATAAGTCAATTCTAAACATCTAATATTTACTAAGAAATATCCTTGCAGCAATTATTTCAAATGCAAAATAGTTCCATTTTAAAATAATCATAAACCTACAAACATATGCAAATTCAAGTCAAGCACAAAACACAAGTAAAAATTATATCATCAAAATAGGGAATAAAAGTGTTTTACCTGACACTAAAAGGAAGACAATAAAAATTGTATGACAAGGGCTAAAGTAATGTTGAAGTTATGTTTTCATAAGAACAATAACAACAGTGGACTCTAGAGCACATATTTTAACTGCCCCAGGGTATTATCTGCATGACTTTTCAGAAAATATTCATTAGTATGAAACATCTTAAAATTTAATCTAAACTGTAGGATAGTACAGAATCTGTAGTTTAAGATCTAGCTATCCAGTGCCTTACCTTCTCTATAGACATTTTTCTCTTGAGAACTGAAAAGTTATTATTCCATAACAGTGAATATATACAAATATGTATATATATGCGGAGTGAGGCAATACAAGCTATAGTCAACAATATTGTAAGATAAACATCTTGATATAATACAGTAATGAAAGCTTCCAAAGATCACACAAAAAGAAATAAATAACTCAATGTTAAAACTAGTACAGGTAAAATAAATGGATACCAAATTTCTAGTTTTCAGATTACAAATCCTCAGCAGTGAAAGAAAATACGAAAAAAAAATGTAGCATTGTTACAGACTAGTATCAATAATTTATAAAATAAGTGCATAACATTAAACACAACTAGATCTATTTATTCTGACAATATAACCTACATCCATGAATTTAAACTATAATAAAGTGAGGTACTAAAATTCGCCTTGTATAAAAGCAGGCTGGATTGGAACTTTATCCTTTCAAGTATTTTTAGGATACACCTGGAAAAATCAGAGTCAGAAACATTTTATGTTATTTCTTTCTTTTCTTACAGTTGTCTAATAATTAGTGATGTAGGTATTATCTGGTCATAGTAGGTTATCTACATGGAAGTGAGGCTTAAAGACTGGTTAAGAGCACATTCATTTTAATTGGAATACAAAGTAAAAGTCAGATTGAAAAAACTAAGTGTCTAGTTCAAATTTGCAAAGTCAATACATTGACAGTCTTCAAATGTATGAAGACATGCAGAGCAATTTTAATTTTCTCTTAAGCATGTGCACATTAATCTTCATTTATTTTTAATATATAAATATATCTGTAATATATTTATAAAGCATATTTAGTATGAATCTTCATTTCTATATTAATCATTTCCATAATTCGTTTCTATATTAATCTTCATATATATGTTATTCAGCAATCAAACCAACCTAAAAAACACACAAACAAAAACAAAAGCAAAAAACTTTGAAGAGAGCAACAGGCTCAAGAATCATAGAATCATAAAATCATAGAAACATAGAATCGTAGAATGGTTTGAGCTGGAAGATTATCTAAATATTTAGATCATCTAATTCCAAACCCACTGCCATGGACCCCTGCCTTCCATTAGAACAGGTTGCTCAAAGCCCCATCCAACCTGGTTTTGAACACTTCCAGTGATGGGGCATCCACAGATTCCCTGGAATATTACTTCCTTCTTGATGACTAGGGATGCACAGAGTCATGACAGTTAGTATACTGAGACCAATGGGAATCACATTTATATTGTGATCCATTGTGTTGTACTGGGGGTTCAGTTAAGTTGTTGCATTATTCTGCTGAATCAAAATTGTATGTAATGTGAACTACAAATAAGTTAATTTGGTATCAAACATTGTACCAAATTAGAACTCTTTGGAGATTATATCAGAAATATTAATGTATGGGTAAACTGCAAGACCAATGGTTCAATCCCAGTACAGATTATTAGTTTAATTTATTAGGAAAAGTATACTCTTTTTTAATTCCCATTAACCTCACCAAAACATTGATGTGACTTGTGCTGGCAGAGGTGGTCACTAAGCAGCTTTCAACAAGACTTCATTATCATCAATACAGCAAGGAGGGTTATCCATGAATGAAGATCTCAGTGTCAGCTTTAGTTTTCTCTATTAGGTTGCATACAAAATTGTTGACGTTCTCCTCTCTCCTTGAACTGACCAATGTAAAGTATTACCCGTAAGAGGGTGGGGATTTTTCAGCTTCTTGCTTCTCATTCATGTGCTATGCAAAAGTATTACTCAGACATCTGTTAAACAATCACAGGCTTAATGACCTGTAATCTTTTTCCACACATTACATTATACATTACCACAGGACAATGACCTAAAAAAGCCATGGAAATATCTTTGATACAGGAATTTCCTTCAGTCCCCCAGCACACAAATAAAATCACATTACATATTCAAGCAGTCTCGATTTGAAAAAGGTTTTCAAATTTCAAGATACTGCTAAGTATTGTAAGGATTTTGATAGTTTAAACTGCTTTTACAACAGCGTGATAACTATAGAACAAAAAGTAAGTTCATTATCTTTTATCATGTTGTTTATCCACATAGTTACATTTTGCTTGCCGTAATTTCCAGTTTACATTTCTAAGCCAGAAGGGTCACCCAAACAGACAGAAACCTTTATTTTTGTTAACCCCCTAGAAACCTTGTTACTTCTGTAATGACATGGATGAAAATAGTACTCTTCCTCATCCAATCAAATATGGAGTGAGTCTTTCTCATAAAAGAGATATGATAGTCTCTAAAAATGATAACAGCTTCTTACAAAACAGCTGGTAAAAAATAAATAAATAAATACAAAGTGTTAAACTGTTTCATGGCAACAATGTCAGTTTTACATTGATTCTTTTTATCCTCATTTTGCTTAGTGGTAACTTTTTTTTTTTTAGGGGCAAAACAAACAGACAAACAAACAAACAAAACCATCTGAATTTAGAAATAGGAGGCAGCTTATGCCAGTAGGAAATATGATACATAATATTGCAACCAATTTTATTCCTTAACCCTCAGGTACAAACCTTAATGTTAAATTCCTTAATGTTAACTTTAAGAACACATTTTGCATAGTGCTTGACAGACAGAATACAAATGACAATGCCAGTGGCATCAAAAGTGTAAGCATCATTAAGTTATGCCTAACTGTTAAAATAGTACATTCTGCAAGATTTGTTTTGCTTTGTTTTGTTTCTTTGCTACCAAAATTGAAAACAAACATAAATATATATGTGTGTGTGTGTGTCTGTTTCTGGTTAGAGTGTTTTTAGTTTCACAACATTTAAATATTCTCAGAATTCTTGAGCCACTAGAACGGGAGATGTTAAATAAATAAATAAATAAATAAAAGAAGATATGAATACAAAAACATGAGGCTACAAAGCTACAAATATTAATGCAAGTCATTTCACAAAATCTGATATAATTCTGTTACTTTATTAGATTATATGAAGCTATTTCACTTAAATTGTAAAGAGATCTAAATCTCTCTCATTTTCTTCACTGGATAAGTCATTTGACCTGTCAGTTTGCATATCCACATCTCTTGATCAATTATATTCACACTTAATTGGGGCACTTGAGATTACAGGTTTTTATGTTTTCTCACGAGCTGTTACAGACATTCAAAAATACCACAAAACATATCCTACTTATGACTAATAGTAATATGCATTTGAGACATGTTTCTAAATGACTTTAACTCTTCATATAATTAAGTATAAATAGAAAATTTCCAGTTTTCTTGTAGAAAAAGAACAAGCACATCAGATTATTTCAATTTTTCCAAATCCACATTAGAATTTCAGGGTATCTCATGTTTTCTGTTTAACACTAGTGCTTTAGTTATAAAAATAAGACAATTAAATATATAACTCTGTACATTAATCTGTCTCACACATCTTACATGAAGCAATCCTAGTAATTGGGTTAGAGTATCTCTAATAGCTTAAATACCTACACATGATCTCAGTGATAAATGAAGGGAATCGCAAAAGAAAAGTAATCAAATTGTTATTTATCTCTGGAATATTTTTAAGCTCAACCTCAAATAATATGCAAATTCACTTTACTTTGTTTAACTAAGTTCTGGGGGGAAATATATATTTATCACACGTCATATATATATATTATATTATATACAATATTGAATATAGTACATAGTATATATAATAATAAATATATATGTGTGTGTGTAGATATATATGAATATATATATATAAATATATATATATAAATACATATATAATTGTCGTGGTTTAACCCAGCCAGCAGCTAAACACCACACAGCCGTCTGCTCACCCTCCCTCTCTGGGATGGGGGAGAGAAATGGAAAGTGAAGCCCGTGAGTTGAGATAAAGACAGTTTAATAAGACAGGAAAATAATAATAACAATAACAATAACAATAAAACAATAACAATAACAATAATAATAATACAATGATGATAATAGTATTAATAATGTGTACAAACAAGTGATGTACAATGCAATTGCTCACCACCCGCTGACCAATGCCCAGCCTAACCCCGAGCAGTCCGGCCCTCCTCCCCCTGCTACCCACCCCTATATATTGTTTAGCATGACATCAGATGGTATGGAATACCACTTTGGCTAGTTTGGGTCACCTGTCCTGGGTCTGTCCCCTCCCAGCTCTTGCTGCACCCCCAGCCTGCCCATTGGCAGGACAGAGCAAGAAGCTGAGACGTCCTTTGCTCTGCAACAATTAAAACATCGGGGTGTTATCAGCACTCTTCTCATCCTAAGCCAAAACATAGCATTCTACCAGCTACTAGGAAGAAAATTAACTCTGTTCTAACTGAAACCAGGACAATAATTAAGAATTGTGGCATTTTTAACCTCAACAGAAAAATATCTAAATTTTAACTATAAAAATAATGATGAACCTTCTATGCAAGTCCACAAATTTGTGACGTGTATACATAAACTATGCAATATCTCTAGAGCACAATTTCCAGCAAGATAAAACCCCTTCACATCATTAAAGAAATAAATGAATAAATAAATAGGTCAATAACAGCAAGTAACATAAAAACAATGAGTTCATATTATTACAAATTATAGAGTGAAAAAAATTGATGTTTTTAGTAAGAATTCTGAAATGAGAAGCGCTTTGTATACAAGCTCTGAAGCATCCAAATTGGTGACATTAAATTATAACATTGTCACTGAGTATTTCTGTTTCCATAACAAATCTATCCATCCACCTGTTGTTTGGACAATGTGAAATTTAATCAAAAAGGACCACAATAATAAATTGTAAGTAATGTATCCCCAGAATGAATGTGGTTTCCTATATGTCTTTATTGAGTATAAACACTGGTAGCTATAGCTCCATTGTTTAGTCATGGCTACTTCTGATTCTTAACAGAATGCATGAATAAATATTTTGAACAGAAGAATATTGGTTGAAATATCTGCAGCAGTGACTGCTTCAAAGGTTAAATACTTTGAAAGTAGGAATATTTGTATAAAATTGGAAGTTTTGATTCTTGTGTGATCAGGATTTTAGAATAATTTTTCATGTATTTATAGGACATATTCATTAAAAGAAATGTTACCTACTCAACCATTTATTTGTATTTTCATTAAAGGACAGGGCAGTGTTAAAGCACACATTGACTCTTATGATCCATTTCCATAAATATCCAGTGGCTGCTAACATGACAGACAAAACTCTTTAAAGGAAATATTCCACACATGCCATTATTTTTATGATGATGACTATTATTATTATTATTTACTATTATTATGTACCAGAATCCTTTAAACATCAACTTAGCAAACAATTTTAATTTAACATTGATAATATATTTATTATTAACATAATATTATAATTATATATAATATTTATGTATATATAATATATAATATAATATATTATAATATATAAAATATATTATATATATTATATATAATATATATAATCTATAATATATATAATTTATAATATATTTTATATATATTATATATATTACATATATTTAATATATAATATATACTATATATTATATATAATTATATTAATATAATATTATAATATATAATAATATATTTATTATTAAATTTGATAATAACTATTACTAACTAGTAATTTGGTATTTAAAAGTCAAATTAACTCCATTTGTTCATCAAAACACTCTGAGAAAGCACTGCTACTGCAGAAACTCCTTGCCTTTAAATAATTTAGTCCTGTTTTCCTGTTCTATTTTTTACTTGCGCTTTGTATTTTTATGGAATATATTTCTATTTTTGTCGTCCATATTAAAAAAAAAAATCAAATAAAAATATCAATAATAATAATAATAATAATAATAATAATAATAATAATAATAATAATAAATGTAACAGTATTTTCCTCCTTTCTCAATTAGGTAGATATGAGTAGAGCATCATTTTGATTTTAGGGGTTAATTTCAAAGGTATTGTCTTAATCTAAAAATTAAAGTATTACCACTCCTTTTGTAGATTTTGTGTTTTTTGTTTGTTTGTTTGTTTTGTTTTGTTTTCCACTAAACAAAGTAGATTTGATGCTATCCACACATCTACTGTACTTAGAAAACAAAAGATATTAGAAAAAATATATAAAATGGTGGTCAGATAATAAAATTTGAGCAGAGTACTGCAGATAATTTTAGCATCATAACCTGGATAAATGGTTATCTTGTGAAGATATTGTTTTAACTGGGGAGAAACACTAACATATAGAGAGAATGAAAGGAAGATAAATATATATTTATTACTTTAATAAACTAAGATTGATAACAAAAGGAAGATAAAAAAATAATAAACAAGGCTATAACTTCTAACAAAATTATGGGGTTCTCATTCATTTAAAACAAGAAAAGGTATTGTAACATCTACAAGAAAGCATAATTATTTCCTATTATGTAGACAATATTTGCTTTCTTCAGCCAAGCCAATATCAAATTTTCTCAGAACAAATATATTTAGATCTTGAAACAAATATCAAGTGCTGAAATCTTCACTGCTATTTACAGAAAGGCTATACAGGTAGTAAAATGTATATATATGACTTCCTTTCAATTCTCAATTATATAAAAGACAGATAAGAATTGACAAAAACAAACAAATAAACAAAAATCCTTAAGGTAATAAACACAGTTATGTTGAAAATATATCAAAAACATTTATTTCTGTAAGGATGAAGTTACCATATTGTACAAGTATAAATTGATTCAAGTGTTTTCTTACAAGTGGTACCTTTTTTTTGACAAGCCTCTCTTCTAAAAAGGTTTTTAGATATTTAATATATATTAACATGTAATAGAAACATGCAATTTAGATCCATTATTGTGGTAATTAACTACCTTTTATTACCCTTCTTTTTCCTGAATCACACTTTTAAAAGTTTCTACTATTAGGACCACAAAGCTGATCAGAGGGCTGGAGCACCTCACCTGTGAAGAAAGGCTGAGAAAGCTGGGGATGTTCAGCCTAAAGAAGAGAAGGCTCCCGGGTGGCCTCGTTGCTGCTTTGCAGTACTTAAACGGGGCTTATGAAAAAGATGGAGAGTAATTCTTGGCTTGATCAGATAATGTCAGGACAAGGGGAAATGATTTTAAAATAAAAGAGCGACGAGGAGGAACTTCTTCACTCCAAGGGTAGTGAGGCACTGGAAGAGGTTGCCCAGAAAGGTTGGGGATGTCCCACCCCTGGAGGTGTTAAGGATAGATAAGGCCCTGAGCAATCTGACCTAGTGGGTGATATCTTCGTCTATGGCAGGGGGGGAGGAACTAAATGATCATTAAGGTCCTTTCCTACGCAAGCCATTCTATGATTCAATGATTAATAAGTTTTATCTATTAAAACAAACCTAAAAAGGGAATGTATCTACCTCTTCCACGTTTGTAAGTTACAGTCATTGTAAATCTGTATTTTTCTTGCACACCTCGCTCCTCAGTATAATAGTTCTTATAAGCAGAATTACAAATCTGTGCTCAATAATTTATATTCGTCATCCAAAGGCTTTCCTAGCTTCTCTTGATCTGCTCATTATCACAGAATCACAGACCGGTTGAAGTTGGAAAGGACCTCCAGAGATCGTCTAGTCCAACACCCCTGCTCAAGCAGGGTCACCTAGAACATGTTACAGATGATTGCATCCAGGCAGGTTCTGAATATCTCCAAAGAGGGAGACTTCACACCCTCTCTGGGCAGACTGTTCCAGTGTTCTGTGACCCAAAATATAATTTCTTCCTCATATGGTGATGGTATCTCCTGTGGTTCAATCTATACCCATTACCAGTGAAAAGCATTTGCCCCCATCCTCTTTGCATCATCCTTTCAGATATTTGTAGAGATTGATGAGATCCCCTCTCAATCTTCTCTTCTCTAAGCTAAACAGGCACAGCTCACTTAGTCTTTCCTCATAGGACAGATGCTCCAATACCTTAATCATCTTCGTGGAATTACATGTATGCAGGTATCATGTATCCAAAATAACTGAGATCATAAAAGAGCAAGTCTGACAAGAGATGCTAAAGTCTATTTCATTTATTGACTAAACATTTACAGCATTCTTATGTATCAATTTCATTGTCAACTTGGTTGGAGAAAGGAATATGCATTTAGAGCATAAACAGCAATTTCATTTCTTGTATTTCATGAAAACATTTTCAGTTTCTATGGTGGCTAGTGCTGAAACCATGCAACCTGTTCTGAACATATGGCAGATTTCCTAGAGGAAATGTTGATGCATATTATCAACTTGATATCCTTTGCTAGCATTTTTAAGACACCATTGATGCCTGTGATTGGCAGCAGCAAAATGACAAGTCTGAAACCAATCCTGTTCAGGTGAAACCAAACCTAATAAGCCATCACAAAAGTGTGTGAGTGATTCATATTATATTCTTATGTCATGGACAGTAGAGACATATAGGTTTACTTAAAAAAAAAAAAAAAATGTTATTATACGTCTTAAAAGAAAAATTTTACCACCAATTTTATCACAATCATTTCATTTTAGAAGTCCTCTGTGTCTCTGCCTTCATCATCTACTTATTTTTTATTTATGAATCTTTCCTTCTGCTGATCAGCTCCACTTCTCTTTCACTTCCCATCTGTGCTCCTGGGGAAGAAATGAAACCTCTGCCAGAGGGCAGCCAGAACATTTTTTCAAGTTAGAGGAGTAGATGCACTAGTAGTGTTCACAGCCACGTGTAGGCAACAAGTAGATTCTGATATGAGAGAATTTCATGTCCCAAATTCAGGGACACTTGGATTACCTACCTAAATAATATATAATCTACAGAAGGAGTTCTTCTAAATTCATCTGAATGGATCTCAGGAAGGTGTGTCCCCCACCGTTCATTTCCTCTATGGTTTGGACTAAATACATTTCAAAAAGTAAATAAGACTTTTTGCATGAAGTCAAAAACACAACTACTTTTGCACTAATAAAACATTCTGGCATAAAGACAAAGATGGACACAAATGTTGTAACTTCTGTGTTCAATGGTCATATGCTTAACTCTTTGTTCAAACCAGGGTTTGCCAGTATGTGTTTGGTTGTTAAAATAAGGTTTTGTGGCACACTCCTTAATATATGATTAAATAAATTATGTTTCTAGGGATTTTATGCTCTCTTATTTTAAGTAACTTTTTACTGCCTTAAGTAACTTTTTACTACACAGGAGTTAAAATCAAGGCTTTCAGCCATTCTGCCCTCTATAAATGTAAACAAATGCAACCTGAGCATTTATTTTTATTTGCACAATGTGATGATGATAAAGAAATGTGAGAAAGTTTCTGGCATGCCAAATAAATCTGGACTTATGTCTCTCAGCAGAACTGCTGAACATTGAAAACCAGATTTCACTGGGTTTCTACCAAATTCTGGATTCACTAGACGTGCATGGCTTAAACTTCTCTCAATATTCCCAGCATAATTTTGGGAGAAAGAGGGACATTTCCACAAAGAAGCAAAAGATATATAAAATATATTGTCATGAGAGGAATCTCAGAAATTTCTCCTGGGGAAACAACTCCAGCTTTGTAAGATTTTTCCTCATAATTGTCCCCAGCAGCTTCTGTAAAAGTAGATTCTGAATATAATCAGAGACACTTCACGTCATAGAGTAAAAAAAAAAAAATCACAAAAGTTTTATTTTTGATATGGAGAACAGATTATGTATAGGGTTATTAATAATGAACGTTCAGTTTTCTCACTGTTCTGTGAGAATTATGAAAAACAGGTCACATGACTACAAAATATAGAAATAAAGATTAAGAGTAAATATAACACTAAGTTTACAACAGTTGCTATTTTTCTATATATTTTCTCTAAGTGACAAATACCTTCTTTCTCAATCATCCTCTGTTAATGTTTCTGTGTGAATAATATCTTAATTATGTTCAGTTTTGTTCAGCTGAAATTTCCACTGCAACAACAGATCCACAACTGGAGTCACAATAAAGATGACCTGGGAAAAATAATGACTGTAAACAGCTGCTAAAATATTTACAGAATAGAAGTGCCTTCTATTGTCAGAACTGCTAGACTGAGAACCTGACCTGTGAACAAGAAGTATCCTCAAAATATACAGCTAACATCTTTGAAATGATGCTGAGTACAGAAGAACCAGAGCCATCCTGAAGATACCAACATTAAGGGCAAAAACAAGAAACAGTAACAATATTTAATCATCTGAAAAGGTGAAAATTGTCTGGAAAGGTTTGTTGTTCTAGTTGTTTTTTTTTGTTTGTTTGTTTTTGTGTGTGTGGTTTTTTTTTTTTTTTTCTGAGTATAGGAAACATCATCACCTATGGGTTGTCTCAAGTAAAACATAAAAATTAATTGCATCCATTGGCTGCTCTAACAGGTATGTCTCTGTTACGTCTCTGTGACACAAAAATGACTATTTTTCTCTCCAAAAGGAAGAGCTTCTAAGAACTTTCCATACTGCACTTTTTTTTTTTCTTTTTTTTTTTTCATCCTGCTCTACTCTGCACTGGTCCGGCCTCACCTTGAGTACTGTGTGCAGTTCTGGGCACCACAGTACAAAAGGACGTTAAACTGTTGGAGAGTGTCCAGAGGAGGGTGACAAAGACGGTGAAGGGCCTAGAAGGGAAGACATGAGGAGTGGCTGAGGTCACTGGGCCTGTTCAGCTTGGAGAAGAGGCGTCTGAGGGGGGACCTCATCACAGTCTACAACTTCCTTGCGAGGAGGAGTGGAGAGGCAGGTGATTCTCCATAATCACCAGTGATAGGACACGTGGGAATGGTGTTAAACTGAGGCAGGGGAAGTTTAGGCTTGACATTAGGAAGAAGTTCTTCACCAAGATGCTGGTCACACACCAGAACAGGCTCCCCAGTGAAGCAGTCACTTCACCAAGCCTGTCTGAATTTAAGAAGTGTCACATGGTCTAAACTTTTGGGTAGACCTGTGCAGTGCTAGGAGTTGGACTCAATGATCATTATGGGTCCCTTCCAACTCAGGATATTCTATGATTCTATGATTGATCATCTTTGAAGTAAGACTCTGTCTGCTGTTTCATTGGGCCCATTCTCGGGCCCACTTCTGGGTGTTGGTCTCTTCTGAGATCTGTATCCACCAAATAAGTTAATTATATTTTATTTTGAAAACACTGAGAAAATCCACATTTCACATGCAACTTTGATCTTACCCATGGCCCTCCTTGATGCAGGTTGCAGTCTGCTGTCCTGCACCAGCTCAAACATTTCTCTAAACAACTAAACAATTTTAAACCACAAGGTTTTCATGGAGAAAAAGAAAAAAAAAAAAAAAAAAAAAAAAAAAAAAAAGAAGAAAAGAAAAGGAAAAAAGAAAGAGAAAGAAAGAAAGAAAGAAAGAAAGAAAGAAAGAAAGAAAGAAAGAAAGAAAGAAAGAAAGAAAGAAAGAAAGAAAGAAAGAAAGAAAAGGAAGAAAGAAAGAGAGAGAGAAAGAGAGAGAGAGAAAGAGAGAGAGAGAGAAAGAAATAAAGAAAGAAAGAAAGAAAGAAAGAAAGAAAGAAAGAAAGAAAAGAAAGAAAGAAAGAAAGAAAGAAAGAAAGAAAGAAAGAAAGAAAGAAAGAAAGAAAGAAAGAAAGAAAGAAAAAGGAAGAGAGAAAGAGAGAGAGAGAGAAAGAGAGAGAGAGAGAAAGAGAGAGAGAGAGAGAAAGAAAGAAAGAAAGAAAGAAAGAAAGAAAGAAAGAAAGAAAGAAAGAAAGAAAGAAAGAAAGAGAGAAAGAGAGAGAGAGAGAAAAGAGAGAGAGAGAGAAAGAAAGAAAGAAAGAAAGAAAGAAAGAAAGAAAGAAAGAAAGAAAGAAAGAAAGAAAGAAAGAAAGAAGAAAGAAAAAGAAAGAGAGAAAGAGAGAGAGAGAAAGAGAGAGAGAGAGAGAGAGAAAGAAAGAAAGAAAGAAAGAAAGAAAGAAAGAAAGAAAGAAAGAAAGAAAGAAAGAAAGAAAGAAAAAGAAAGAAAGAAAGAAAGAAAGAAAGAAAGAAAGAGGAAGGGAAAGGTAGGAAGGAAGGAAGGAAGGGAAGGAAGGAAGGAAGGAAGGAAGGAAGGAAGGAAGAAGGAAGGAAGGAAGGAAGGAAGGAAGGAAGGAAGGAAGGAAGGAGAGAGAGGAGAGGAGAGGAGAGGAGAGGAGAGGAGAGGAGAGGAGAGGAGAGGAGAGGAGAGGAGAGGAGAGGAGAGGAGAGGAGAGGAGAGGAGAGGAGAGGAGAGGAGAGGAGAGGAGAGGAGAGGAGAGGAGAGGAGAGGAGAGGAGAGGAGAGGAGAGGAGAGGAGAGGAGAGGAGAGGAGAGAGAGAGGGAGAGGAGAGGAGAGGAGAGGAAGAGGAGAGGAGAGGAGAGGAGAGGAGAGGAGAGGAGAGGAGAGGAGAGGAGAGGAGAGGAGAGGAGAGGAGAGGGGAGGAGAGGGAACCTAGCCTCTCTCCTTACTAAAATTATCACATGCCATATGCTAATAAAATTTTGTTTTTAGACATGCATTCTTACCACCTTCTCTTCCTTCATAAACTATTTATCAGTCTAGTTCAAAAAGTGTATTTTCCCATCTCTTTCCACATGTCAATATCAAAGCAATTATTTGAATTCTCAGGAAATTCTAGAAAAATGTACCAGAGATTAGCAATAAAACAGAAAGGTGTTTAAATTTAGAGTTAATAATAAAGATTACAATAAAGAGTTCCATTTCCCCTTGTTCTGCTGCTCTGAACTCTTCAAGCTTAACCTTTGATTTAATAGGGGTGGGCAAATTGCAAATGATAACAGAGCTATTCATAACATGAAACAGTTTGATTTTGTATAACGCTTTGTGACAGCAGTGTTGAATTTGACAGCATAAGCCATGAAAAAAAAAAAAAAAAAAAAAAAAAAAAACAGATACAAAGTAAATAAGCACTTAGAAGCCGTAGAAAAAGGGTAAGTTTTACTGTGCACTACTGAATGGTAGTAGAAACTGTTGTGTTAAAAAATCATCATCCAGATATAAAATATAGCATATGGGTATATGGTCTAACAAAGCTGTCAAAAGATCATCAGAGGTGGATTATTGGCAGGAAGAAACCAAATGAGGTTTAATAAGAGCAAGTGTAGAGTCCTGCACCTGGGAAGGAACAACCCGAAGTATCACTACAGGCTGGGGGACAACCTGCTGGAGAGGAGCTCTGATGAAAAGGACCTTGGGGTCCTGGTGGACGACAGGTTGACCATGAGCCAGCACTGTGCCCCTGTGGTCAAGAGGGCTGATGGGATCCTGGCGTGCATTAAAAGGAGCGTGGCCAGCAGGTCAAGGGAGGTGATCATCTCCCTCTACTCTGCCCTGGTCAGGCCTCACCTGGAGTAGTGTGTCCAGTTCTGGGCTCCCCGGTACAAAAAAGACAGGGCTTTCATGGAAAGAGTCCAGTGGAGGGCCACAAAGATGATATGGGGCCTGGAGCATCTTCCCTATGAAGAAAGGCTGAAAGGCCTGGGTCTGTTCAGCCTGGAGAAGAGAAGACTGAGAGGGGACCTCCACAGTGTATATAAATATGTGAGGGGTGGGGGACAGAAGGATGTAGCCAACCTCTTCTCAGTGGTTTGTGGGGATAGGACAAGGGGAATGGCTGCAAGTTAGAGCACAGGAAGTTCTGCACTGACATGCGAAAGAACTTCTTCACAGTGAGGGTGAAGGAGCATTGGAACAGGCTGCCCAGGGAGGTTGTGGAGTCTCCTTCTCTGGAGATATTCAAGGCCTGTCTGGATGCCTACCTGGGCAGCTTGCTCTGAGGAACCTGCTTTGGCAGGGGGGTTGGACCCGATGATCTTTTGAGGTCCCTTCCAACCCCTACAGTTCTCTGAGTCTGTGAGTCTGTGATTTATTTTGATTATGGTCTTCCACCATGTGGTTTTACTTACCTGTTGTACATCATACAAATCTTGAACCTTATTGATTCCTTTTTTTTTTTTTTTTAAATAAAAATCTTTCCCAGGATACTTATCAATATAGTTGCTGATTCTGTAACAAACATTAACATGTTTTCCAGTTCTTCTTTGAAAGTTAAACTATTGAGTCTTTATTTTTACAAAGAAACATAGCCTAGCGTGATAAAGAGTACTGTTTCCAAGATGTCAAGAATGTCGGATACTGCAATGGCATTCTTTACATCAGTTCTGTGAGTCTGATTCTGAGATTATATGTTGTAGAAACATTTACTTGGTATATATTTTTCCATTTTAAGCAGTGAGAGCTTGCCTTCTAAGGTCAGAACACCAGATCAAATGGTAATATGCAAGTTAAGTTGTAATGCCCAGAAAGTAATACAGATTTTCTGCTGTGTTGTGAAAGGAACTAGGTTCTGGAGAATCTAAGCAACAATTTTTATCAATACATGAGCAAAAATTATTCTGCATGATTCACTGTATGAAACTCCTTAACAAATGTAAGCCTCTTAATAAGGGTAGTGCTTATAGAAATGCTTTTAACAGCAGCTACCAATTAAGTGCATAAGCAAAGGCAGATGAGGTTCATATTACCAAAAAATTGAGGCACGATAGAATCATAAAATCATATAATCATTAAAGTTAGAAAAGATCTCAAAGATCATCTGGTTCAACCATCACCCTACTACCAATGTCACCCGCTAAACCATGTCCCTAAGCATCATGTCCAACCTTTCATAAAACGCTCCCAGGGACAGTGACTCCACCACCTTCCTGGACAACCCATTCCAATGCCTGACTACTCTTTCTCAGAAGAAATGTCTCCTAATTTATGTCTCCTAATGTCTCCTAATGTCTCCATACTTAACCTCCCCTGGTGCAACTTGAGGCCATTCCCTCTAGTTCTATCGCTGTTTATCTGTGAGAAGAGGCCAGCCCCCAGTTTGCACAACTTCCTTTCAGGTAGTTGTAGAGAGCAGTAAAGTCTCCCCTGAGCCTCCTCTTCTCCAGACTAAACAACCCCAGTTCCCTCAGTAACTCCCCACAGGACTTGTGTTGCAGACCCTTCACCAGCTTCATAGCCCTTCTCTGGACATGTTTCAGGGCCTCAATGAGATTTCATATTTTCATCCTCTTTGTACTCTTAAACAATACATTAAATGCCCTAATAAACAAACAAACAAACAAACAAATAAAATGCAAGCTTCAAATTGTGAATTATTAACAGACCAGTTTGATTGACACACTCTACAATTACTTTACATATTTCTAACATTTATCATACATTTTGATACAAATATGCATCTGTCACATTCAGAACTGTGAAATTAAAAGAATGTTGTCTAATAAAAAGAGCCTTTTCTGACTGTGCATTAACTTTCTTTTATTACGGTTTTCTTTGTCTTGTCTCACCCCTCCATTGAATTCACCTTGGGCCTCATCAATGTTTTTCTGTAGCAAATAGCCCCCCAAAAACAGCACCTGGAGTCTGACATATCTGGCTTTTCTTGGCTCAGGGAGTTACTGATCCCTCTAAGAAACTTCTGCTCCTGGTTGCATACCTGAAGCAGGCAGCAAACATTGATGGAGTAGGGAGGGATAGTGCAGGCAAACCTCCAGTGGCTTACCTCTCAGTGAGGACCAAAGTCCATCCCCACTGAAACACTGCTGAAAACTTCTCTTACCCACAGGGACAGACCCTGCCTTTTCAACTACTCCCATCCCTGTGTCTTCTCCCAAACCTCCATGTAGTGGCATGTCCATTGCTGTCACAGGCTGAGTTAACCACAGTTCTGGACACTTTTCTGCTCACAACATTTTGCAAGGAAGATGGCAAAAGAAAAAAAAAAAAATCTTTTTGCCTACAAATGTGTTTCCTTAAATCCCCATTTCCTTACTCAGGGTTTGCTGCCACTGTCATGCACCTCCATTGCCTTGCTCCCAAGTACTGGGACACCTATTTTTCCTCTGGTATTTTTGCACATTTTCCTATCTTTCTTCTCTTTTTGTGTCTCTCTTCTCCTCATGCTTCCACTTACTTGCACCACTCTAGGAAATAAAATAATATAAATAAATAAATAAATAAATAGATGGAAAATTCCTTGCAGAGATGTTTTCCTTCTTCATAACTCCGTCTTAACCCCCCTCTTTGCTCCCCACAGGGTCCCCACCACACATTGCTTTCCAGCATCTCCACTTGCCCTGCACAGCACTGCAAGCTAGGATGGATAAAATACAATGCATAAATCAGGACCATGCTCACCCCATACTGGTCCAGCCCAGCAATATACCTGGCACCCCATTGGCTCAGATGGGGGTGTTTGGTCCAGCTAACTCCCTGGCTGGCCTGTGCTCAGCTCATGGGACAAACTCCACCTGAGGGGTTGCGCTGAAGGCATTAGCCTTTTATTCACGGGAAAACAGAGAGCATGAAGAATTTGAAGTAGGATTTTCTACGCTTGGGATGATCTAACGATACCCCATGCCTGTAAGTGTTCAAGAGGCAATTCGATAATGCCCTCAATAATATTCTTTAACTTTTGGTTAGCCCTGAAGAGGTCAGGCAATGGGTCTTGATGACAGAATCACAGAATGGGCAGGGTTGGAAGGGACCTCTGACGATTATCTAGTCCAACCCCTCAGCCAAGCAGGATCACCAAGAACACATTGTGCACGATGGCATCCAGATGCGTTTTGAATATCTCCAGAGAAGGAGACTCCACAACCTCTCTGGTCAACCTGTTCCAGTGCTCTGTCACTCTCACAGTAAAGTGCTCCCTCATATTGAGAATTTCCTGTGCTTCAGTTTGTGCCCATTGCCTCTTGTTCTGTTCCTGGACGCAACTGAAAAGAGACTGGCTCCATCCTCTCGAGACCCTCCTCTTGGATATTTAAATACATTGGTGAGGTCTCCCCTCAGACTTTTCTTTTATAGGCTAACCAGGCCCAGTTCTTTCAGCCTGTCCTCATATAACAGGTGCTCCAGTCCTCTGGAAATCATTTTAGTAGCTCTCCTCTGAACTCGCTACAGTAGTTCTCTGTTCTTCTTGTACTGGGGATCTGTGGTGGTTTTACTTGAGCAGGCAGCAGAGTTCCACCATGGCCCCTGTATCACTCCCCCTCCTCGAAGGGAAAGGGGGAGAAAATATGACACAAAGGGCTCAAGAGTTAAGATTAGGATGGAGAGATCACTCAAGAATTATCACAATAGGCAAAACAGTGTAAGAGTAGGGAGATAGTAAAACTTATTGCCTTTTAGTAACAAGCTAGATAAGTGAGAAAGAAAGGAAAAAAGAAAAAATACCTTTCCCACCTTCCACTTCCTTCTACCTCCTGCCTCCAAATGGCGCAGAGGAACAGGGGAATGGGGGTTGCGGTCAGTCTATAGCATTGCACCTCTGCTGCTCCTTCACAGTCATTCTCTGCCCATGCTCCAATGTTGCATCCCTCCCATGGGATGCCGTCCTTCCCAAACTGAACCTGCAGGGGCTGCCCACAGGCCGCAGCTCTTCAAGAACTGCTCCCACATGGCTCCATACCATGGGGTCTATCTGTCAGGAGCAAACTGCTCCAGCACAGGTCCCACACAGGCTGCAGCTCCCCCCAGACTCCCTGCTCTTGTGTGTGCTCCTCTCCATGGGCTGCACATCCAGCACAGGGCCTGCTGCTGCGGGGGCTCTCCATGGGCCACAGCCTCCTTCAGGCCACAGCCACCTGCTCCTCTGGGCATTCCTCCATGGGCTGCAGCATGGAAACTTGCTCCACCGTGGTACTCCATGGGCTGCAGGGGGACGACTTCGTCAATTATCATCAGGCTAATAAATGCTTTATTAAGAAAGTACACTCCCAATAACATTTTTAAAAACATTTATCAGTCTATTTTTTATGAATGAAAGAATAACCTTAAAATATATATATTATATATATAAATAATATTTTTCCACTAACAATTATGTTAAAAAAACTTTTATCTTCTTTATTTTACCTTATACAAACATTAAAACCATTGAAAACATCTGGTTGTTGTTTTAAATCATGTTTACTCAGTTACTTGATTTACACAGACAAAATCAGAATTTCTGAAGAAGATGAGAAAACTCTTTTGAACATTCAAGAAAGTATTAATTTTGAAACCACAGTAAAATAAATAAATTCATTCTTTCATTCATTAATAACAGTTGTTTTTTCATTTGACACTTCAGATTTATGGTTTGGGTTTGGTTTTTGGTTTTGTTTCTTTGATTTGTGTGTGTGTGAGAGGTTTTTGTTTGTTTGTTTTCTTTTCCTTACCTTGGAGTTCTCGGCAACATAAAAATACAGTACTTAGTTTTACATGAAGAAATCAGAATCCACTACCAGTGGACATATAAATTAGTAGCTTAGGGAGAAAACAAGCAGGACACTTGACCTTGACCTCTTTGCTTTAGTTAGCAAGTTCAGTTTAGTAAGGCATAGTTAGATAGGAAGGCAACACATTACACGTGCAGATGGAAAAGAATAGAAACTTGTCCTACTTTTGTAAAGAAATCATCTTCCTGTAGGAGTCTAGTTTTTGTACTTAGTAGAGTCTTGGCTTTCTATGGATAATTTAAACTTTTACTTCCTTCAAGAAGTTTCCATAGAAAAATAATATTTGGGAAAAACTGTATCTTCTTTACTTTTGAAATCCTCCAATAATTTCTTCTGGTTAACTTGTAGTTTTCTGAACTTTTGTGAAGAGCTTTGTGAATTTAAAGTTTGTTCCTGAGAGTAGCAACAAAGATGACTGTCACCTACTATCTTCTGCTTCTAATGAAAACAAAAAACTATTAGAATATAGATGCCTAATTCACCCTAAATTTTCAATCCACTCCCACCCCCCATGTAGAATGGGTATGCAATATTTACTTTGATTACTAAGTAAAATGCAAATGTTTAGTAGTTATCTAAAGTACCTACATATTTTTCTTGGTGCATGTTTAAAACAAATATATTGTGTACTCAGACAAAACTACTGAAATCAATGGGAATATTTTCTAAACAATTCAGTAATCATATACTGAACATGTATGAACTTTTAGTTTGGTTCAAGCCAAGGAAATTCCCAGCTCATGTTTTAGAAACCATTTACTAGTAGTATTTGTCATTGAGAATGGAAAGTAAAGTCATATCAAAGTTTTATTATTGTTTGACAGACAGCTGCCTGCAGTTCAGGAAATACTAAAATCCTGCCAATTTGTCATGCTTCTTAGCAATCTGGAGTTTCAGACTGTACAAATAACATAAAAATAACAGAAGAATCAATAGTTTGACTGATATGTTCATTCATGAACAGAGATATCCTGTACTATCAGTATAAATTATTTAATCCTTAATTAGAATGCACCTGAGGAACAAGCACCATTTTCTGTTGCTTAAACTAATATATAAGTTCACAATAAAATTACAGTGAAAAAGGTCACTGTTGACTGAGACCCAGCTGCAGATCAAAACCAAACTGATTAGTTCCAGATATTATTGTAGCATTAGAAGTTAATTAGTGAGAATGCTCAGGATGATGAAAGAAACTTATTTATAAGAGACATTGCAATTAAATTACTTCAATGCAGAATATTGTAGGCTTGATTGATTCATACTAGTAGTAAAAAAGTGAAAATTATTCTGCTTTCTAAGAGTATACTGTTATGTTTCTAAAAGCTTCTTATATAGCTTGCTATATATAATTTCATAAGCACTTTTTTAAAGAACAAAATGGAAGTAAGGGGGTTTGTTACACTAAAGGGGTTTTCCCATACAATCAACTTGAAATTGAATGCTAACCTTTTTCACAATTTTGTAATACTTTTCATCTCACAATTTTAAGAAATTCATTATCCAAAATTAACCTCTTTTCCCTTGAGGACAATTGAAGATATATCTGCTCAATAAATTGAGATCTCTAATGCATCTCTCAAGCAGTACAGGGACTGCTGAAAGCAAATTAGACTTTCCTCCACCTGTTTGTCATTTTATGGGAAGATTTTATTGATATTAGATTAATTGGCCTAAAATAAAGTGAGATATATTCAATATTTTGAAAGTAACATATGAAATGACATAGGAGCATCCCAGACAGGATGGCAAAATCAGAGCTAAGAAAAAATCAGAGCTATGAAACAATAAAATGCATGCAGAGATCTGGACAAAATCATCTAAAGTTCCTTCGGTATGAGGAAACCTTTTATTGCATTTTTCCATGAGATAAAACAAAGAAATAAAATTGAGGAAAATCACAGAAAATAACGTATCAAGTATTCCATTTTAAAGACAAAAAAGAGGGAAAAATCAAAATCAAATGACATTCTAAAAGGCATAAAGGTTTTCTAAAGATTGTATGAGAAGGTAGATCTTGAGCAGTAACTAGGAACACCTGAAAGCTTATATTTCATGAACACTGCTTGCTGGCACATCAAGTTATTTTCAAAAATTAACTTACTTTTAAATTAAATTCATGCTGCTTTCCTGTGCACTTCACAGTCAAATATAGCAATTGCTCCCCAACAGTAAATGCTTGGATGCTAATTTTAGATAGCTGAAAGACCAGCTACATATTGTTTAACTGTGTAAGCTTTTTTATAAAGAGTATTTCTCTTATCCCATTATTAATTGGGAAGATATTATGAAGTGGAAAAGTGGGCAGGCCACTAGGGAGGACTATAAGGATGTTGCAAGGCTGTGCAGGGACAAAATTAGGAAGGCCAAAGCTCATCTGGAGCAAAATCTGGCTACTGCTGTTAAAGATAACAAAAAATGTTTCTATAAATACATCAACACAAAAAGGAGGACTAAGGAGAATCTCCATCCTAACTGGATGTGGGGGGAAACTTAGTTACAAGAGATGAGGAAAAGGCGGAGGTGATCAATGCCTTCTTTGCCTCAGTCTTTAGAGGCAATACTGGTTGTTCTCTGCATACCCAGTACCCTGAGCTGGTGGAAGGGGATGGGGAGCAGGATGTGGCCCTCACTATCCACGAAGAACTGGTTGGTGACCTGGTACGGCACTTGGATGTGCACAAGTCGATGGGGCCGGATGGGATCCACCCAAGGGTACTGAGTGAACTGGCAGAAGAGCTGGCCAAGCCACTATCCATCATTTATCAACAGTCCTGGCTATCGGGGGAGGTCCCAGTTGACTGGCGGCTAGCAAACGTGATGCCCATCTACAAGAAGGGCCGGAGGGCAGACCTGGGAAACTATAGGCCTGTCTGTTTGACCTCAGTACCAGGGAAGCTCATGGAGCAGATCCTGTTGAGAGTCATCATGTAGCACTTGCAGGGTAAGCAGGCAATCAGGCCCAGTCAGCATGGGTTTATGAAAGGCAGATCTTGCTTGACGAACCTGATCTCCTTCTATGACAAAGTGACGCGCTGGGTGGATAAGGGAAAGGCTGTGGATGTGGTCTACCTTGACTTCAGCAAGGCTTTTGACACCGTCTCCCACAGCATTCTCCTCGAGAAACTGGCTGCTCGTGGCTTGGACTGGCACACACTTCGTTGGGTTAGAAACTGGCTGGATAGTCAGGCCCAAAGAGTCGTGGTAAATGGAGTCAAGTCCAGTTGGAGGCTGGTCACTAGTGGCATTGCCCAGGGCTCGGTGCTGGGGCCGGTCCTCTTTAATATCTTCATCGATGATCTGGATGATGGGATCGAGTGCACCCTCAGTAAGTTTGCAGATGACACCAAGCTATGCGCATATGTCGATCTGCTTGAGGATAGGAAAGCTCTGCAGGAGGATCTGGATAGGCTGCACCGATGGGCTGAGCTCAACTGCATGAATTCAACAAGGCCAAGTGCCGGGTCCTGCACCTGGGCCGCAATAACCCCAAGCTGAGCTACAGGCTGGGAGATGAGTGGTTGGAGAGCTGCCAGGCAGAGAAGGACCTGGGAGTGATGGTTGATAGTCAGCTGAATATGAGCCAGCAGTGTGCTCAGGTGGCCAAGAAGGCCAACGGCATCCTGACTTGTATCAGAAACAGTGTGGCCAGCAGGGCTAGGGAGGTGATCGTCCCCCTGTACTTGGCTCTGGTGAGGCTGCACCTCGAGTACTGTGTTCAGTTTTGGGCCCCTCGCTACAAGAAGGACATCGAGGTGCTTGAGCGAGTCCAGAGAATGGCGACAAAGCTGGTGAGGGGCCTGGAGAACATGTCCTACGAGCAGCGTCTGAGGGAACTTGGCTTTTTCAGCCTGGAGAAAAGGAGGCTCAGGGGCGACCTTATTGCTCTTTACAGATACCTTAAAGGAGGCTGTAGCGAGGTGGGGGTTGGCCTGTTCTCCTACGTGCCTGGTGACAGGACGAGGGCTAAAGTTGCGCCAGGGGAGTTTTAGGTTAGATGTTAGGAAGAACTTCTTTACTGAAAGGGTTGTTAGACATTGGAACAGGCTGCCCAGGGAAGTGGTGGAGTCACCATCCCTGGAAGTCTTTAAAAGATGTTTAGATGTAGAGCTTAGGGATATGGTTTAGTGGGGACTGTTAGTGTTAGGTCAGAGGTTGGACGTGATGATCTTGAGGTCTCTTCCAACCTAGAAATTCTGTGAAAATTCTGTGAAAATTAAACAACAGTGGAGACGTAATTATACGTTACTTGGATTATTAATCTTTTTCCCCTTTTGTTGTTATTCTTTGAAAATTGCCATTGAAGGAAGCTTATCAGTCTTTTCTTAACAGCTCACCCCCCCGTTACCGGCACACAAAAAAAAAAATTCTAAATGTGTATGTGAGAGAGAGAGAGATTGAGAGCAAGATATTATTTACAGAATGCAGAACAGAAATAAAAGACCTGTTTGGCTGCAGGGGACCAAGTATGCCAGTTCCTTTCCTAATCCATTGAGCCTAACACTGGCACTTCATTTCAGAGATTAATCACACATTCCAACATACAAACAAATGGCAACTGAACATGTGATGTCTGGCCCATCTCTTATAAAAAAAAAAAAAAAGACTGACTGGGAAGAAACAGAAAAACAGACTATATAAGGAGACCACAAAGGGAGACTGTAAAATTTAATACCTGAAGGAAAATTAGTTACATACTAATAGGCAATGCCCACCTTGTTTAAGGAGATACGAGTTTACAATGATGAGGCCAAATAAGATAATCAAAGTGGAGAAAAATACAGAAAGTAAACATGATTTGCCTTTGAAATACACCTCAAGGAAACACACATATTCACTGTTTCCATAAATCGTTTATACACAAGTTCAGCTTTCAAATATCCAAATATATGTCTCTCTGTTGGACTTTAAGTCCCTGGCCAATTTTGTCTAAATAGAAGTGATGAATATCGCAATTTCAGTAAATGGGACCACTCATGTACTTAAAAGTAAACATATATCTCAGTGAAAATTATTTTGAATACTAACTGTGATTGCTTTACCTTGCTTGGCAGATGAACTCCACCACAACTGCTGTCTCACTCAGAAGAGTCTCAGAAGAAGAAAAGTACTCAGAAGAAGAAAGAGAGGAGGAAAGATAGAAGGAAAGAAACAACTCACAGGTTGAGATAAGGATAATTTAATCAAAGGAAATAAAATAATTATTAAGGGAAAACTAATATTAACTACATAATTTAACTAAAGGTAAAAAAAAAAAAAAAAAAAAAAAAAAAAAAAAGTCGTGTGGAAGCACAGAGGAAAGAAATTACTGTCTACCTCCTACCAACAAGTGACGCTTGTCCACATTCTTAAAGCAGGGCCTCATAGCACATAGTCATTGTTTGGGAGCATGGACATTTTCACAAGAGCCCACCCCTCTCCTCTCTTTACTTCTTCCACATTTTATTGCCGAGTGTGACGTCATATGGTATAGAATATTCCTTTGGTTGCTTTAGGTCAGCTGCCCTGGCGATGTTCCTTCCTCACCTCTTGCCCACCCCCAGTCTGTTGTCTCTGTGGAGGTTAGAGGGAGTCCTGATGTTGTGTCTGTATTGCTCAGCAGTAGACATAACACTGGAGTGATGTTAATAGATACTGTTCTAGTTACAAGTGCAGAGCACAGCACTGTATGGGCCGCTGCAGGGAAAGTTAACTTCATTCCAGCCAAGCCCAGTACACTAACAGAGAGATTTTGATTCAGAAACAACTGAAAACAAAATCATGAGTTATTTTCTAGGTCATTATAAGACAACTTTTTTTTTTTTTTTTGTAATTTTTAAACATTTTAAATCAGTCTTTCAAACCATTAGTAGAAAGTCTGGATTCACTTAAGCCTAAAGTAGTTGTGGAATTTTTATATTTATTTATCTACTTATTTTAATTCAGGTGTGGGGGAGCATTAGGAATGGGATAGTGTATATGGAAAGTCATTTTTGTGAAATTTCATTTCACAAAATGAAAACTAAATTCCAGAAGCAAGCATAAATGTTTTAAAGCATCTTTCCTTTCATCCTTCACTAAGAGAACATTATTTTTATCAGCTGTAGATATATTCTAAGTCCAATTTTGCTACAGCTTTCAGCACTTCTGTAAGTAACTTTTTTGCTATGTTTTCATTAAAAATAATCATTTTTTTTATATATTTCTCAGGACTTTTTTGAGTCTAAATTCTTAAAGCAGATGTGAAACAATTCATTCCAACTCAAAATGATGAAATATTTGGATTTTAGGAACAAAAACATCACATCTTCACACATAAATGAATTTTAATTTGAAAGCAAGTTTGGCTTCAAGAGGTATTTTTAGAACACATTTATTGCCTTTATTATTCAATGTACTAAACAGTGCAAGTTAGAAAATACTGTTCTTAGCTGAATATCATCTGATTGTATAAATGCAGGCCTACATTTTGACCTAATTCACTGTGGTAGAAATCTAAATAAATTCTGTATTAGCACTACAATGTTTCATAGCTGTAATATTCAAAATATATTCTTTCTACGTTTCTATGTTTGTAGAACAGTTATTCATTAGGCATCTAGCAAGAATGAGTGAAAGAACCTAAATATGTTATTGTTGCTGATGATAATCTTGCTCCTTGAAAGACTCCTTGTGGAAGTTACATATTTTAGATCACCTTTATACTAAAGTCTGCTTTACTAATGAAAAAATGTTTATGAAGATAGGACTCCATATATACACTTAGATATACATCAATATATCTCTGTAGATATATATATATAGAGAGAGAGAGAGACAAACACACAGAGTACTATTCACTCAAGTGTAATCTACAGATTAATGCAAGCTGAAAGCGAGTTAAAATAGGTGAAAATAACTATATCTGTATATACAGAAATTTGACCTCAATAGTTGGAGCAACTGTAAAGACAGACAAGCAACAATTTCCTATCCCCTTTTTATACTACAATTATATAAGGATATCAGAAACCAATTTAATACTCTCGGATTGTATGAGCAGGGCAAGTCAAGAGATGCAAAAGTAATGGCATCAGTTAGGCAACTAAGATTATCTAAGATTATCTAAATTAATATTCTACTTTCTCATGTTCTGCACAACTCACCCTTTCTATTAACTAGCATTTACAACATGCATTTGGATGGCCTAGGAGTGTTTTTGGCTATTTTTCAGATAGATTGTCACATACTTCCCTCTTTTTTTTTTTTCTTTTTTTTTTTTTCCCTAGTACTTACATGCCTTCACTGGGAATAACAGTGAAGCTTTGCACAGCTATTTAAGCTACTTATACACATTTACAGAAGCATATATGCATATACAGAAAGACAAATCTATAGACCAGAGGTTCATCCATCTCTGGATACAATTTTCTTAACATACAGTCAGTGCATCTCTTATGAGAAATATCTGCAAAATAAAACTGTCTTGTATGTTAGATTAGTAAAGTACCCTTGACATTATTTAAAGTACCCTGACGTTATTTCCTTCCTTCCTTCCTTCCTTCCTTCCTTCCTTCCTTCCTTCCTTCCTTCCTTCCTTCCTTCCTTCCTTCCTTCCTTCCTTCCTTCCTTCCTTCCTTCCTTCCTTCCTTCCTTCCTTCCTTCCTTCCTTTCTTTCTTTCTTTCTTTCTTTCTTTCTTTCTTTCTTTCTTTCTTTCTTTCTTTCTTTCTTTCTTTCTTTCTTTCTATCTTTCTTTCCTTTTTCTTAAAGTACCGGTGACGTTTCTTTCTTTCTTTCTTCCTTGCTTCCTTTCTTTCCTTTCTTTTCCTAACTACTAAATATCTGTTTATCTTGTATGAGATGTATGTGATTTATATGACATCCATACAAAAAAAGAAAAATTGCTTAAGTTTGGATAGGGGATCTCCAAGGAAGAAAATATGAATGAATACATTAAACTATATTAACTGATTTACTAGGAAACAGTATATACATCAAGTTGATAGGAGTACAATCTGAATTTTATTAAACTGTGGTTTTGACAAGTTCTTAGATTTAGATTGATTATCTTTCTGCAACAATAGAATCCCAGTTCTTCACTCCAGTATTGAAATTTCCCATGTTCTGCACAAAATTACTACCTTTCCACATTTATTGTTGAAAACAAATGCTTATCTGAAATAAGCATCCTGAAAACTAAGTTACAAAATAGGTCTATTTACACTAAGAGTGAGTCATATAGATTTCAAAGCTTTCAGGGAGGATTTGTAAGTTAATACCCTTATTATAGGTGTCTAGGTAAACATACCCATGTCAATAAATATGAAGACAAAGATAAATCGTGTATTATGGTAAACATTTCTGGGACTCTTGTTAGTAAATTAGCTGTTGTAGCGTGGGGTTTAGCAGAGAAATAAGCTCATGCATTTTAAAAATTGAAACTATCTTATCTGTAAGCATCTTGTGAGCTCTGATGACATTATGGACAAATTTACTAAGGTAGTCAGAAACAAAAGCACAGATAGGTACATATTAAAATTTCTAAAAGGTTCTAAAAAAGTGAGGGTAACAAACCCTCAGGTATGGATGTCTCTTGAAACATTGAAAACATTGAAAAACTGAATATGTGCATAAACTATTCTTGTTTTTCCACATGTTTTATGAGGAAAGTTATGCGAGGGTTGTTCCTATAAAAATGAAAGGAAAACCACTGCAAAACTTTGGTTGTAGGATCTGAAAGAGCCTCTGAGACCATAGTACCTTAAAAAAAATATAATGGTTGGAGAGATGTGTGACCCATTATATATTTCCATGGAGGCTTTCCTGGTTGCCACACATGCAGGTATGAAAGCCCTACGCAACAAACTGACTTTAAGCTATGCAGCACTTGATTTGAGGTACCTGCAGGTAACAGAAGTATATGCAATTACAACACAAAAAGGATATCCTCGCAAACAAACCTCTGAGGTTCAAACGTAGAAATGCATGCTCAATCCCTGTAGCAAACTCAGCCACCCCAAACAGCAACCAAGAAGGTGACCTACTTGGTCCTACCTTTACTGTGTATTTATTCTACTGGTAAGTAGGATGAAAATCCTGGGAAACAATAATCAAACCTACTTTTAACCTGATGTTATGTTGTCCTTTTGTACTAAGAATGAAACACTACCATCTCTATGAGAAGCCCATACAGGTGGAGATCTAAGGAAAATGGGACTGGTTAGCCTGGAGAAGGAAAGGTTTGGCAGAGGATCTTTTTAATTAATATAAATATATGGTGGCTTTCTATGATGGAGTGACTGCATCAGTTAACAAGGGAAGATCATCTGAAGTCATCTACCTGGACTTGTGTAAGGCCTTTGACATGGTCCTACATGACACCCTGGTCTTCAGATTGAAGAGGTATGGATTTGAAGGTTGGATTATTCAGTGGATAAGGAGTAGGCCTGAAGGTTGCACCCAAAGAGTGGTGATCAATGGCTCTATGTCCAGGTGGAGGCCAGAGATGAGTGATGACCCTCAGGGATTTTTTCTGGAACCAGTATTGTTTAGTATCTTCATCAGTGGCATGACAGTGGGATCAAGTGTACCCTCAGCAAGTTTGCAGATGACATCAAGATGAGTGGTGCAGTTGATACAACAGAAGGAAGGGATGCCATACAAAGGTACTTGGGCAAGCTTGAGAAATGGGCCCACGTGAACTGCATGAGGTTCAACAATTCCAAGTCAAAGGTGCTGCACCTGTGCTGAGGCAATCCCAGATGTGAGAAGAACGCATTGAGTAGCCTGGCAGAGAAGGACTGGGGGTTCTGGTGGACAAAAAGCTTGACATGAGCCAACAGTGTGTGCTTGCAGCCCAGAAGGCCAACTGCATCCTGGGCTACATCAAAAGTGGTGTGGCCAGCAGGTCAAGGGAGGTGATTGTCCCCATCTACTCTGCCTTTGTGAGACTCCACTTGGAGCACTGCATCCTGGTCTGGGGTCCCCACCACAAGAAGTAGGTTAATCTGTTAGAACAGGTACAGAGAGCAGCCCCAAAGAAAATCAAGGGACTGGAGCACCTCGCCTGTGAGGAAAGGCTGAGAGAGCTGGGGATGTTCAGCCTAAAGAAGAGAAGGCTCCCGGGTGGCCTCGTTGCTGCTTTGCAGAACTTAAAGAGGGTTTATTAAAAAGATGGAGAGTGATTCTTGGCTTGATCAGATAATGTCAGGACAAGGGGAAATGATCTTAAAATAAAAGAGGGGAGGCTTAGATTAGTGACTAGGAGGAAATTCTTCACTCCGAGGGTAGTGAGGCACTGGAAGAGGTTGCCCAGAAAGGTTGTGGATGTCCCACCCCTGGAGGTGTTAAGGATAGATATGGCCCTGAGCAACCTGACCTAGTGGGTGATATCTTCGTCTATGGCAGGGGGGTTGGAACTAAATGATCATTAAGGTCCCTTCCAACACAAGCTGCTGTATGATTCTACGAAAGGAAGCTATCAAGACAGGGAGAAGGTTTCCTCCATCATGCCCAGTGAAAAGCCAACAGACAATAGGCACAACCTGGGAGGTTCTTCCTGAACATCAGGAATAACACTTCTCTATTGCGTGTGACTGAACACCAGAACAGTTTACCCAGAGAGATGTCAGAGTCACCTTCCTTGGAGATATTCAAAATCTGTCTGGATGTGGTTCTGGGCAGTCAATTCTAGGAGTTCTTGCTTGGTTGGGGGGATGGACAAGATGATGTCCAATGTTCTCTTCCAACCTCAAACCCAGAGACAATTGGGAGAGGTAAACCAATGTGCTATGTCTGAGATATATAAGTGATCTTTATATTTATTTATTTATTTGTTTTTAAGTATGTGTGATAACTTTTTCCCCAACTCAAGCCCCATGTGTGTAGAAATTTATAGAATCATAGAATCATGATTTACTATACATGAAGCTTTCAGGGAGGTATGCATGTCATGTATGATTTATGTGCAGGCAAAACTGTACATCAAAACTGCAAAGTCAAAGGAAAAGTTGGTGTTATATCTGCTTGGATTTTAATGTGAAAGAACATAATTTTCTGCATCAAAATTCAGCTTATTTAAAAGCAATGGGATAGCAATAATGAAAAGAGAATATTATACCCTGAAGACCACATTATTGATTTGTGTGAGGACCTGCAAATGGAAGTTTAGGGTACTCCTCGTAAGGTGTTCAGAGTTTAAAACTAGGCAGCAGTTTAATGAAGTAGTCATTTTTTCTTTGGAATATGGGTCTTTTTTTTGAGCTCATTTTAAACCATCTTTTATTGAAGTCAAGATATCAAGTATCAAGTATCAAGATATCAAGTATACAAGTATCTCCTTATTTATAACACAAATAGCTTTGACACAAAAAGACTGTTCCTTGAAAAACATGTAAATAACTATATAAATATATTATCATGAAATGAAAATACCTGAAATAGTCAAACGTTACAGCCGGTGAATAACAAAAAATAAGCACTGTATCATATTAATTTATTTAAACAGTAGTGAGTTACCAATCCTTCACTAACTTGTGCCAAAAAATGCAAAGATAAAAATCAGACTAAATGTGCCTATTTGTAAATAAAATGTTTTTGTTCAGTTTAAAATATGTAACATCTACTTCATTGCTCAGATAATGAGAAATGTTGCATATAAATCAGTACAATTCTGGAATAATGAAAAGCACAGAAGAGCAACTGGCATAGTTTAGAGTTATGCCATGAATGAAGAAATAATAGTTGAATAATTTACTAGAAAAATATCACAATTCACTGAGTAAATTATTTCATGAATATTTTTCAGCTGGCTTTAGCACTGAGACTAGTGCTTCATAATCTAACACTGAAATTCACTTCTGCAATGAAAGTGCATCTTTACCAAACATTACCTCTGAAAAAAGTTTCTATTTAACAGGTTGCAAATCAAAATGATCCATGTGAAAAATAAAATGTTCAAAATACCTCAGTGTTTATTGCATATAAACTCTTTAATATTAATGAAACTGCAAGTGTCAGGAAAAGAAATGAAAGCTCAGTAATCAACCATTGGCTAATAACAAAAACATTCAGTAAAATAACCTTTTTAGAAGCCGTGAGCAAATGTAATGGTCATGATTTTCTAGGTGATCCTGTTTGGCGGGGGTTGGACTAGACGATCTCCAGAGATCCTTCCCAACCTCAACCATCCTGTGATTCTGTGTAGCCTGTTATGGCTCTGATATCATGGATTACCCAGTCACCTCCCTGGAAGACTATAGGTGCAGTCTGAATGCTATGTTGTATAGTTAATGTAAATGTAGTGTGAGCAATTTCATTTATTTATGATCCTGTAATGGAAGGTAATGGAAGTAAGAAAATTTAAAGACCTATTTTATTTTGAGATAAAACTAACAAGAATGACATGAAATCGCTATCATAACATATGCAACTTGTCTAATCTTCACAATCACAGTCTTATAAGACTACATGAAAATAACCCCTTTCTGGTATTTCTTCTCTGTTACAAAATACTTCCCTTCTTTGTTCGATTTTGTTTTCTGGTTTTAGCATTTATTTTTCTCTGCATGAATGATGACAAGAAAGTGAGGCCTTCAAACTACAGACTACAGTCCAAATGCACTTGTTGTTTATTCAAGTACAGATGCAGGCTTGCTATCAGAATGAAAAAGTAATCTCAGCCTCTTTGCATACTAAGAATCTTGATTATTCAGAATACAGTAATCCTAACAGAATTCTTGAAAATAATGTTCTAAGCTCCTAAGCTTCTCACAGTTCTTGCTTAATATCCAAACAGTGCAAAATGGCATCATGTGCACAAGTGAGAAGATGTAACTTAGTACTGAGTTGGGACCAGTATCAGGTGGCAGAAACTATGTAGTTTGCCAAGCATACATAAGCAATTCTGGCTTATGTACAAATGCTCTCCATAGCATGACAGCTTTGCATCTTGAGTTTTGGAAATCAGATTTCATCTTAGCACCATGTACCTCTGAAATGCAATGTCTTCAATGGGTGTTTGTAATAGATTGTAGAATAAATTTTACAAAAGTGGTGGATTTATATATACATATATATTTGCCCCTGCTCATTATCTCAAACCTATTGTGAGGATATAATAAAGGTGGGGACAAGCATACAGTTTTACTGAGTTGTCATTAATACCCAGGAACGTTTCAGACAGATTTAATTAATGCCAACATAGTAAACTAACATGAGAAACATTATCTTCACAACTCAGTTCTACCAGATGAAATACAGTTCTACCAGATAGAACTCAACTTTTGTGGCCTAGAATGTAACTTTTCTCAGAGAATAATTTCATGAGCACAGGCAAATACAAACCTCACCTAACATGTTGTCAAACTGCCTGCTCTTGATGAAAATGCATAATGTCCTAAGATGGTAGAATGTTGCTACACAGTTAATCATAATGCACTGTGAATGAATCAGCCAATTAATGCTGAAAAAAAAAAAAAGAGGAAACAAAACTAGTTTCGCAAAAACGGTAGCAACACTTCTTTCATATAAATGTTCCACCAGGGTACATGTTACTGTGGTTAGTGGCAATATTAAAATCTTATAAAAGAGGTCATATGCTAGCAAAATGGGTTTTCCACTTCATGGTTCCTTTCACAGAATCACAGAGAAGTAAAGGTTGGAAAGGTACTCTGGAGATTATCTGGTTCAACCCCCCTGCTCAAGCACTCCCAGGACCATGTCCAGATGACTTTTTAACATTTCCAAGGAGAGAGATTCCACTACCTTTCTGGGCAACTTTTTCTAGTTGACTCATCTTCACAATGAAAAATTCTTTCTGGTTCAGGGAATCTTCTGTGTTTCATTTTCTGTCCATTGCCTCTTGTCCCGTCACTGGGCATGACTGGGAAGACTGTGGTTCTTTCTGCCTTATTTAAAACCTCCCTTCAGTTATTTGTGTTCACTGGTGAGATCCCTACTGAGCCTTCTCTTCTCCAGGTTCTCGCAGCTTCTCCTCAGAAAGATTCATCCAATCCAGTAATCTTAAAGGTTATTTGCTAGATTATGTGTGCTAGCTCCATCTCTCTTACGCTGGGAAGTCCAAACTGGACACGGTACTTCAGGTGAGGCTTCACTAGTGCTGAGTAAAGGGAAACAAAACATTTCCATTATGCTCCCTAGGCATGATGGCAACATTCCACCTAATGCAGCCCAGATCACTATTCAGTGTGGCAAGGCCACGCTGTGAGTATGTCATCACTCTGCTGCCCACCAGCACCCCAAGATCCTTTTCTGCAAAACTTCTTTCCAGCTTGGAGACACCAAGTACTGGTACCTGGGATTAGTCCACCCCCAATAATTCTTCTTGAGCTCCATGAGGTTCCTGACAGCTCATTTCTCCAATTTGTCAGGTCCCTCTAAATGGCAGCATAAACCTCCTTCATACCATCCACTTTGCCAAGCTTTGTGACATCTGCAGACTTACTGAGGATACACTCTGTCCCTTCATCCAGATCGTTAATTGATTGTATAGAATCAACCTCCTTATATTCACAGATTACTGTGGTGGTTTTACCGTGCTGGGCAGCTAAACCCCACAACCGCTCTCTCACTCCCCCTCCTTTAGATAAGGAGGGGGAGAAGTAAAGCAAAGAACAACTCACGGGTTGAGATAAGGATAATTTAATTAAAGGGAAATAATTATAATAATTAAATAAAGACTACCATGAACTAAACAATTTAACTAAGGGGAAATAAAAGGGAAAGGGGAAAAAGGGAGGAAAACAAACAAACAAAATAAATGAAAGCTATATGGAAGTGCAGAGGAAAGAAATTACTCTCTACTTCCCACAAATGAGCGATGATTGACCACGTCCTTGAAGCAAGGCCTCAACGCACGCAGCCGGTGTTCGAGAGGAGGACCGACGTCTTCTCAACGAGAGCCCACCCCTCCCCTCTTCTTCCTGTTTCCACCTTTTATTGCTGAGTGTGACACCACATGGTATGGAATATCCCTTTGATTGGTTTAGGTCAGCTGCCCTAGTGATGTTTCTCTCCTCACTTTTTGCCCACCCCCTAGGAGGGTTAGAGAAAGGCCCATTGCTGTGCCACTGCTGCTCAGCAGTAGACACAACACTGATGTGATAACACTGCTGTTCCAGCTACAAGTACAGAGTACGGCACTGAATGGGCTGCTGCCGGGAAAGTTAACATTCCAGCCAGACCCAGTACAATTACACAAAACTGGGTGGAGTGGCTGACTCACCAGAGGGTTGTGCAGCCATCCAGATGCTGGAGAGGTGGGCTGACAAAAATCTAACAAGTTCAATAGGGAGAAGTGCAGAGTCCTGTGGAGGAACAACCCCAGACACCAGTATATTCTGGGGGACACCCAGTTGGAAAGCAGCTCTGTAGAAAAAAGACACAGGAGTCCTGGTAGACAAATTGCTCATGGGTTAACAATGCACCCCTTCTACTAAGAACATTAATGGTGTTTTTGGTCGTATTAGACAAAGTATTGCCAGTAGGTAAATAGAGGTGAACCTTCCCCTCTACTCATCATTGGCGAGGCTGTACCTGGAGTTCTGTGTCCAGTTTTGGGCCCCTCAGTACAACAAAGACCTGGGAACACTAGAAAGAATCCAACAGAGGGCCATTGGGATCAAGGGACTAGAGCACCTCTCTCCTATGAGGAGAGGTTGAGAAAGATAACGCTGTTCAGCCTGGAGAAAAGGAGACTCAAGAGGGATCTTATCAAAGTGTATATGTACCTGAAGAAGCAAAGAAAACAGAGCCAGGCTCTTTTCAGTAGTGGCCAGTGTCAGAACAAGAGGCCATGGACACAAACTGGAACACAAAAGGTCTGTCTGAACATCATCAAATATTTTTTTTACAGTGTGAGTGATGGAGCATTAGAACAGGTTGCCTAGAGAGGTGGTGGAGTCTCCCTCCTTGGAGATTTTCAAAAACCATCTGGTTTTTGAAAAAACAAAAACCTTGGCAACATGTCCCTGCTTGGGAGGGAAAGTTGGACCAAATAACCTGCAGAAGGCTCTTCTGACCTAAACCACTCTGTGATTAGTAATGATTGTACACAAATGATCTGGAGTCCAGTAATTATTTACAGAATAAATTAGTAAATGACTTAAAATAAAGATCTGATGATTTAGCGAAATATTTGCTGGCAACCAACAAACTACAAAAAAATGTACTGATTTTTTTTATTATTTTTTTTTTTTTTATGAATTATCATCAGCTCTAGTGTTTGGCTTGATGGTAAGTGAAACAGCTGTATTTACAAAAATCTTTTCTTTGCAAATTGCATAAAACAGTAAAAGTGAACAAGAATCTTCACACATTTGAATATTTTGCAGATGACAAAATAAAGATTCTGAAGAAATACATAAATCACTTCCCTGTGAAACTCTTGTTGAAGGTTTAAACTCTTTTTTTAGAGCTTTGATGTTTTTTTTTTTTTATTTGTTTGTTTTGTTTTATTTTGTTTTGTCTAAGTTTTTTGTTTGTTAGTTTTGCTCTTATTTTCATTTCATATCAGAATTGGTAGTAGTACTTTCAACAACTAAATGGTGAAAACCTTATGATTTTAAAATAATGAGATCCAGTGCTTAGCAGAGGTTTTCCTGGATCTTGGGAAAAGAAAATAAAGAAAAAAAAATGTACCCATTCTAAATATTCAGATCTGTGTGTAGTAGTTTTTCAGGAAAAAAAAAAAATATATATATATATATATATATATACACACATATATACACACACATCTAAGTATGTGTGTGTATATATGTGTGTGAATATATATATATGTATGTATATGTATGTGTGTGTGTGTGTGTTCCTATTGCAGAGCAAATGCTGACTGGGCTACTAGGGTGAAAATCGTTTTAACCTTGTTTCACAAAAAAATCTTTTTTATCACATTACTGAACACAGTTTCCCACTACTAACATGTTCATGAAATCATAGAATCATAGAATCATTAAGGTTGGAAGAGATCTTCAAGATCACCTGGTCAAGCCATCACCCTACTACCAATGTCACCCGCTAAACCATGTCCCTAAGCATCATGTCCAACCTTTCATAAAACGCTCCCAGGGACAGTGACTCCACCACCTTCCTGGACAACCCATTCCAATGCCTGACTACTCTTTCTCAGAAGAAATGTCTCCTAATGTCTCCATACTTAACCTCCCCTGGTGCAACTTGAGGCCATTCCCTCTAGTTCTATCGCTGTTTATCTGTGAGAAGAGGCCAGCCCCCAGTTTGCACAACTTCCTTTCAGGTAGTTGTAGAGAGCAGTAAAGTCTCCCCTGAGCCTCCTCTTCTCCAGACTAAACAACCCCAGTTCCCTCAGTAACTCCCCACAGGACTTGTGTTGCAGACACAGGACTTGTGTTGCAGCTTCATAGCCTTTCTCTGGACATGTTTCAGAGCCTCAATGAGATTTCATATTTTCATCCTCTTTGTACTCTTAAACAATACATTAAATGCCCTAATAAATAATCATTACTTTCTGGACAATATATTAATGAGCATAGAAGTGTGCTTTTTAAATTGTCCTTTAGGCATTTTAATACATTGTGTTGCCATACATTTCCCCCTACAAAGATGGTGAAAGATTTTTCTAGTTTAGCTTAGCTATGAAAGTTGTAAAAATTGAAAATCCTTTAGATAACAACCAAATATTGTTGATTCTTATTGTAATGAAACCTGAGTAATTTTACAGCAAGAACATGGTCTTTTACAGAACAATACAACAATACAATACTTATATCTGACATCTGACTGGAGGCCATTTTGCCTGGGTCACTCACCAAATACTAACCACTTGAACTTAATTTCCATATACTTCCAGAATGTGTACATTACAAAGTAGGTTTTGACAATAACACTGACTGCAAAAATAGAAAGGAATGGTGGGAAGGGAAAGATGAGGGAGGACTGCTGTACCCTTAATGGTTCAAGTGGTTAAATAATTTTAAAAACTCAGAATATCACTAAGCTGCTGAAAGTATAAAATGCATTTCTAATATCTTTAATGTCAACACAGAACAATTCTGCCCAAGCAACCATAAAAGAAGCAGCAATAAAATTCTACTCTTCCAGTGCATGTGCATTTGTGGACAGCAGAGATAAGTAACTGGTGGAGGAGCTGGCCAAGCCACTTTCCATCATTTATCAGCAGTCCTGGCTATCAGGGGAGATCCCACTCAGCTGCCAGCTAGCAAACGTGATGCCCATTTACAAGAAGGGCCAGAGGGCAGACCCGGGAAACTATAGGCCTGTCAGTTTGACCTCAGTACCAGGGAAACTCATGGAGCAAATTATCTTGAGTGTCATCATGCGGCGCTTACAGGGCAAGCAGGTGATCAGGCCCAGTCAGCATGGCTTTATGAAAGGCTTGCTTGACAAACGTGATCTCCTTCTATGACAAAGTGACGTGCTTGGTGGATGAGGGAAAGGCTGTGGATGTGGTCTACCTTGACTTCAGCAAGGCTTTTGACACCGTCTCCCACAGCATTCTCCTCGAGAAACTGGCTGCTCGTGGCTTGGACTGGCGTACACTTCGTTGGGTTAGAAACTGACTGGATAGCTGGGCCCAAAGAGTCGTGGTGAATGGAGTCAAATCCAGTTGGAGGCCAGTCACTAGTGGCATTCCCCAGGGCTCAGTACCGGGGCCAGTCCTCTTTAATATCTTCATCGATGATCTGGATGATGGGATCGAGTGCACCCTCAGTAAGTTTGCAGATGACACCAAGCTATGCGCATATGTCGATCTGCTTGAGGATAGGAAGGCTCTGCAGGAGGATCTGGATAGGCTGCACCGATGGGCTGAGCTCAACCGCATGAAGTTCAACAAGCCCAAGTGCCGGGTCCTGCACCTGGGCCGCAATAACCCCAAGCTGAGTTACAGGCTGGGAGATAAGTGGGTCAAAAGCTGCCTGGCAGAGAAGGACCTGGGAGTGATGGTTGATAGTCAGCTGAATATGAGCCAGCAGTGTGCTCGGGTGGCCAAGAAGGCCAACAGCATCCTGGCTTGCATAAGAAGCAGCGTGACCAGCATGTCTAGGGAGGTGATCGTCCCCCTGTACTCGGCTCTGGTGAGGCCACACCTCGACTACTGTGTTCAGTTTTGGGCCCCTCGCTACAAGAAGGACATCGAGGTGCTTGAGCGAGTCCAGAGAAGGACGACAAAGCTGGTGAGGGGCTTGGAGAACAAGTCCTACGGGGAGTGGCTGAGGGAGCTGAGTTTGTTCAGCCTGGAGAAAAGAGGCTCAGACATGAGCTTATTGCTCTCTATAGGTACCTTAAAGGAAGCTGTAGCAAGGCGGGGATTAGTCTATTCTCCCACGTGCTTGGCGACGAGATGAGTTTGAATCTGCTAAAGTTGCACCAAGGGTTTTAGGTTGGATCTTAGGAAGAACTTCTTTACTGAGAGGATTGTTAGGCATTGAAACAGGTTGCCCAGGGAAGTGGTGGAGTCACCATCCCTGGAGGTATTTAAAAGATGTGTAGTTGTAGAGCTTAGTGATATGGTTTAGTGGAGGACTTGTTAGTGTTCGGTCAGAGGTTGAACAAGGCAATCTTGGAGGTCTCTTCCAACCTAGACGATTCTGTGATTCTATGATTCTGTGACTAATCAAGCAGGTGTATAATTCCCACATAAAATAATCATAATGCTCTGTAAAAGGTCTCACTGTTCTTAATGGAAAATTAGTGCCCTTCTTTTCACTCCTCCCACTCCCCCGCACAAAGAAGGAAGTAAGAAATTAAACAGGAAGATGATCTCCTCAGTTAATGACCATTAATTTCTACCTGCACTTCAACTGAAAAATTTCAAGGGATGATTCCACTTTCTATTCACAGTACTGAAGAAGTCAATCAAAATTCAAGTTCCTTCAGAGAAATAGAAATGAAATTTCCTGGAAAATCATAACCACTTTTTTTTTTTCTTTTTTTTTTTTTTTTTTGTGACATACCTGGTGGGAAAACATTTAAGAGATTTTTTAAAGCAAATATCAATTCTGAGTTCTGACTTTTACCCTACAGACATTTTAAATGGTTACGCTGAAGAAAATTGCTTATTAATCTTTTTACCTTCCTACCTTTATTTTTAGGTCCTTCAGAGAGAGAAAGAGAGAGATGTTTTTAATTTTCAAATATATTAGGAATACACAGAGATTCAAAGATTATCTTACTTGGATTTTGTCTTCTACAATTATCTCTCTCTAAATGTTGTGCCCAATACTCTGTATGTGAGTAAGGGACTTCTGAAGCCAGCTTGTTCTCAGAAAATAAAAATTCAATAAACAAACCAAAAATAAACTTTAACTGTCTTTGTTTCTTATTCCAGGGCTTGAATTATCCTCACTGCTATGAAGCCATCAGAAGTATCAGAAGGATCTTTGGTCCCAGTTGTCTTCCAGCAATCCTTTTTCCTTATACATATAGTCCTGTACATTAATAAAAATGAATGAAAGCTTATAAGTCATTATCTTTATTTTAGCTCATAGTGTCTAACCTTAATTTATTTGATGATAAATGTGTTTAATTATGTGTTTAGACTAATTATTCTATAAATATCACTTTTCCCCAATCAAGGCTACAAGCAGAGTATTAGAACTATAAATGAATTACAAAACTGACACATAAAACTTATAGCCCACTTTGATTGAATTGTTTACTGCAGGTTTCAGAAGGCATTTATTTCAAAATCTTCTGCATGTTAGTTAATAATTGTATAGTCATTAGTCACATGCCTCAGATGATAAATAAATAAATAAAAAGTTTTATTTCTGCAGTCCAGTGCAGATTTTATGCATCATATTTAACTTCATGTCTATTCACACTTGGGGGGGGGTGACCTACCCTATCACAACCTTACTATTAAGGGTAAATGGAGGTGCTAGCTTTCCAGATAAATACTGCAAGGTTAAGTCAACATAAAATTTAATTTTCCAACCCAAAAAGGCACTGTGACATTAGAATTTCTCTTGCCAACTTCTGGCTCATCACAACTAGCAGAACAGCTAACGGTTCAGAAAAAAATCTCAGAATTAGGTAAAAATTATGAGTCTGTTCTTGGAAACAAAACATTTTTTTTTTCAAACATCTAATCAATTTATTTAAATACTCATCTACATTTCTTTTCCTTTCTTTCTGTAGCATGTAATTGATTATTGTTTTTGCTAAATGAACCAAAAAATAATCAACTGCTTACAACAGTTCCTTTTAGATCCTTTCTGATGCCTCTAAAGAGATGCTCTTGATTGTCAAATGGACTATTTTTCCATCAGTAAACCAGCCAGGCATAAAAACAGATTAACAGCAAGAATAAGAATCTTTCAAAATATATATATATATAATTTTAAAATAGTTTGTGATCAAGTTTTACACCTTTTCTCTTTCTGTTGTAAATACGTATTGGATCCAAACATTATATCCAGCTCATGAATGCTGTTCTGAAACAAAGAGAATCTGTCAGACCCCAAGGAGCTTAGTGCTTTCTCTGCACATAGTTGTCTCCATCCCAACAAAAAATTAAAAGAATAATGAGTTCCACACAGGACTATTGGATGGGCAGGGCGCACCACTCAGACCCAGTGGCAGTAATGTTTTCATTATGTCTACTCTCCTGTTCTTGCATTGGCAGACTGAATTATTACTTACACAATGAAGAACTCATCAGTAGATACCGTAAATGAGCCCATATCTAACCATGACAGTCACAATATTAATACATTCAAAGGATGCTTGAAGTTGAATTTTGTGATTTTGCAGGGGGAAAAGCAGTACTTGATCCCTTCATAAGCAGAAATTTTGCCTAAGACCAGTAAAAGATTTGTGGAATATGTTCAGGGATCTTCAGCTTCCCCAAAAGAAATTACAAGTGAGGATTTTCAGAGCCATAGATCTTCTTTTGCAAAAGTGGAGGCTTAATATGTAGTCTTTCCTCCATTAGCAACACTTACCTTTCATGAAATATGAAAGAGAAAAGGGGGGTGCCTCTTAAAATAATGAGGCATCTGTGTCAGACTGTTTTGTTATCCAGATGTTCACAAAAGCCATTCTACCTCTTAAACTCTCATATCATCTTAAGCTCTCACACAGGCTATAAATTTCTGTTTTAAACAACAACTTTGAGGAGTTCAATGAGGAAGATTGTTTGTAGATGTTTACATTGTCATATTTATTTACATTTGAAATTCAAGCAAACTTGTCAGTGCAAACAATAGCTTCAAATTCACTTACTAAGTAGGATTGAATGAGATTCAGAAATTTCATTTCATCCTGGATAAAGAACTATTTGTCTGAAAGAAACAGCTTACACATCTTGACTGCAGAGCTTTGCAGTCCTGAGTGCTACAAGTCCCGGTCACTGAGCTTTTTAGAAAATATTGCAAAAAGAAAAATTATCATCTCACCCATAACATTCCTCACCTTTATAATATGTAAAGGATTGGGCTTCAAACAAAAGCTGATATATCAAATCAGTAAGTCAAAACACAAGTTTAAATTTAATTAGAGAGAAAAAAAAAAAATCCTTTTATTCCACCTTACATCTTTCTTGAATCATTTAAAAAAAAAAAAAAAAATCTAACTTCTAAATAAATCAATATAAATTTTCCTGTTAGAAAAATTAGCCAGTATAAGCAATGCACGCACCTATACTAACTCCCTGCAAAGAGAAAAATTCGCTTCTAATAAATGCTTAACACTTTGGCAAACAGCTCTGTTTTGCAAGACAAATTATATCTGTTTGAACACCAACTGTATAATGAAATTCATATTCCAATAGAATAAATTGAGAGTGCAGAAAATGAGTAAGACACTACTTCAGAAAGTAATTATTCTTTTTCTTTGTTTAAAGAAAGCTGTTTTACAATTGTTCATACATTTTGCCTAGTGTAAAAGTTAGCAGTCCCATTTGCAGGGTCCTGTTCCAGTTTTGGGTTGGGTAGTGGTGACTTCTTCTGGGACATAAGAGAATAATATATCATACATAGCTTTTTTTCATCCTTCTAAATGTCTTTTCTTTGTCACTTCAAAAGACCTGGTAGGTTTTTCCTATTCCATTTCATGTCTCACTATAATTCTACTCTGTCCTAAGTTGTAGCCTCCCAGAGATACATTTCCTATTATGTTAACTGTAAAATAAATATTTGTCATGTATATCAGTACACTGCCAATTTTGATTTTCTTTGTATACATTCAGAATTTTTTTCAGTGAAAGAGAGTTCCATCTGTCCTTTTAATCTCTGAGCTAGTGAATATACAATAAGCTTCAAAGCAGGTGAATGGACTCTAAATCTGTTTAATAAATCATCACAGGTTTTGATTGTAAAAAGGCCTGATCTCTTTTGAAGATGCCATCACACTCTGCAATGCTCTTTAGATGTGGCTGGAGAGCTCTGAGTATTTTTTAACTTAAAATCCTATGTATTCATCTGTGTATTACTAGCGTTTTAAGTGTCCCTCTTTTTCAGCTCAAAAGATAAGCATTATAACTTGATTTAGATAAAGAAGGAAGAACATATTTACAGTTGAATGTTGCCAAGATGAAAGACAATCCCTTAACATGAATGTGTTGATATAATTATTCACAAACTTCACAAAACTCCATGGGTCACAGAGATCATACCTTGCTAACAATGAATTAGACTACAAGACTTCTTTTTTCTTTGATAATGTAAAGTGGATATCTGACTGAAGTACTTTGTTGCTTATTGTTGGTGAAAAGTACAACTATGTGCCCCATATAGAGTAAAAGTTTTTGGTAGCTTATTCAGCAGCACAGGTTCTTGACAGAAAGTTGGTCATATGTGAGAGTTTATTTTGTAAAACCTGCTTGGAAAATGATGAAAATCTGAAAACGCAGCTGTGATTTCTCCCCTCTCATTTCATACTGAATTACCATAGGTCTTTCCACTGGACTTAGCTTTCATCTAGTATAAGGTGACTCAACCCAGTGAAGCTGAATGGAGTCCTCTGGCACTATAGGTTTTAATTGGCTTTCCAGTTACTGCTTGTCCAATACAAATAATTGTTTCCATTCTTTTTCCCTTTGCCTATTTTTACCCATCTTGGTCCTTGAAATCTCCAGAGCACAGTAAATAAAAATACATTTTGTTTCAGTCTTGGAGTTGTCTTCATGTAAAAAATAAACAAATAAATAAATAATACAACAATGAGGTGATTTTCCTTAAGCCCACATTTATTTCACTTTCAGCCATATAGTCTTAAAATATCAGTGTCTTGATACTGTTTTGCAAAAAGACTACTGCCATTAGCATGACACCTTCTGCATACGGGTGCTAATGCTCTCCATGAATCACAGAGGGAAAATGGGGTTGGCAACTCTTATTCAGGTTGAATAGAAAGCAGCAGGAGGGGAGCTGGACGGCAAAGTGTATAACAAATAAGATGTACAGCTCTGACATCTGGTGGGCAACCATTATTATTATTATTTATTTATTTATTTATTTATGTCTCCTTCTTTGACTTCTTTGAATTTCATTCAAAGTTAATGTCTAGTCATTTGTTTGCATGTCTGTCCAAAAGGACTTTGGACATCAGTTGCTATCATATTTTAACTAATAATACTGTATTGTGTCACTGGTAGACCTTTTTCCACTTTCTGAAATAATTAGCCATTGTCAAACAGTTTATTCATTCATCACTTATTCTTCCCTTTGTTGCAGGAACATTACCAATCTTTCTACTCTTTCACTTAAAGACAAAGTTTTACTTACACAGCCTCTCTCTGTAATTTGTTCTGATACAACACAAATCAGTTTTACGACTGGAATGTTGCAAGACATGTTTACTGTCTTAGTTTTACATCTTTTTCTCCATTTTTCCTATGTTAGATTTTACTTTACCAGCTAAAACAATCTTTTGCTTTTTTTTTTTCTTTTCTCTAAAGCAAAAACTTTGTGAAACAAGATATTTTGTATTCTTTTTTAATAATATTTTAGCAAATGTTATTAATGTCCTACACTGTAAGATAATTATTGAAGTAATCTGATATGATCCATTTGCAGGAAGAGTTTAATATTCCTTCTTCCTTGAAAAGTGATGGGATCAATATGTACTGGAGACTTTTACTAAAGCATAAATTTTGGCTTATCTGAACCAAGGCAGTAGGTAAGCACTCTCTTCTACTCCTGGCCCTCTGTTGTTTGACTTTGACTATAAGGAGCAGAACCAATGTCTGAACCAGGAACTTTTTTCCTCCTGGAGTGAAGGAATAAAAAAGATCAGTTCCCTGACTGGGTCATGGGGAGGGAACCAGATCTGCAGCAACAACCTTGTTCCTTTGCATAGAAACAACCAGTTACAAGCATCAGAATTACACAGAGCATTTTTATGTCACAGATTTTTTTTTGTGTTGTAAAGAATTATGCAAACTGTGGAGAAGGATGTAGAAATGTCTTTTATAAAAGAATAAAAGCATTATGTGACTGACAATATCTCTGCAAGTTTTTGTCAGACTTCAGTGCCATCCCTAGTAATATGCTTGGCCTCTTCTTCATGTACATTTAAGAAAAAATACATAGAATAGAGTCCTTTCCAAGATTTTACAAAATAAGACTGAATGGAAATAGTAAGAGTAAGTAAAAAAACTTTTAAAGGAAAGGCAGGAAAAGAAGAGTGATTATAGTAAATGAGTAGCATGGCCACAGAGACCTTGTTTTTGCAGTTAGATGGTTTCCACCATGAATGTCTGCCTTAAAACCCTATTCAGACAAACAGAATATATGAACTTTAGAAAATTTCAGGCTTTTTGGCAACTCTTCATGCAAGAGCAGATCTGATTGCCGACCTTGCCACATTCTTTCAAGATTTTTTTTCCAGTTTTAAAATATGAGTCATCTATCTCATGTGTATATTTAAGTGTAATGATATAAAGAAAATTTATGCTTACATTAGCATCAGTTTGTTTACCATAATTTCAGAGATAATTCTTTATGATTAATACAGCACACATCAGAGGGCACTAGAGTGTGGGCTGGAAGACTGTTGTGGTTTAACCCAGCCGGCAGCTAAGCACCACACAGCTGTTCACTCACCCTCCCTCTCTGGGACGAGGGAGAGAAACAGGAAAATGAAGCCTGTGGGTTGAGATAAAGACAGTTTATTAAGACAGAAATAATAATAATAATAATAATAATAATAATAATAATAACAACAACAACAATAATAGTAATAATAGTACTACTAACAATAATGTGTACGAAACGAGTGCTGCACAATGCAATTGCTCACCACCCACTGACCGATGCCCAGCCCCCCCCCAACCCCAGCTAGCCACCCCTATATGTTGTAAAATGGTATAGAATAGCCCTTTGGCCAGTTTGGGTCAGCTGTCCTTGGTCTGCCCCCTCCCAACTCTTGCTGCACCCCTAGCCTGCCCACTGGCAGAACAGAGCAAGGAGCTGAGAAATCCTTGGCTTAGTGTAAGCACTGCTCTGCAACAATTAAAACATCAGCATGTTATCAACACTCTTCTCATCCTAGTCCAAAACATACCACCCTACCAGATACTAGGAGGAAAATTATCTCTATCCTAACTGAAACCAGGACAAAGACTTATACTGTATTTCTCAGACCAAGTTCCCAGGAGGAATAAATGATTTTGTGACCCTGGTCACCATGGTTCACTGTTGCTACACTTGCATTTCCAAAATTGTTTCAGACCTGAGATTTTTTATTTTTTATTTTTTTCACTAAGCTACAAAAGATATAGGAGATTAATTTCTAAATACTGCTTAAACTTTGCATTAAGAATATACCATCCAGATCATACATGATCTTAATGAAATGCACTGAACAGTAATTTATATGTTTATATGCACTGAATATAATTTATGTTTCTTTTGCTGATATCCATAAATCAAATGTACTCTAAGAAAGAGGAATATTGCAATATTGGATTGGATTGAAGAAAAAAAAAAAAAAAAAGAAAAAAAGGAAGGTCACTGCAAAAGATCATCTCAGCTGCAAAACCTAAGGGGATTCTATATTCGATAGGGGGATCCCACATCCAATAAACAATATGTATATTCAATTCAAACATAGCAGCAACCTGCTTTCTAAACTATCTAATCAGAGTTTAGGTATTTAGCAGGGATTCTCTGTGCCATGATTTACATCACAACTTTATAGAAAATTTTAAGGTCCTACCCTTAACTTATTTCATAAAAATTAAATACTTTTCAGACTACAGTGGTTACCTAATTATCTTGTTTGTGACATATTAAATTTACATTTAATAAATTAAGATTTCAAAATAAAGGTCATGTTCCCGTTCTTTTTCTGATTATAAAGTTGTACTTTCACTGCTTGTAGAAACATGAAAACCAAAACAGGAAAAGGTTTTTTGTCTTCCTTGTCTAAAACATTTATTTGTCAAGCTTAGGAAGCTAATTTCAAAATTTAAATAATAAGGCTAAAATATTTTACCAAAGTTAGTTTTAAGAACTAAGAGCATAAGGGAAATGTTGGGCAAGATCTTTTTTTTCCATTAAATATCCACAGAGAATAACTGGTTCAGAGAAAGGTAGCACAAATCCCACCATTGAAGTTTCTTTCTAAGAACAAATAAAGACAATGACTTGTTTCTGTCATGAAACCAGGCATCTTTATATTTTATTTAAACTTTTTAATACAGCATTGTATATTTTCCTTGTGCCCTTATTTCACTTGCTGCTCTTCCAAACTATGCAAAGGTTCTGCCCTTAGAAATACTGGGAACAGTAAGTTTTGAAAGTTAATTATGCAGCTTTTTAAAAAAATCCTTTTATCAGTTTTAATTATAATGTTCTTCAAAAATCCTTGAATGTCTCCATATTCTTGTAATAAGAAGGCATACATGAGAAGACGTTATTATCTTTCATTCCTCTCTTTTCCATATGTTCCCCTTCACACTATTCTGTTTTATATTACATAAATATAATAAAATATTTTTGCATATTTATCCTTCCACTCATAGTGATTTTACAAGTGTAATTTTAATTATCCACAATTCCCACCCCATTCCTTGGAACTTGTCTCAATTAACCTACAGAATATTGACCAAGTTCTTGTCTATCAATGTCAAACGTAAAGAAAGTATTATTTAAAATCTGTTAAGTTGCTGAAATATTGTGATAATTATGGGTGCAAAGTGTTAAAATAATTTTAAACAGCTTAATAATTATTATGATAATATATATAAGATAGATAGATAGATAGATAGATAGATAGATAGATAGATAAATAGGTAGATGGAAGGGGGCTGAGCATTTGGATTATATTTTTTTCTTCTTGGTCTCTTCTCTACAGTTGTCATTTTGTTCTCTTCAGAGTTATTATATACGTTTATACGAAATATCTGTGCAGTGTTTATTGCAACATTTTGAGCACATTTAGGATTTACACCCATGAAGTAATCTGTGAAATTATTTCCTACAGCTGTCCAAAAAAAATCAACAAAAATGAGAAGGTCAGAATGAAAAATAAAGATCTGTAAAGGATTTGAAATAAAAATGACTTACCAGTATCTTTTAGGAGAGTGATGTTCTATGCTTTACAGATGCAGAAATTAATCATCATGGAAGTAAAGAGAGCCTTGCCTGAAAATAATATGCTTTTAAATTGTAATTAAATTTTTAAGGTAAGAACTTGATATACAAACATTATCAATACAGGACAATAGGTGAATATAGAACTGGTTAAGAGTTCTTTCTCTGGTCTTTCATTAATGCCTTTAACTGAACACAAAGTACCACAGAAGTTCACCATCATAAATATATTTTCATGTGAACTTGTCATACTTGACAGGCTCATCTATCTCATTGATTTCCATAAGCTACTGCTTTCCCTAGTAATTCTGCAGTTATGAGACATATGAAGTGGAAGGAAAAAGAAAAAGAAATATATATATATCAAGTCTCATATATATATATATATATATATATATATATGAGACTTGATTTAGAATACTTTTGCTAGTTTTACAAACACACTGCTGCTGCTGCTTCTGCAATTGCAACCAACTTGTTCACTAGCATCTTTATATTTTTGCTGTCTTTTCAAATATATTCATTTTTATAAGTACAGATACAATCACTTACTGTAGAAAGCCTTCTGTATCTAGATTACCTGTTATATTTCTACCTAGTTTTGAAGCAAATTGTTCTGTTCATCTAATTAGTTTCATTTTTCTAATTGTCATGGTTACACCATGCACTTTTATACACTAAGCTGTAACCAGCACCATTTTTAAGTGGTAAGCACTTTTCAAAATAATTAATTCTGTCAGATATGAGTTGAGATGTCTTTATGTCTCCATGTAAACTGAGCTTTTAAAGGAGTTCTTTGTTCTTATCCCAGTTAACACAAGCTTTTCTCCCGTGTACTTACAATATCCCAAAAGGATTAATATCCTTTATTCTCTGACCAAATTTCTCCCTTTTTTTTTTCTTTTTTTTTTTTTTACCTTTTTTTTTTCTTTTTTCTTTTATTTATATATATATTTTTTTAATCAGTAATCCTTCTAGGGGAGACTCCAATAAAACACATCTGTTACATCTATATCCAACATCAGTACAACTTTGTGCTCTGAACCAATATGTTTTGATGGAATGCACTATTAAGCAACTTCTGTGTTTTCCAATAAAGGAGGCTATGTATCAATGAATGATTAAATAAACCATTTACATATGGCATTAATATCAACATTAGTACTTTCTCCTGCAGCCTCTGCTACCTTGTACTTTGGTTCAGTTCTTCCCCTGCTGAACTAACTGATGTACATTGATTTGACACACATTGCTACTTTTCACTACTACTACTACTACTACTACTACTACTAATAATAATAATAATAATAATAATAATAATAATAATAATAAAATATATTCACAAACTACACCCAGAAAATATTGTCTTGTTCCAGGCAGTTGTGATCAGCTCTGTGGAAGTTTGAAAAATAGTGCATGCACTTGAAAGATAAGACAGAATACAAATGTTATATTTTTCTTTTAAAAGGCAGTATATTCTGTACACTGTGTCAAAATATATAGCTATTTTTGGACATAGTTCTTTTAACATTCTTTAATAAAGGATTTTTATTATTATTTGTTTTACACAACTGACACCACTTTTCTTGCTGTTTGGACTGCAAATTGTTCTACCAACTGTCTTGGTGTTTCCTAAGAGAAAATATGTGAATGAGTTTATAGATTCTATCATAGCTGTCTTCCTTAACATACTAAAAAATCAAGTTCCATAAAATCAGAATGCATTGACTACGCATGGAAAAAAGCAGCTTTACAACTTTGTGTACTTCATTCAGCCACCTGAATATTGTAAGAAATCAAAGATGGTTTCTGCAAAATAGAATGAAACTACTTATAATGTTCTGCTGTTTGCTTTTGTCAGATGCTGAAATAAAATTAGGTTTAAAGACAGATCATTCTGTAGATGTAAGGAAAGTGATTATAAGTTTTTTCAATGGACATCAGAGTGAACTCAGAACTACAGCTATGGGCACAGGTCTTATTATAATCAAAGAAAATTATATCTCAACAAGCAAAGGTTGAATTTTTCTGCAATTACCATATATATAGAACTTAAATAAGGCTATATGCTTTACATATGAATAACAACTCAGTGGATGACCCACAAGACTTACAATTGAATTTTAGACCTTGCTCTGTGAACAAGAGCAGCAAAGAGTTGACAGTGAATACTAATAATAAACTTTAAAAGTTCTTTGCATTCATTAGAACAAAATCACTATGCTGATATTTCTTTCTTCATCTGCTACCTTTCTTTAGACTGCAGTATGTTACAGGTATTTGTGTCACCTTCTTTCTGATAGAAAGTAGGATTTTTAACAAAACAAAAGTTTTCACAAAGAGTGTCTATTATTGTTCCAGAAATTGCAATGTATGGTCAAAATGTTCAAAGTTACTTTTTTAGATTTAACTATGATTTCATTATCATAATTCCAGGATGAAATTTTCGTATGGAAATCATCTGATTTAGGACTGTCCCTTCTTCACAATAAAGTCTGTAATAGGGAAAGCTCTCTTGATTCTTGATCACAATTCCCTCTGATCATAATACATCTGGGGATGTATATCATCATCTGATCCTTCAAAGAAAGTGAACACTTGTGAAAACGTAGCCTACTGCTTAATCACATTTGGGACATGTTAAAAGCAGAAGGAATGAATTTAAATCTTTCCAACATTGGCTATTTGTCAGTGACGATACTTCTCACGTGTTCTGCAGATCAACACTAAGGTGACAACGGCAGCTTACAATACTTGCCATTATTTTTTCTATATTAATTCTAATACACCATCTTCATATGAATTCAATATTCAGAATTCAAACATGATTCAAAGGAATAAAGAAATATGGCAAAGGATAGTCTGACTGCCTTGTTATTTCAAAATGAAACTTAATCTTTCTTGTATCTTACAAGTTATTTATATCTCAGCAAAGCTATGTCACTCTCACCAACACCATGAGGATAATCCCCATTTTGTTATGTAAAGCATTTATTGCAAACAAGGACACATCAACAATTAATAAACATAATAATTCTGAAATGTGTGTTATGTAATCCTACTTTAACTAACAGAACACAAATGTAAATGCTGAGACCACATCATCCCACAGGTTATTTAGCTGTGTCATGGGCCGGACTGCTGATAATGTCCAAGAACAGCTGGTTGCCTGCAGCAACAAAATAATGAGGCAGCAAAATGTTCACTGTCTGTTTCCATGTGTATCTAGATGCCAGGCAGCACAGAATTTTTCTTGTTTGCCTAGGGTGTTAGAGCTCTTACAGCTAGACTTAGTAAAAAATAAGCTTGCTTTTATTTCACAGAATTACAGAACTGTTGCAGTTGGAAGGGATCTCCGGAGGTCATCTGGTCCAACCCTCCTGTTCAGGCAGGGACATCTAGACTACATTGCCCAGATCTAGTTCCAGATGGCCTTTGAAGATCTCCAAGGAGGGAGGCTCTACTGCCTCTCTGGACAACCTGTTCCAATACTTCATCACTCACACAGTAAAGTGTGTCCTGATGTTTAGACAGACCTCTTGTGTTCCAGTCTGTGCCCATTGTCTCTTGTCCTGGCACTGGGCACCATTGAAAGGAGCCTGGCTTTGTTCTCTTTGCATTCTTTCTTCACATATTTATAGACATTGGTAAGATACACTCATACACATACACCAAGCCTCCTCCTCTCCAGACTGAACAGTCCCATCTACCTTATACTCTCCTCACAGGACAGTTGTTCCCATCCCTTGATCATCTTGTTGGCCCTCTTGGACTCTTTACAGTGTGCCCAGAGCTTTGTTGTACTGAGGGGCTGTACTGGGTCTGTCTGGGACAGAGTGAACTTTCTCTGCAGTGACTTATACTGTGCTGTGCTCTGCACTTGTAGCTAGACAACACTGGTATCACACCAATGTTTTGTCTATTGCTGAGCAATACTGGTACAGCATCAGGACTTCCTCATACCCCCCCCTCCCCCCCCCCCCCCCCCCCACCTTCAAGAGCCAGTAGGATGGGGGTTGACAAGAAGTGGGGAGGGGACATCACTAGGACAAATGACCTAAACCAAACAGGATATTCGATACCACATGATGTTATGCTTACAATAAAAGGTGGGAAAAGAGAAGGAGGGAGAGGAGCTCTTGTTATGAAGAAGTCTGTCCTTCCTTGCAACTACTACATGTATTGAGCCCTGCTTCCCAGGACACAGCCAAACATTGTTCATTGATGGGAAGTAGAAAATGTTTTTTTTTTCTTTCTTCATGCTTCCATGAGGCCATTGTTCATATTGTTTCCCTCTTCCTTTTCCCTTTAATTAAATTAACCTTATTTCAACCCATGAACATTTTTTCCTTTCTGGCATATTTTCTTCTCCCTCTCTTCTGAGGAGGAGGGGAGTGAGAGAGTAGATGTGGTGGAGTTCAGCTGCCCAACAACATAAAACCACCATAGGGGCCCAGAACTAGACACAGAACTCCAGGTACAGTTTTGCCAATGATGAATAAATCACCTCCATTGACCTACTGGCAATACTTTGTCTAATGAGACCAAGAAAACCATTATCCATCTTAGTAGCGAGGGCACATTGCTAACTCATATTCAGCTTGGTTTCTGCTTTCGAACTGTGTGTCCCCAGGAATATACTGGTGCCTGGGGTTGTTCCTCCACAGGTGCAGGACTCTGCAGTCCTCCCTGCTGAACTTGTGATATTTTTGTCAGCCCACCTCTCCAGCATCCAGATGGCTGTACAACCCTCTGGTGAGTCAGCCGCTCCACCCAGTTTTGTGTAATCTGTGAATATACTGAGGCTGCACTCTACCCAATCACCAAGATTGTTAACTACACTCTTAAACAAGACTGTACCCAGTATTAATTGGAGTACCCAGCAGGTATTCCATTCATTACTGGCCTCCAACTAGACTTTGTGCCACTGACTACTACCCTCTGCATCCAACTGCTTTTGATCCACCCCACACTCGTCATCCAGCTCATATTTCAACAGATTCTCTGTGAGGATCTGATTGGAAACACTGTCAAAGGTTTTAATGAAGTTCAGGAAGACAAAATCCATGGCTCCTCCCAAATTTATAAAGACCTCCTCATTAGTGAAGAAAACCAACCCTTCAAATATCAGCAATTTATTTTCTCTTCTCACCTTGGGTTCATTCTGTTTTTAAAATACGTTGATGGAAGGTACTGTGTGGCTTACCAATATGGCTATGATAAGCAGAGCTGTTTGTGAAAATGCCACCTTTAATCACACCAGACTGGAGTTTGCTTCAAGTTTCACAGACCTAATGAGTCTGTTTCCAGAATACATCATCATCAGCTCAAGTTAAGGAAAAGGACACACAGGGACACAATCTATAGCATTTGTCCCCTTGTTGCCAGATACAGACATAGAATCTGCATTCAGATCTGTACTCTACACATTCAGTAGTCCCAAAAGGCAAAAATACCACACATACCAGGGTTTTCTCGGTTATCAAGTCCAAACAGATCAAAAGTCTAGATCTCTATAAAAGACTGTAGCTATATTGGGATAAGTTTACAGTACTCAAGAAAGACCAAAATATTCTCATGTTGTGAAAAGTGTTTTCCCTGTTCACATTCATATATCTGTATCTGTGTACTTTTTTTTCTGATCATATGGGCAAACTACCTTTGACCTTTTAAAAATGTGAAACTGTTTTTGAGCTTTAATGTGACTTTTCTAGAATGTTAAGGAACATTCCTTCCAAAAGTTCCATTTTTAAACATTGTTTTAAACATTGCTTTGTGTTCTCATATTTTAAAAAGCTCTTCCTTAAAATAAATTGAAGAATGACCCTGGCCAGTATTTTTTTCACATATATCAGCTATGTTCAGGGTAAGTTTTTCAGATCCAGAAAAGGTACTTCCATTCTACATGTGTGTAAATATGAGCTGAACTGGGTGATGGGCCATCAAAAAGTTGTTGCTGCCCAAAAGCAAGAGGGACTCACCAGTTCTACTCATCTCACAAAGCACTTAAGAGAATTATATGTCCACTAGAAGATCCCCTTAGCCCAAAAGTGTTGCTCTGATGCAGGTTATTTATATGAACTACTTTTACACTGTAGGAAAAGACAGAGAAGGCTGAGATCTGAATAAAAGAATCATAATCGAAATGTTCAATGCTTTAGAAAAATAAAGTCACTTTTGCATGAAGATGAAAACTTGGCAATACTGACATTCACTACATACTCAGCTGTAAACCTATGTATATGTACATTAACAATATAAACTTCCACTGTTGATACTGAATAAGAGTATATATTAAGTACAGTATAAAAGTGTATATTTTTTATCTAAACACCCAAACAATGGAAATTGTTATTCCACTCTGGAAACTAAAATAGTGTTTCTAAAATGTAACAATCCTGCTCCATGGTCATATGTTCTTTTATGGAAAGAAAAGGAGTCAACAGTTTTTAGAAACTTTAGATTTCAATTCTTTTTTTTTTTTAAAAAAAAAAAGAAAAAAGAAAAAAGAAAAAACAGCAATAAAAGATAGAAAGCACGTAATTTGCTTTAGCAGGTTCTAATGAAATTCAAGACTTCTTACAATACCCCAAGGCTATAATTTGTTTCCAATTAATGGTTGCCTTCTTGGAATCATATAAAAATAATTCATATGTTCTTCATGAAAATCTGTCTAATGATTTTCTTACCATGTTCCAATCCAGATAAAAGCACTTAATTTAACAACATTAACTTCACGAGTGGCATAGCATTTATGACTAGCAGTAAGCTGTTTCTTTAGCTGTTTTATCACTTTCAAAGTAGAAAATAGAGGCAATATAGTAAAAAATAAATAAATAAATAAATATATAAATAAATAAATAAGAGAGACAATCTAAAGAAAATATACATCCCAGAGGACATTAAAGAAAATATAGTCTCAGAGGACATTAAAGAAAATGATCAGAGAAAAAAAAAAATGCAATGTCACATGACATGGTTTTACAGATGTTCTCTTTTATGGAGGATGAAACAAAAAAAATGCATTTTAAAAAAATGATGTTAAGTTTCTTTTTTTTTTTTATTGCATATTTTTGCATATATTTTGCTATATACTTTTTTTTTTTTTTTTCCTCTCTTTGGAAATGTGTAAAAATAGCAAGAGAATGTGCATATATAAGATATATAAAGAACGAACAAGAATTCAGAGACTACCTTCAACAGTCCCTAGTCCTACAGCAAAACTCTTCAGATATATCAGCTTTAGAAATCAAAGAATTCTTTCAACTCACCATCAGGAAATAAAGCCAGGTTTCTGCCACATTTCATTTTCATGAAACTGAATTTCAAGAAACATCCTTACACTGGAAAATTATAAAATATTTGCAAACAGTAATCTCAATATAAAAGGAAAAATGTTATTACTCTAATAAAGCTGCTAAAGAGTCTCAAAGAAAACAGGTATCTAAAATCCCATCTGACATCAATCAGCTGCTCTACTAACATGCTAAAATGATGTGTTTCCTCACATGGAAGTGAAACAAACAATATCTAAGTGTTTGGTAAACTGCAGGGATTAAACATGTGACATGGAAGTCAAGATATCTCTAGACCATCTTATATTACCAAAGTTAGAACCTAGATATTCTGTATACTCACAAACTGCTCTAAAGGCAAAGCCATGCTAGGAAGTTTTTTAGCACTCCATATATTTCAAGAAAGAAAGGGGGGCGAGAAGAGGGGAGGACGGAGAGGGAGGAAATAAAACTACACAAAAACGGCATAGAAAAGCTATTCAGTTTCAACTTTAATCAAGGAACAGGCTTTGTATTCGCACTTTTTTTTTTAGGACTATACATCAATATATTTCACTTCATCATTACAATGGGAATAATTAACTCTACAGTTATTGAAGAAATTAAAATTTTGTTTTAATTACTTAAAGTATGTTATTGATGCTCAGAGACTATATTGTACTCTGATGCTTAGAGTACAATATAATGCAATTATTTTCATTGCCTAGAATTTTGTTCTTTCAACCCAACAACAGACTACAGTGTATTCAAAAGTTCAAGATTTACATGTAAATACTTTGTATCTGTATATGTAAAAAATTGTATCTGAAGATACAATGATTTTCTTCACTATATCAAATGTGTCAATAAAAACTTTCTTGACTTGGTAATATTCTTCTTTCTGAAGTTCAGCACCAGTATCTATCAGAATTTATTTTTTTTTAAATATACATTTTTTAAGATAATAATTGATTTAAATTACACAATTTTAAGTGCCCTATTTGCATTCAGCAAGCATATTTTTTCAGTTTCAGCTGAAAATGTCATAAAGATGTTCTGCAGGAGAGGAGGGACAGAGACAGAAAGAGACAGAGTCAGAGGGATGCTTATCATAAGCAACTTAATAAAATAGTTATTCAACAAGATAAAATAAAAAGAGGAATATAGATAATGAATTAATCTTCTGTCCTCTCATATACAGAGAACCCCATGTTCTATCATCATCTGACAGACCCCAAATTTGCAAAGTGGTATGGACTTGGGAATGTTTAGGCTATCTATGATGTGAGTCACTGATTCCTCCATGTGCAATGGTCATCTGATTAGGATCACTACATTCCACCTACACACAGTTTACCTTTCCTTCAAAAAATAGTAATAATAATTACAGTCTATATAGATAATATATAGATTTTTCAAGAGGGAAGGGGAGGGAAGGGAAGGGAAGGGAAGGGAAGGGAAGGGAAGGGAAGGGAAGGGAAGGGAAGGGAAGGGAAGGGAAGGGAAGGGAAGGGAAGGGAAGGGAAGGGAAGGGAAGGGAAGGGAAGGGAAGGGAAGGGAAGGGAAGGGAAGGGAAGGGAAGGGAAGGGAAGGGAAGGGAAGGGAAGGGAAGGGAAGGGAAGGGAAGGGAAGGGAAGGGAAGGGAAGGGAAGGGAAGGGAAGGGAAGGGAAGGGAAGGGAAGGGAAGGGAAGGGAAGGGAAGGGAAGGGAAGGGAAGGGAAGGGAAGGGAAGGGAAGGGAAGGGAAGGGAAGGGAAGGGAAGGGAAGGGAAGGGAAGGGAAGGGAAGGGAAGGGAAGGGAATAGTGTTGTTTTGTTGTGTTTTTTTTTTTTTTCTTTCATATTTACATTAAAAAGTTTCCAGTTTATCTTAAACACAATTTATCTCTCCATTCAAATAGGTCAATTTTTTTCACTGTTCAGAGGATTCACATTAGTTCAAAAATTTTCAATACTGAAAAGTTAATAAACTACAGCCAAGCACTACATATAGCCATAGAATTTTACTGTACTATGATTCAGGACAACCCTGGTCAAATAAAATCCTTACTAATATAAAGGGTTAAAATCATAAGCACACTTGAGATCTATGTGGTCTAATAACTTTCTTCAGTTCTTACTTCAGACACCTTTCTCAGTTTCAAGAATATTATGGATATATTATAGTCTGAGTAAAGAAATATATCTCTCCAAAGGGTATAGAGATGTTATTCAACTGTGTAGGAATGGAGTTAGGAAACCAAAATCCATCTGGAGTTAAAAGTGGCTAGGGATGTGATAGGCAACAAGAACAGATACTACACGTGTATATACAAGAAGGAAAATGAGGATAAAATAAGACCACTACTGAATGGGGCAGGGGACTCGGTAATGAAAGACACGGAAAAGGCTGAGGATCTTGATGCTTTCTTTTTTTCAGTCTTTTAACAGTAAGATTAGCCTTTAGGTATCCATTGACCTTGAGAAAAGAGGGTAAGTCTTCAGTAAAGAAGACATGCCCTCAGTGGAGATATTATTACTGTTGTACCCCTGGAGTCAATACTCAGTTCAATACTGTCAAACCCTTTCATGAATGATCTAGGTGTTGCAAAAGAGTTCATAATGTTAAAAATAATAAATAATAATAAATAAATAAATGAATAAATAAATAAAAACAGAAGGAGTTGGTGATACACCAGAGGCTTGTACTGTCATTTTAAGGTAGCTGGACAAGCTGGAGAATTGGGCAAGGAGGATTTTCATGCAGTTTTTCAAGAAGAAATGCAAAGTATTGCACCTGGGAGGAATATCACCAAGTACCAGTATATGTTGGGGACCAACCAGCTGTAAAGCAACTTTGAAGAGAAAGACCTGAGTGTCCTAGGTGATCATGGGTCAGACATGCGACAAAGAAGGCCAGCAGCCTTCTGGGCTGTATTAGGAAAAGCACTGCCAGCATGTTAAGGGAGTTGCTTTTTCCTCTCTACTCAGCACTGGTTAGTCCACATCTGGAGAACTAAGCCTAGTTCTGGGCTCCCCAGTATAAGAAAGGCATTCTAGAGAAAGTCCAGCAAAAAAGCCTCAAAGGTCATTGAGGGACTGGAGCATCTGTCATTCTATAACAGGCTGAGAGAGCTGTTCAACCTAAAGAACAGCCTGATCAGGGGTTATATCATTCACATATATAATGGTATCAGGAGGGATTTTATCCATGCACATAATGATGAGAGGTAATGAAAGACAGCTAAATTCTTCTTGATAATGCCCACAGACAGGACAAGAGGACACGCACTAAATGAAAGGGAATTCCCTATGAATTCAAGAAAAACCTTTTATACTGTGCGAGTCATCAAATACTGGACCAGGTTGCCAAGACAAATTGTGAAGTCTCTATCTTTTGAGACATTCAAAACTTAACTGGACACAGACCTGTGCAGATCTAATTAACACTGCTTGAATAGGGGAATTGGAATAGTTGATATAAAGAGATCTCTGACAACCTCAGTAATTTTGTAATCAGACTTTGTTTTTTCTGGTTCGTCTTTGGGGATGTTAATATCTCACTATTACATAACCTCTGGAAAATTAATTATTTGTTCATGTTGCTCATGCAAAATAAACAATAAACAGTGGGTTTTCACTATTTTTTTATAATTTCTTAAAAATGCATGTATATTGTGTGATAATACAATTCAAAATTTACAGATTGAAACACAAAATTTGATGCAAAACTTTGTAACAATAAGACTACTCTATTGTTGAGGGATTTTTGAAACAGCAAAGATCCCATGGCTTGCTGCAGCTGAGCAAACCAAGCTACCAGGACAACTATGAGAAGTTCCCATGACAGTGTTCCCACATTGCCCGATTGAGGAATTTAGAAAAATATTGTTGCCAGCAGCTGACTTCAAGGACGGGATCTACATGACTGCTAGTCACAAGGGGGTTGTTTTCTTGCAGTTGTTTGTCTGAGTGCTTTTGACCAATAATCTTGTGTGAGAGACTATCCACCCCTGTTAAGTTTGCTATAAAAGTTAGTCTATTCGGGTAATAAAAAAAAGAGCATGATCTGACCATACTAGTGTCTGTCGTGTTTTTGACTGTTCTTCCTGCAACACTCTATCATAAGTGGCTTATCAAAAATAATAGCTTTTATTCATCCAAATAAAACTAATTACAATTAATTTATACAATTTCCTATCAATATAACTAATATTTGATTTAGCTTAAGTTAATAAATACATAAATGAAGAGTTACTAAAACAGTGGGGAAAAGAATCTTTCTATCAACACTTTGCCTCCTTTGGTGTTCTACAAATATGCTAACTTTTATGGTTTGGAAACTCAACATTTCAAATCACCTTCCTGTTCCACAGTGACTTGTTCTTGTTTGCTGCTCTCATTAATACACCCAGACATATATACACTGCTATTACAAACTAAATAATTTTATCTGCATGGCTAGAAATGGAAATCTTACAGAAAAGGGGTTCTTTGCCCTTCTTGTGTAAATTACAAAGAGAAATATCTGTATTTGAACATCTGATCTGTCATAACAAATCAAAATGCCTCTCAATGCCTTCAGTTACATAAACATATATATTCTTACAAATATCAAAAATCTAGCCTCACTGTTTGACTGACAGATAGATAATGGCCATTACAATTATTCACCGCCACTGTACTCTGAAAGCATTACCAGTGACAATTTAAAGATAAGAAAAGAAAAGTCTTGCTAACTTATCAGAGGACTTTTATCATTCAGAACAAAATGTAATGTAAAAAAGAAATGAGGAACGAGTTTGAATAAAGTGACTGTAGCTTAAAGGAGGTTGCGTAGTCTTACAAATAAATGTAACATAATAAATATAATGTAAACTTTAAAAATAAAAGTATGGTAAACACTCCAGAAATAAAATGATTTCAGGTAGCCCAAAAATTACTCCAAAAAATTACTCTAGAAAAATGTTCAATCTGGTGTAACAGCATAATGGGAAATAATGAAATTAAAGGTACTTGTCCAATGTTTACTCTAGTGCAGCTGTGAATACGTGTATGATAGCACAAGAGTTCTTAAGAGGTCCATTTCTATTTTTACAAAATATCTTTATCACTATTTGTAACAATTGACAGAATGTGGATAATGGAAAACATCCTTCCTTTTGTGGAACACACCATATCTGCCAGCTGATACCACCTACATACAGTGATGCAACAGGCATGATTATGTTACTTAAATTAAACTGATTCATAATTTCTAAACTAAATAAAGTGGGGGCATTAACTGGATTATTTAATACATTACTGGCATTTAATGGTTCAGACTATAGAATTGTGAAGTTTCATTCTCTGCAAATAAAAAGCTACTACATGCTAAAGACTGTGATAAAATCAAAAAGGTTGCCATGACACTTGCCAGTTGACCTGATACATTCAAAACGAATACAAGAAGGAGAACTTAGACCTTATTTTCTGTGTCCATCTTCCTCTTGTGAGCTTTCTGAACCCATGTTAAAAGGTTGATTTTAATTTAATTCCATCTACCTTTAATGTGAGCAGTATGGTCTGTAGAGAAGTCAGACTTGTTAGCAGCACTGATAAGCATTAGCCTTGGGCAAAGAGGAGTAGAACAGCTTGCTCCAGTTTATGTCTTTCACAGACTTTGTGGATGGAAGTCCACAAACTTGGTATGAGAGGTTGCTGAAGGAGAGAGTCTTGTCTTGGTGGGACAGCTCTGTTCTCATGGTAGAACAGAATCTTGATGGCCATGGTGCCCACATGAAACCCTTTGCTTCATTATGTGTAAAATGAATATTAAAGTTTATATGATAATGAGCTTAATGAGTTACATGCTAAACATACATGTATATGACTAGAGTACTCAACTCTTCACTCAAATAATGCTAAATGTCATCCCAGGCAGAGAACAGATGAGGTTATGATAGAAAAGAGTGTAAGGAAAAAAGAAAAAGAAAAAGAAAAAAAGAAAAAAAAAAAAAAAAAAAAGACATAGAGAGGAAAAAAGAGCGGGGAAGAGAAAGAAAAAGTTACAAAATTAGAAGAGGCAGTTAATTGGCTGTTCTCCTTCTTCTCCACAAAGAACAGGGACAGCTTCATGCCTCCAACCTTGGTGAGAAATACCCAGGATAGTATTTTGCTAACACTATTGTAGTATACAATACGCTACTGCAGTAAGTGTATTTAGCAACAGCAATTCCAAATCTGTTGTATCTGTTGCCTTATAATATATGTTTAATTTTCTGAAACTATCACAGTGAAAGTCCTTGGTGGGGTTCTGAAACAAGCAAATGTTAGAACACACATACATTCAACTTTGTGATACTGTCTCAGTGAAAGCCCCTATCAGGTTTTTGAAACAGCAAATGTTTGATCTAATAAAGGACCCTTTTAAAAGGACCCTATTAATGAATGCAATAGGGTCCTTCCAAAAATGACATCAGCTGTCCCATTTTAGCTAGAAAGCCATCAAGGCACTCCATCACCTTTGAGCACACACACATTAACCCTATGCACAGCTTTAAATACAATTTAAAATTTAACACAGATGTAAAGAATGCCATTGAAGTATCCGGCATTCTTGACATCTTGGAAACAGTACTCTTTATCATGCTAGGCTATGTTTCTTTGTAAAAATAAAGACTCAATAGTTTAACTTTCAAAGAAGAACTGGAAAACATGTTAATGTTTGTTACAGAATCAGCAACTATATTGATAAGTATCCTGGGAAAGATTTTTATTTTTTTTTAAAAAAAAAAAGGAATCAATAAGGTTCAAGATTTGTATGATGTACAACAGATAAGTAAAACCACATGGTGGAAGACCTTAATCAAAATAAATCACAGACTCACAGACTCAGAGAACTGTAGGGGTTGGAAGGGACCTCAAAAGATCATCGGGTCCAACCCCCCTGCCAAAGCAGGTTCCTCAGAGCAGGCTGCCCAGGTAGGCATCCAGACAGGCCTTGAATATCTCCAGAGAAGGAGACTCCACAACCTTCCTAGGCAGCCTGTTCCAACGCTCCTTCACCCTCACTGTGAAGAAGTTCTTTTGCATGTCAGTGCAGAACTTCCTGTGCTCTAACTTGCAGCCATTCCCCTTGTCCTATCCCCACAAACCACTGAGAAGAGGTTGGCTACATCCTTCTGTCCCCCACCCCTCACATATTTATATACACTGAAGAGGTCCCCTCTCAGTCTTCTCTTCTCCAGGCTGAACAGACCCAGGCCTTTCAGCCTTTCTTCATAGGGAAGATGCTCCAGGCCCCATATCATCTTTGTGGCCCTCCACTGGACTCTTTCCACGAAAGCCCTGTCTTTTTTGTACCGGGGAGCCCAGAACTGGACACACTACTCCAGGTGAGGCCTGACCAGGGCAGAGTAGAGGGAGATGATCACCTCCCTTGACCTGCTGGCCACGCTCCTTTTAATGCACGCCAGGATCCCATTAACCCTCTTGACCACAAGGGCACAGTGCTGGCTCATGGTCAACCTGTCGTCCACCAGGACCCCAAGGTCCTTTTCATCAGAGCTCCTCTCCAGCAGGTTGTCCCCCAGCCTGTAGTGATACTTCGGGTTGTTCCTTCCCAGGTGCAGGACTCTACACTTGTTCTTATTAAACCTCATTTGGTTTCTTCCTGCCCATCTCTCCAGCCTGTCCAGGTCTCGCTGAAAGGCAGCACAGCCTTCTGGCGTGTCAGCCACTCCTTCCAGCTTTGTGTCATCGGCATACTTGCTGAGGGCAGACACAATTCCTTCATCAAGGTCGTCAATGAAGATGTTGAACAAGACCACAGCCAGCACCAACACCCCTGCGGAACACCACTATTCACAGGCCTCCAGTCAGACTCTGCTCCACCGATCACCACCCTCTGAGCTCAGCCTGTCAACCAGTTAACAACCCACCTTGCCGTCCACTCATCTATCCCACACTTTCTCAGCTTTGCTAGTAGGATGTCATGGGAGACAGTATCGAAAGCCTTGCTAAAGTCAAGGTAGATGACATCCACCTCTCTCCCCTCATCTACGCAGCTGGTGATGTCATCATAGAAGGCAATGAGTTTGGTCGAGCACAACTTCCCCTTGGTGAATCCATGCCGACTACTCCTCATAGCCTTCTTCTCTTCCAATTGCTTGGAGATGGCATCCAGAACAAGCTGCTCCAATACCTTTCCAGGGACAGAAGTGAGACTGATTGGCCTGTAGTTTCCTGGATCCTCCTTTCTGCCCTTCTTGAAGACTGGAGTGACATTGGCTATCCTCCAGTCTTCAGGCACCTCACCCATTCTCCAGGACCTTTCAAAGATGATATAGAGCGTTTCGGCTATCACATCTGCCAGCTCCCTTAGCACACACGGATGCTTCCCTTCAGGACCCACAGATTTGTGTGCATTGAGCCCACTCAGACACTCCCAAACCACTCTCAGGTCCACCAGGGGCCATTTCCCAGACCCTTTGTCCTATTGCCAGGGGCGAGGAATCCCGGGGGAGTGCCCTTGAAGCAAAGACTGAAGCAAAGAAAGCATTCAGTATCTCTGCCTTCTCAGCATCTCCCATGACCAGAACACCCCCCCTCATTCAGCAAGGGACCCTAGTCTTCCTCTTGCTATTTACATACTTGAAAAAACCCTTCTTATTATCCTTTATCTCTTTTGCAAGCCTTATCTCTAGGCGGGCTTTAGCCTTCCTCGTTGTGTCCCAGCAGGCTCTGACAACACATCTATACTCCTCCCAAGAGGTCAGGCCCTTTTTCCACATTTCATAGACCTTCCTCTTCCTTTTGATCTTATTGGTGAGCTCCTTGCTCATCCATGCGGGTTTCCTGCCCGCCTTCCCCAATTTCCTATTCTTTGGGATGCACCGATCCTGAGCATGGAAGAAGTGCTGTTTAAATGTAGCCCTGCTCTCACATACACCCTTGCCTTCTAGCAAGCTAGTTCATGAGATACTCCCAGGTAGGTCCCGGAAGAGGTCGAAGATGGCTCTTCAAAAGTCCAGGGTTGCAATCCTGCTTTTAGCAGGAAACTTCCTTTGCCTAGTACCATCCGGAACTCCACCATCTCATGGTCTCTGCATCCCAAGCTGCCCCCAACCTTCACATCCCTAACAAGGCCGTCCCTGTTGGTAAGAACGAGGTCCAGGAGCACCCCCTTCCTTGTCATCTCCTCCACCACCTGCGTCAGAAAATTGTCTTCAATGCATTGCAGGAACCGTTTGGACTGTGCCTGGCCGAGTTGCTTACCCAGCAGATGTCTGGGTAATTGAAGTCCCCCATGAGGACCAGCGCTCATGATCATGAGCCTACTAGCAGCTGCTCGTAGAAGGCCTCATCGACTTCCTCCTCCTGATCTGGAGACCTGTAGTAGACCCCCACCTCCGTGTCTCCCATACCAGCCCACCCCTTAATTCTTACCCACAAGCTCTCCACTTTTCCTTCACCCTCCCCCATCTGGAGCTGGGTACACTCTAATTGCTCCCGCACATAAAGGGCAACCCCACCCCCTCGCTTCCCCAGCCTGTCTTTCCTAAAGAGGACATAGTCCTCAATGACAGTTTTCCAGTCATGCAAGCTGTCCCACCACGTCTCAGTGATTGCAGCGAGATCGTGGCCCCACGACCGAACACAGGTCTCGAGCTCATCCTGTTTATTTCCCATGCTCTGTGCATTGGTGTACAGGCACTTTAGGGAAGCAGCAGGTGCAGCTACCCCTTGGGGGATGCAAGAAGAGGATACTGGATGGGGGATCGGGAATGCTATCTTCTCTGAGGAGCCCTCAGACAATCCTATGGGAGAGCTCAGAAGTTTTTCCCTGTCTTCAACCCTGACAGTAGTGACGACTTCCCCCAGCCCTTCTCTGCCACCTTTAGCTCCCCTCCCTTCCCCCATCAAACCTAGTTTAAAGCCCTGGTAATCAGCCCAGAGAGCTTGCTCCCCAACATACTTGCACCCCACTTGCTCAGTTGGTGTCTGTCCATAGTCCACATACACGGCCTCTCAAAGGATGGCCCAAGATCAAAATACCCAAATCCCTGGTCCAGACACCATCCCCTCAGCCAGTCATTTACCTGTCCTGTTCTGCTCCTTCTATCTGCATCCCAGTCACCCAGCAGGAGGACAGAGGAGAACACTACCTGCACCCCCGATTCCCTCAACAACCTCCCCAGGGATGCAAAGTCCTTTTTAATATTCTTCATTTTTCTAATACCATCTTCCCGGGATCCAACCTGAATGACTACGAGAGGATAGTAGTCCTCTGGTTTAATGAGTCATGGCAGAGCCCTCCAAACATCTCTGACACATGCCCCAGGAAGACAGCACACTTCTCTGGCTAGCTTATTTGGGCAGCAGATAGGAGCCTCAGTGCCCCTCAGGAAGGAGTCCCCAGTCACCAGGACTCTCCACTCTTTTTTTGTGGCACAGGTTACAATGCAGTGCTCCATTCAACTCTGATCCTTATGTTTTGCACTTCCCCCAATATTGACTCTCTTTTCGGGGTTGCTTCCCAGGTTCGGACTACTGTCCAGACCCTCAGCCTCTTCTGCAACCTCCCTGAGAGCCTCAGATCTATTTCCCAGGGACACCATGGGGGTAGGTGGCACCGTGGGTGTCGGGGGCAGACGTCTCTTTCTGCTCTGAGCCGAAACAAGGGTCCAGCCCCTTGTCTCTTGCGGACAGTCTAGTCCTCTGTTCTGCATGTGTTCAATGGGGGCAGCCTCTACCCCTTGTCAGGACATAGGAGAGGGCTGCCAAGCAACAGCAGGGGCAGGGAGACCCCTCCTATCTGTCACCCTCAGAGACTCCCTCAGGCTGCTGATTTGTCGCTGCAGCCCAGGCACCTGCTTGAGGAGTCCTTGAAGCAGGGCACACCTGCACCCATGACAGCACTCTCCTCTCTCATGGCCCAGATGGGCATCCAGATTCCAGAGTTCCCCGCAGTCACCTGTCTGGACTGCCACCTCCCTCCTCAGGGGATCCACCTGGGTGCCCACATGAGCCCAGAGAGGCAGCATTTCCTCCATTTGGGTTGCCGCCTTGGACTGACCGCTGTGACGTGTGCCCACTATGGCAAGGTCTAGGTTCTCCTCCCTTCCCCGCGCAAACTGCCTGCGCTACCTAGTAAGCCGGTCTTGTTTGCATGTCCTGTTTGTGGCGCTCCCTAGGGACCACTTTTACAGCGCCAGGGGTGGGTGGGCTGTTGTCACCCCTGGCTTCGCCCTCAGCACATCAGTACCCGCGGTGGCACAAGCACAGCTCCTGCCTGCTCGGAAGAGGGGGGGGTGGGGGGGGGCGGGGCTGCGGCTCTGTTCCGCGTTGTTGGGGTGTTTGGGGTTGGCTTCGTTCGTCTCCCTGCCAGGAGCCCTCGCTGCAGCCAATCCCTGTGAGGTTCCCAATCGAATTCTGAAATAAGGAACATCTTTATAGTGATGTAAGAGTTTTAGCCAACTATAATTAACACCTTGTTGTTAAGTACTAGGTTTTGCAATATCAACAACCTTCCTTCTGAAACTGTGCCTTTTGCAGATGAAAGTGTAAAGGTAATATATTAGAAGCTGCACTGCCTTGTGTGTTAGCTCATAGACAGCATGTACTGTCCATGCTCAGCTACAGACAGCTGGGTGTTTCAAACTGAAGTACATTCCATTTTGAGCTCTGGAAAACCTAGATCTCTGCTTATCCAAAATATAAGCCATTTCATAAACATTGCATGTTTACATCAGACACCTTGTTTAAATAGAGGGTTTCAACAACAAATATAATACAAGTGGTAAATCCAGCAAACACCTGAAACACACATGGTTAATTACCAATATCTAATCACAACCTGCACAGAATCACACATGGATTGGAGTGGGGAGAAACTTTACTTCATACTTCATCATGACTATTTCATATTTCTAAGTCATTATTAAATAAATAAATAAATAAATGACAGGCATTAGAATGAATTTCTAATGAATTTCTGAACTTCAATGAATTTCTATTTTTGGTGTATAATTTTCAAAGTTTTGTTCTATCTTTATTTGAGAATTAATAGCTAAGCTTACATCTGGAACACACTTTTTTTTCCCTTTCCTATACCACTTTATATGGCCTGCAATTGCCAGTGAAATCATTATACAAATCAAAAAAGACATTTCAGCATGTCTTTTGATATTGAACAAAAGAATTCTAAAAACCTACATTGATGTGCTATTTTAATGAATAGCATTACTTCAGTTTGTGTTTAACACATGATCACTATTTATTCAAAAATACAATTAGACTACAATATCATTTTGCATTGATTTACTGCCAAAGACAAGCTGTACAAAATATGACAGAAAACTTAATTTCTAGTCAGCATGCTAACAAAGCAGCCCACAAGAAACTGTTTTCTATAGTTTACTCTTAAATTTCATATAATCGCTGATAGAGTGTATTTCATTAAAACTTAATATCTCAAAATTCATTAAACATTCTATCAGTGAGTAACAAAACCAGCAAAATCAACTGAAACTTTTTAATTATGAGCTTTCCACTATGTTGTCTATGTCAAATTCCAGAGGTTCAGGAATTACAAACAGCAATAGATGAGCTGACAGAGCATTTTGACATGAGAGATGTATTTGTGTTTGCCCTTGAATTTGCTAGGGGTTGATCAATGCAACAAATTAAGGACTCTTAAAAGGATCTTGTCTTCACTAATTAAATAATTAAATAATTAAATGCTATAGTGTTGTCAGTAGGTTGTTTCACAATTCCTTAGTCATGCTAGATTTCAGACAGAACCTTTCAAACACAAAGTTATTAAAAAGGAATTACCATGCTCCTATATGCCCAGCATCATAAGGAAAGTGAATTTTCTTTCAATTTACTTTTGAACACTGACTTTTCTTGGTCAGAGAAATAAATCTGGAAATAAGCACACACAGAAGCAGAAATATTCTAACGGCAAGTAGTGGCAAAAAGATGCTGTCAGAAAAAAAGAAAAAAAAAATCAGCCATACCAGCCATTTGTTATAAATCATTTCTGAGAATGAATAAAGCTGGAGGTGTGTGTGGGGGGGAATGGGAACAATAAACACCAAAAAAAAAGAAAGAGAACATGGGAAGGGGAAGGGGAAGGGGAAGGGGAAGGGGAAGGGGAAGGGGAAGGGGAAGGGGAAGGGGAAGGGGAAGGGGAAGGGGAAGGGGAAGGGGAAGGGGAAGGGGAAGGGGAAGGGGAAGGGGAAGGGGAAGGGGAAGGGGAAGGGGAAGGGGAAGGGGAAGGGGAAGGGGAAGGGGAAGGGGAAGGGGAAGGGGAAGGGGAAGGGGAAGGGGAAGGGGAAGGGGAAGAGAGAGAGAGAGAGAGAGAGAGAGGAGAGGGAGAGGGAGAGGGAGAGGGAGAGGGAGAGGGAGAGGGAGAGGGAGAGGGAGAGGGAGAGGGAGAGGGAGAGGGAGAGGGAGAGGGAGAGGGAGAGGAAGAGGAAGAGGAAGAGGAAGAGGAAGAGGAAGAGGAAGAGAAAGAGAAAGAGAAAGAGAAAGAGAAAGAGAAAGAGAAAGAGAAAGAGAAAGAGAAAGAGAAAGAGAAAGAGAAAGAGAAAGAGAAAGAGAAAGAGAAAGAGAAAGAGAAAGAGAAAGAGAAAGAGAAAGAGAAAGAGAAAGAGAAAGAGAAGAAAGAGAAAGAGAAAGAGAAAGAGAAAGAGAGGAATGAAATCCAACCTTTATAATTTGTTTCCGGTCAGTTCAACAGCATGAGAAATCTCATTATCTGAAAACACATGTACAAATGTTGATGTAAAAGGTAGGACAAGAAAATATAATGAGGGACATAAAAGCAGGACCACAGAAGACCCAGTACAGATTCATGGCCTAATCAGAAGTTACGGGTTACTTAGACAGCAGCCTATCCTCTGTGTTTCCTGCTCAAGTAGCTCAAGTCGTTAAAATATAAATATTCATATGTTTAGACAGACCAAGTCTATCCTGAAACATAATAATCAGTAATAATAAGGACACTTAACCAGTGTTTGGGAAGTCTGATTAATGATTTCAACATCAACTATTCTGGAACAAAAACCCTCCTGACTTAAATTCTGTCCTAAGCCTTCCTGCCTGAAGGTCACAGTCACAGTCACATAGTCACTACAAAAACAGGGAAGGAAAAAAAAATAACAAAAACATAAGCGATGAAAATTTTCATTCAGTTCATTGCTGAGGTTACTTGGGCCATCTGACATGACTTCAGACTACTGAAACCGATACAACCCTAAGCAATTAGCCTGGTTCTTCCTACACAGCATCATAAGTCAAGTAACTAAGGCTATGAAAACAGGTAGTGAGTGACATTTTGTTATCTCTAGAGTTCCTTGATACAAGCCAAATACATAGCTTCACTATTTTATAAGCATAGCCATTGAGAATATGTTAAATCTAGGAAAATATAACAGGAGAAGCTAACTAGGAGAAGCTTAACATAAACCAGCAACGTGTATTTGTAGCCCAGAAAACCAACCATATCCATCAAAAGAAATGTGACTATCTGGTCAAGGGAGGTGATTCTTCCCTTCTGCTGTGCTCTTATGAGACCCCACCTACATTCAGGAGCCCAAAGACAGAAAGACAATGACATTTTAGAATGAATCCAGAGGAGAGCCACAAGGATTATCAAAGGGCTGGAACATTTTTTCTATGAAGACAGGTTGAGGGAATTGGGGTTGTACAGCCTGGAGAACATAGAGGAGGTTCTGGCCTTCCAGTACCTGAAGAGGGCCTTCCAGATATCTGGAGAGGGACTCCATCAGGGTATATAGTGACAGAACAAGGAATAATGGCATTAAAAAAAAAAAAAAAAAAAAAAAAAAAAAAAGTACATTTATATTAGATATAAGGAAGAAATTCTTTACACAGAGGGTGGTGAGGCATGGGAAATTGCCCAGAGAAGTTGTGGATGCCGCATCCCTGGAAGTGTTTGGGGCCAGGTTATATGGGTATTTGACTGGGAGGTGTCCCTGTCCATGGTAGAGGGGTTGGAACTCTATGATCTTTAAGGTCCTTTCCAATCTAAACCTTTCTATGATTTTCAAAGAGTATATAGTATATATTTTTGGAAGGCAGATTATGACCACAAGACTCTCTAAGCTGGGACAGATGGATAATAAAAAAGTATGTCAAAGCATTCCAACATTCCTCTTTTTCTCCAGGCTGAACAAACTCAGCTCCCTCAGCCACTCCTCGTAGGACTTGTTCTCCTCACCAGCTTTCCCGCCCTTCTCTGGACTCTTTCGAGCACCTTGATGTCCTTCTTGTAGCGAGAGGCCCAAAACTGAACACAGTACTCGAGGTGCAGCCTCACCAGAGCCGAGTACAGGGGGACAATCACCTCCCTAGACATGCTGGTCACGCTGCTTCTTATGCAAGCCAGAATGCTGTTGGCCTTTTTAGCCACCTGAGCACACTGCTGGCTCATATTCAGCTGACTATCCACCATCACTCCCAGGTCCTTCTCTGCCTGGCAGCTCTCCAACCATTCATCTCCAAGCCTGTAACTCAGCTTGGGGTTATTGCGGCCCAGGTGCACTTGGCCTTGTTGAACTTCATGCAGTTGACCTCAGCCCACCGGTGCAGCCTATCCAGATCCTCCTGCAGAGCCTTCCTACCCTCAAGCAGATTGACACACGCGCATAGTTTGGTGTCATCTGCAAACTTACTGAGGGTGCACTCAATGCCCTCGTCCAGGTCATCGATGAAGATATTAAAGAGGACCGGCCCCAGCACCGAGCCCTGGGCAATGCCACTAGTGACTGGCCTCCAACTGGACTTGACTCCATCTACCAAGACTCTTTGAGCCTGACTATCCAGCCAGTTTCTAACCCAACGAAGCATACTCCAGTCCAAGCCACGAGCAGCCAGTTTCTCGAGGAGAATGCTGTGGGAAACAGTGTCAAAAGCCTTGCTGAAGTCAAGGTAGACCACATCCACAGCCTTTCCCTCATCCACCCAGCGCGTCACTTTGTCATAGAAGGAGATCAGGTTCGTCAAGCAGGATCTGCCTTTCATAAACCCATGCTGACTGGGCCTGATTGCCTGCTTACCCTGTAAGCGCCGCGTGATGACACTCAAGACTATTTGCTCCATGAGTTTCCCTAGCACTGAGGTCAAACTGACAGGCCTATAGTTTCCCAGGTCTGCCCTCTGGCCCTTCTTGTAAATGGGCATCACATTTGTTAGGCACCAGTCGACTGGGACCTCCCCCAATAGCCAGGACTGTTGATAAATGATGGATAGTGGCTTGGCCAGCTCCTCTGCCAGTTCTCTCAGTATCCTCAGGTGGATCCTGTCTGGCTCTATTGACTTGCGTACATCCAAGTGCTGTAGCAGGTCGACAGCCATTTCCTCATGGATAGTGAGGGCCACATTCTGCATCCCCATCCCCTTCAGGGTACTGGGTATCCAGAAAGCAACTGATTTTGCCACTAAAGTCTGAGGCAATGAAGGCATTAAGCACCTCCGCCTTTTCCTCATCTTTTGTCACTAAGTTCCCCCATGCATCCAGTAAAGGATGGAGATTCTCCTTACTCCTCCATTTTGCATTAATGTATTTGTAAAAACATTTTTTGTTGTCTTTAATGGCAGTAGCCAGATTTTGCTCCAGATGATCTTTGGCCTTCCTAATTTTGTCCCTGCACTGCCTCACAATATTCTTATAGTCCTCCCGAGTGACCCTCCCTCTTTTCCAAAGATTGCAAACCCTCTTTTTCCTCCTAAGCTCAAGCCACAATTCTCTGTTCAGCCAGGCTCGTCTTCTTCCCCGATGGCTTGTCTTTGGGCACATGGGGACAGACCGCTCCTGTGCCATTAAGATTTCCTTCTCAAAGAGAGCTCAACCTTCCTAGACTCCTTTGCCCTTCAGAACCGCCTCCCAAGGGACTCTACCAACCAGTGTCCTGAACAGTTCAAAGTCGGCCCTCTGGAAGTCCCATCCAGCAGTTTTACTGGTCCCCTTCCTGGCTTCTCCGAGAATGGAGAACTCTACCATTTCATGGTCACTCTGCCCAAGACAGCTCGCAACCACAACTCCCACCAGTCCTTCTCTGTTTGTGAACAGAAGGTCTAGCGGGGCACCTCCCCTGGTAGGCCCACTAACCAGCTGCATCAGGAAGCTATCTTCCACGCTCTCCAGAAACCTCCTAGACTGCTTCCATTGGGGTGTCTTGTGCTTTCAGGATATATCTGGGAAGTTGAAATCTACCACAAGAACAAGCGCTGACGATTTTGCAACTTTTGTCAGCTGCATGTGGAACTCCTCATCTGTCTCCTCATCCTGGTTCAGCAGTCTATAACAGACCCCCACCAGGATGCTTCCCTTGTTGGCCTTCCTGCTGATCCTAACCCATAGGGACTCAATACGTTATTATAAAAGCAAAATGTGAGTCTTTACAAATGTACAAAAGAGTACCTATCTGAACAAAAGAGACAACCTATGTGGTAGTGCCAAGTTAAAAGAAGGACATGAAAGGGCAGCAGGTTCTTGGAAGTTCTTCAGTTGTTCTGAAACAAACGTCTTGTCTATGGAATCATTAAAAGTGTATTCAGTGTCACAAGGTCTGTAATCAATTTTGTTTCTCTGTTTTGAACTTTTTAGTTCAATTATTTTTAATTATATATATATATAGCTATATATATAAAAGAATCAAAACCATAACATTAAAAAACTTTCCAAAAATATTTTTGAAGTTCTCCTTCACTTTTTGCCCTGATAAATAGCCTCAGATGATATTTGTTTGACAATAGTAAGCTTGCACATCTGGGCTTCCATTCACTGTAATGTTTTGAATTATAACTTTACTTAAGGATGACAAGATTGGATAATTCTATAATTCTTCAAATGGAACCATTATTTGCACAGTCTTGCATAACATACTTTTGATGAGTTACAATTATTATATTGGTTCCAAAACCCATTACCTAGCAGCTTCTGGATCACATCCAACTGGAGTATAACAGATATGCACACTTAAGTGACTTTTTTTTTTTTTTTTTAATCTCCTGTTAATATTCACTTGCTTCCATGGATATAAACAAACTTTCAGAAAAGCTGTGAACAACACAGCCATGAGACACACAAAATGTTCTAAACGAAAAGTTTGCAGCTGTGAAAGCAGTAGTAGGTACAACTCTTTCTTTTAGATATAATAACCATGATGTTAATTTTAGAGCTTGCAGTGTCTTTGATACTGTCTCCCCACGGACATATTTGAATTGCATAGCAGTTCTCAGTGATTAATTGTCTTTTTTGGAAGCACTGCATCACCTGAAAATGATGACACATGCTTAATACAAACAGAGTGCAAAATAATGACTTCAAAGGCAATGTTTTGAATATGGTAATACTGCCATGATGAATCACAAGATGGTGCAGGCAGCTCAATGCCAGCCCACATGTTTTTGAACCAGCTCCTGAAGATCTAAAATAAATAAATAAATAAACAAATAAATAAATAAATCTCCTATATAGTAGTCAGTCTTATCTGGTAGTATAGTAGTAGTCTGAGCTTTCAATTTAGTAGGTGCTGTAAGGTGATTTAAGTTACCTAGTGCTTGAAATAAGACTTGTAAGAAGTATTCTCTGTTGCTCAACAGAAGAGAAAACTTGAAATATTTTTCCACCTTAGTCACTCCTCTGTAAATCATCATCATCACCTGACCCAATATTACACAGAGGAATAGGTGTGATGAAAACATTTATCTGATAGGAAGGTATGGGTATTTTCTTTACATTTCTTGGTTAAGGAGAACTTTTCTCTATAGAGCAGTTTGTAAGCTGGAATTAAAATAATGATAGACTAAATTTAAATTTGTGTTTTGAATTCATATAGTTACATTAAATATATCTTTTACTGATGTCAGTTCCACAAATAAATTTACTTCTCTTTCTTCTCTATGTAATGTCAATATGTACGACACATATAGAAAAACATGGTCTGGAATAATTACTTGCACTTTTTTCAAAAACTGCAATACAATTTTCTAGATTGGTGAAATCTCTGAAAATAGAGCAAGGTTGGGTACATCTACACTATGTGCCAAATCTCTTCCATGTAGTCCTAAGTGTCATTTATTGTTCACAAATTTCCTGACATAAATGCAAAAACAGGTAGTAAACCATAATATTATGTCCCATGACAATTTTCCCCCAGTCATAATGACTATAGTTACCTCTGACTCTTTTTTGTCATAGTACCTAGGAGATATTTAAGAGGTGAAAATGACTTAAGCTGCAGTCAGTTCCACTAAAGGATGTACTTCTGTAGTTGCATAGTCCAGTTTTAATTTCACAACATCATAGAATCATTATGGTTGGAAGAGACCTTCAAAATCATCCAGTCCAACCATCACCCTACTACCAATGTCACCCACTAAATCATGTCCCTAAACACCATGCCCAACATTTTCTTGAACAGCCCCTGGGACAGTGACGCCACCACCTCCCTGGGCAACCTGTTTCAAAGCCTGACTGCTCTTTCTGAGAGGCAACATTTCCTAATTTCTAACCTAAACCATAAAATAATAGAGAGAGTGAACATAGTTCCCCACTATCACAAATTATGTAGTCAAGTTTTCTGCATTTGGGGAAATCACAGGGGTGTTTTTCACAAAGAATCATGTCAAGTTCCAACACATTATTGTACAACATAATAAATTGAAAATATTGCATTACCAAAGAAAAAACATTCAGACAAAGATATCTGCATTTAAGAACTTGCTAATATATTTGTTTAAACCTGTACTTGTTAGAAATGTTGTTGGTGAAATAAAAGATAATATCATTTGCATCTAGGACTTATCTATGGATGTATATATCTTCTGAGTAGGTTAATCTGTACATATAAATGTGTTGTTGTTTTGTTGTTGTTGTTGTTGTTGTTGTTTTTGTTGTTTTTGTTTGTTTGTTTGTTTGTTTTTCCAACTGGCAATTAAATATGTCAAAATTTCCCTGTAGGTTCTGCAAAGTGTTCAAGAATTTCTAGGGAAACCATTTACTGTGATACAACACATACAATTTTATAGTTTGCCTCTAACCTGTGTTTACTTTACACATGGTGTGGGGATGGAGTTCAAAGTAATAAAAAAATAAAACTGTAAAAACACTCTGCAAAATAAATTCGCAACTTCTGCTATAATATCCATGTATATCAATGGGAATCATAAAACAACCAAGGTATTTGATTTTCTGAATAGAAATAGGCCAGGAAGATTCTTCATTAGCCATTTGTACAAATTCAGGAAACAATTCTTCAAAAGTTATCTGGGTAACATGAAACGATCTGACAACTAAAGTATAGAAAACAGCAAGTTAATTCCTCGTCTGCTCTACTTATTTAGCAAGCATTCCTTCTCATGGAGATATTTTAAAATATTTTGTAAAATAGAAGTTCAGTAATATGACAGACATCTAATATCACAAAAGTTAAAAGGTCACCTGGGAACATGGTTAGTTTTGTATACTTGAAGTATACTAAATGTATATTTGAAATTTCTAGATTAGTAACATTGAAAGTTACATGTTAAAAAAGGTAGTTTGCAGGTTAAAAAATCAGTTAGTTGCCATCACCAAATATAAAATGGTATAAATTCTTACTACTGACAAGATAGCTTATATTTGTTTAGCTAAACTTTACATAACCACTGAGTATGTATGGAACATGAGACATGTTCCACTTCTCAGAATAAATTTACACATTTTTTATATCCTTACAAAACACATTTTTACTTTAGCAGAATAAACATGCATGTGTCCCAACATTTCTAAATATCCCTTTCCTACTCCAGTAAAATTTCATTTCACTTGAACAATATGAGGTCAGTGTAGTTTTTCAGACTTATAATAAAAAGATGGATCATAATTTAGCTAATTCAATGACACTTGCACTCAGATGCATACTAAACAGAGAACTGACACGTCAAACTAACAACATCAATTTGCTAAAAGGATGGTAAACAGGTCTTCTGTGATTGACAGCATGAAAGGTTTTGAATGTCAGATTCTATATCAATAATAATATAATTTCAGTTTCTTTCTCCAAGATAAATACTCATAGCCTTTTAGGATTAATTTACAGACCACTTACTCTCCTACATTATATGTTCCTTTTGTTGTTGTTGTTTTGTTGTTGTTGTTATTTGGTTACCTGGATAGGACAACTGAAAATTATAATTAATAATAACAGTGCATGCTGTCTATTTCAATGATTTTAGAATTATTTTATTCCTCCTTTCGATTGTTTTTCATTATTTATCAGGAAACAGGTTACAATAACTACAGCTAATACAAATTGGCATGGTTTTAAGGAGGTAAGTGGATTTGCCCAGGCTTAAGACAATAGCCTCTGGAACACTTCATAATGGCAGTGATTTAATTTCCAGAAAAGCACATGCGCATTAATCAATGCCTACTCCTGAACACTTCCATATCCTTGGTGATTTAGGAAGGCAGAAGGTGAGAAGTCACACTATTTTATTGTGTAGTAATAAAAAGAAAAAATATTATTTTCATCCAAGGCAGAACACTTACTGAAGAGAACATAAGGTCAGGTGGAATAGTCCAAATATCCTAGGAGAAATTAAAACCAAAATATCTCTGTTTCTGAAGTGAAAGTAGCAAAAACTTCAGTTCCTTTTCTCATCTATTTTCTATATGTATTTCCTGGAGGTGACAACTCAGAAGACATCTTTACTCCTAACAACTATAAAAGACATATTTAGAGTGTAAAGTAGTCTACGTAAATGATTTCATGTTTTGTAAACATAACTCACATTAATTTATAGTCATATTCTCAGCAGCAGAAGCACTCAGTCAAATACAGATTTATGGTACAAGACTTCATCTTCAAGTTTGTAGTGTGCACTGTCAGTGAGACTGCTCAGATTAATCATCCTAACAGTGAAAAAAAAAAAAAAAAAAAAAAAAAAAAAAAAAGGACTAAAAAAAAAGACTATAAAATAGTTGTCTCTGAAGCATTCTAAATAAATATTAAAAATTATATGAGAGAATAACCAGAAAATAACCATCGGATTGCCTAGAGTATGCCTAAGTGTAAGGTACTTGTATTCATGTAAGCATGTGAAATAGCAAGCTTCAGCTCTTAAAAAATATAATAATATAATATAATAATATAATAATATATATTATCCAAATGCCTCTTCAACAATGACAGGAATGGGACATCAAACCTCTAGAAAGCCTTTTCCAGTGTTTGACGACCCTCTCAGCAAACAAATTTTAACTAGTGTCCAGTCTAAACCTCCCATGACACAGTTTTGTGCTGTTCCCATATTGTTCCATCTTTTGACGAAATGGGTATTGACAATTTGGACGAGGGAATTGAGTGCACCCTCAAATTTTCAGACATTATCCAGTTGGGGGGAAGTGTCTATTAGCTGGAGAGTAGAAAGTCCCTGCAGAGGAAAAGGATCTGGGGGTGTTGACTGATGCTTGGCTGAACACTAGCCAGGATTGTGCCCATGTGGTCAAGAAGCCCAATGGCATCCTGGCTTGTATCAGAAATAGTGCAGCCAGCAGGACCAGGGAGGTGATTGTCCCCCTTTACTCAGCTCTGGTGAGGCCACACCTCGAATACTGTGTTCAGTTTTGGGCCCCTCACTGCAAGAAAGACATTGAGGCCCTGGAGCATATCCAGAGAAGGGCTATGAAGCTGGTGAAGGGCCTGGAACACAAGTTCTGTGAGGATCGACTGAGAGAACTGGGGTTGTTTAGTCTGGAGAAGAGGGGGCTCAGAGGAGACCTTATTGCTCCCTACAACTACCTGAAAGGAAGTGGTGGGGAGGTGAGGGTCAGCCTCTTCTTCCACATAACCAAAAATAGGACTAGAGGGAATGGGCTTAAGTTGTACCAGGGGAGGTTTAGGTTGGAAATCAGGAGATGTTTCTTCTCAGAAAGAGTAGTCAGGCATTGGAACAGATTGGCCAGGAGAAGAAGAGGCTGACTGCTCTTCCTGAGGAGGGAAATGGAGGGGGAAGTGCCATTCTCTTTTCATTCTCTTTTGTACCAGGTGACAGGACTCACAGGAACAGGAACAGGAACAAAGACTTTTCACCTCTTTTGACCAGCTGGCTATGCGTTCTGGAATACTATTTACTCTCTTGGCTTCCAGGGTGCACTGCTGGCTTATATTGAGACAGTAATAATAACTATGTTCAGCAGCTTAAATATTATCCTTCTAAAAATTTCACAGAATCACAGAATTGTCTAGGTTGGAAGAGACCTCAAGATCATCGAGTCCAACCTCTGACCTAACACTAATAAGTCCTCCACTAAACTATATCAGTAAGCTCTACACCTAAATGTCTTTTAAAGACCTCCAGGGATGGTGACTCAACCACTTCCCTGGGCAGCCCATTCCAATGCCTCACAACCCTCTTAGTAAAGAAGTTCTTCCTAATATCCTACTTAAAACACCCCTGGCACAACTTTAGCCCATTCCCCCTCATCCTGTCACCAAGCACGTGGGAGAATAGACCAACCCTCACCTCACTACAGCACAGAATCACAGAATTGTCTAGGTTGGAAGAGAAAACCAACCTAGACAATTGAAAGGCAAGAGAAAATGGATTTGATTCCATTTTTTGGAATCAAATCTCCTTGTGGGTCATTCAATAGATTTTTCTCTGTTGATGTGACCTGTTGCCTCCAAACGTAAGCTAAACTACAAATAGCGCATGCAGATTCAGAAACCTGTCCTCAAGGTTGATATTGTTTTTGCACCCCACTTCTCTGAAACAGTAGCTGTGATTTTCTGGTGTTGCATAAAGTGGTTAACTCTTCAATGGTGGAGACCAGTTAAAGGAAAGAGAGGAATGACTTACTCATGAGGAAAGTTACCACCATTGTTTCTAAGTTGTGGCAACCATCTCAGATCCAGAAAAGTTTTGGAATATGTCAAAATTATTTTAAAGGAATATATAGAGGGTTGTGTATTAACAAAATGTAGCCAGGCTTCTCAAGTGCTCTAAACAATGAAGGATTTCCTCTGTTAACTGAACACCTCTAAGAGCCACTGGAGATTGTGTCTACATGTAAACTGTTAAATGAATTGTTTTCATTTTTGTGGAATAACTTTGCATTGGGGTTCATGTCAACTTGATTTGCAGTGCATTGACTTGTCTCATAGAAAGACAGTATCATGTCCTCAAGTACATGTTTGCTAGTGCCCTAATGGTTATTTATGCACATACTGCAAGGGGACATTCTTCTAATATTAAAATGGCTTCTTATGTCTGGAAGTCCTCTTAAAAATAACATGTCTTCTCATCTAGAGCTAGAAATCATGCTCTTTTCCTATGCTTACAGGCTGATGACTAAACATGAAAGAAATTTCTATTAAACAGTTAGACTTTCTTGATCAGAGGAAGCGGCATAAGGGTTGAAACTCAGCCTGGCAATGTGTAACCTGAAGAAATGCATATGCTAGAATTTGGTGGCATGCATTTAAATACTTAACAACTTTCTTAATCTTTTTCAACCACAAATGCTTACCATTCTGATACCTTTATCCAATCTTAAGGTGTAAGGTATAAAGGGTTTGACTTTTGTTATGTTCACCGAGGCAATTGGCTTTGGGACAGACACGTTCTGGAGCAGAGCAGAGATCATATTGTGCAGGGGGATTTCTGCATCAAAGCTACTTGAGGCTGCCAAGGGAGCTGCCAGGACCCGGCAGCCCTCATGAGTTTGGCTGGCTAGGCTTGGGCAGAGCTGGGAGTGACCCCCCAAGCTCTACCCAGACAGACCTCCCAAGGACTGAAAGAGCTGCTCAGACTTTCAGGTTCAGGGAACTCCAGAATTTGGAGGACCCCTAAGGGCTTGAAGGCAGAGCTGGGTGACACAGGCGCAAGTGTGCCCAGCTGCATGAACTCTCTGAACATGTTGCCACGTTGCAAGAGGAGCTCAGCAGGCGATGATGCATTCAGGAATGCAAGCAAGAGATCAACACATGGCATCATGCACTGGCACGGGCTGAGCAACAGCCTTGCCTTAAGTCGTCACAAGGAGGTAGTAAGGTTGCTTCCAACATGAAGCTGGCAGAATTGACAGACTCACAAGATAACAGAGGCTGGACCCTTGTCTATGCTCAGAGCAGAGTGTGGAATCTCCCCCTTGTCCCTGAGGTGCCCTTACACAACAGATATGATGCTCTGGGGCTCAAAAAAGGAGATGGTGTCAACAACAGTGGTAATAGTCAAGACCCAGGAAAGGGAACTGCGAAAAGTGGACCAGCAAACCACATGTATAAGAAGCAGTGCCACAGAAAGAAAAGAAATGAACAGAGGGTGTTGGTGATTGGAGATTGCTCTCTGAGAGGCACTGAGGCACTCATTTGCCACCCAGACAGTATTTTGCGAGAGGTTTGCTGCCTGCCTGAGGCCTGTATCCATGACATCACAAAGAGGATACTGAGCTTGGTTAAGCCAGAGGATTATCACCCATTCCTGCTCTTTCACATAGGGACAACTGAGGCTGCAACAAGGAGACTATGAAACATCAGAAGGGACTTTATGTCCCTTAGAAAGACGCTGAAGGGATCATGAGCACAAGTAGTATTCTCCTCAACTCTCCCTGTTGCAGGCTGGGACCCAAGGAGGAGGTGGCATATGGATCAGGTGAGTGAATGGCTGTGTAGCTGGTGTCATGTTCAACGTTTTGGATTCTCCAGTCTCAGGCATGCTTTTAAGAGACCGGGCATGCTGCCACAGGATGGGACACACCTGACAAAGAGGGACAAGAGCATTTTGGGCTGCAAGCTGACCAGACTCATTAGCAGGGCTTTAAACTAGATTCAGTGGGGGAAGGGTCTGTACCTGTAAGTGACACAAAAGAACCACCGAATACCAATTCTTTAGAAAACAGCAGAGAAACACCTATGAATTGTCCCATAGGAGTTAGGAAGAACTCCTCTGAAAAGGGGATGCAGCCCATTGCCTGGCTGAACTTCCTCTACACTAATGCACACAGCATGGGAAACAAGCAGAAGCTGGAAACCATAGAGCAATTAGAAAACTATTGTCTCTACGCTATCTTGGAAATGTGGTTGAATGAATCACACAGATGGAACATTGGAAGGGAGGGCTACAAGCTTTACAGGAGAGAGAGGCAGGGAAGGAACAGTGGGGGCATTGCCTTCTATGTTAAGAAATTGATAGATTGTGAAGAGTTGCCTCTAAGAAACAGCCAAGAGTAGGTTGAGAGCCTGTGGGTAAAAATCAAGGACCTGACCGATAAAGGACACCTTGTGGTTGGGGTCTACTACAGACTTCCTAATCAAGGGGAGCCTGTTGATGAGGTCTTCCTTCTTGAACTACAAGAAGCAACATGGTCACAGGCTCTCCCCCAGGGGCGAGGGAGGGGGTGGGGGGGTTCAACTACCAGGATGTCTGCTGGGAAAGCTATGTGGCAGGCAGTAAGGACTCCAGGAGACTCTTGGAGTGTATTGAGGACAAATTCCTCATCCAGGTATTAGACAAACCAACCAGAAGAGAAGCATGTCTGGACCTGGTGTTCAACAGTGTGGAAGCATGGGTTGCAGTGACCATGCCCTGGTTGACCTTGTGATCTTGAGGGATATGGGCATGGCTAAGAGCAAATACAGGACCTTGAATTTCAGAAGAGAGAACTTCCAGATGGAATTAGTGGATGAAATCTCATGGGACACTTTCCTTAGGAACAGAGTATCTGATCAGAGCTGGCAACTCTTTAAGGATATTTTTCATAGAACATAAAACCTCTCTATTCCCATACATAATAAATCAAGCAGGGAAGGTAGGAAACCAGCATGGCTGAACAAGGATCGGCTGGTCAAACTTAAGCAACAGAAAGAAATGCAGTGATGGCGGGAACAGGGCCATGTGCCCTGGGAAGAGTACAGAAATGCCATCAGGATGTGCACGTGATTGGATCAGAAAAGCCGAGGCACTGACAGGACTAAACTTGGTGAGAGATTAAAGAAAAAAAAAAAAAAAAAAAAAAACAAGAAGGGCTTCTACAGGTACCTTGGCAGAATCCCTCCCACTGTAAATAAAGAGCAAGTTCTGGACCTCCCGAGGCAACTTAATACTATGGGGTCCTGATGATGTTCATCCTAGGGTCCTGAGGGAATTTGATGTACTCACCATGCCAGTCTCCATCATATTTTAAGAATCATGGTAGTCAGGTAAAGTCCCCGGTGCCTGGAAAAAGGAAAACGTCATTCCCATTTTTAAACAGGGTAGAAAGGAATACCAGAACTACAGCCCAATAAGCCTCACCCCTGTGTCCAGGAAGATCATGGAGTGGATCCTCCTGGAGGCAATGTTAAGGCACATGTAAGTCAAGGAGGTGATTCAAGACAGCCAGCAGAGCTTCACAAAAGGTAAATCATGCCTGACCAATCGAGTTACTGCATCAGTCAACAAGGGAAGACCAACCAATGTCACCTACTTGGACTTCTGTAAGGCCTTTGACACAGTCCTGCATGACATCTTAATCTCTAACTTGGAAAGGTATGGATTTGAAGGGTGAACCACCTGGTGGATAAGGAATTGGCTCAATGACTGCACCCAGGCATTCTATGTCTAGAGGGAGACGGGTGAGGAGTGGTGTCACAGAATGTTAGGAATTGGGTGGGACTTTAAAAGATCATTTGGTCCAATCCCCCAAACATTCTTCAGGGGTCTTTCTTGGGACTGGTGCTTTTCACTGTCTTCATCAATGACTTGGGATTATATGCCCCTGCATATGCAAGTGTACAGGCAACAGCAACCGGAGTGGTGCAGTTGATGCCAAAGAAGGAAGAGATACCATTCAAAGGGATTTGGACAGGCTGGAGAAATGGACCCATGTGAACCTCGTGGCATTCAACAAGTGCAAAGTTCTGCACCTGGGCCAGGGCAATCCCAGGTATGAAGACTGACTGGGAGAAGGACCCATCGAGAGCAGCCTTGCAGAGAAGGACCCGGGGGTTCTGGAGGATGAAAGGCTCAACACGAGCCAGCAGTGTACACTTGTAGCTCAGAAGGCCAGCTGCATCCTGGGCTCCATTAAAAGAAGTGTGGCCAGCAGGTTGAGAGAGGTGTTTGTTCCCCTCTACTCTGCCCATGTGAGATTCCCCTCCTGGAGTACTGCATCCAGGTTTGGGGCCCTCAGCAGAAGAAGGATGTGGACCTGTTGGAGGGGATCCAGCAGAGGGCCCTGAGGATGATCAGAGTGCTGGAGCACCTCTCCTATGAAGAAAGGCTGAGAGAGCTGGGGATGGTCATTCTGGAGAAGAGATGTCTCCGGGGAGTCCTCCTTGCAGCCTTTCAATACTTAAAGGGGTCTAATAAAAAGGATGGAGAAAGACTCTTTACTCGGACAGAGAATAATAGGATGTAGTGGTTTAACCTGTTTGGCAGCTAAGCACCACTCAGCCATTCACTAACCCTCATCTCCCCGTGGGCTGGGGAGAAAATAAAAAAAAAATAAATAAAAAAAAAAAAAATAAAAAAAGAATGATTGTGGGTTGAGATAGAGACAGTGTATTAGGATAGAAAAGAAAAGAAAATAATATTAGTAATGATACTACTACTACTACTACTACTAACGTGTACAATGCAAGTGATACACAATGCAATTGCTCAGTACCCACTAACTGATGCACAGCCTGTCCCTGAGCAGCTGGTACCCCCCACCCTGGGCAGCCACCCCTTACTAATTGTTCAGCTTGACTTTGTGTGGTATGGAATATCCCTTTGGCCAGTCTTATAATATGGATTGAGAAGGACTCTTTACTTGGGTAGAGAATAATACGACAGGAGGGATGGCCTTAAGCTCGAAGATGGAAGAGTTAGACATTAGGAGGAAATTCTTCTCTGTAAGGGTAGTGAGGCAGTGGAACGGTTTGGCCAGAGAAGCTGTGGATGTTGCATCAAGGTGTCCAAGCCAAGGCTGGATGGGGCCTTGGTCAACCTGGTCTAGTGCATCCCTGCCTATGGCAGCTGGGTTGGAAATAGATTATCTTTAAGGTCCCTTCCAACACAAGCCATTCTATGATTCTATGATTCTATGATTTTACGATTCTATGATTCTATGATTCTATATGATTCTATGATAAGAACTTCATTTTCTTGTAGCCACAGTATGATCTGATTTATCCAGATTAGTCTCTAGGAATGTTCAAATAAAGAGACATCATTAGAAAAAGGAAACAGAATACACACTAACATAAGTTTTGTCCTGTCTCCCCCCTATGTTGTTATTTTGTCAATACAAGAATGTGGACCAGAATACATGTGTAAAAAGTTAGAAATGTTAAAGCATTAAATTCACTCTCCTATCTAGAATTATGACCTGAGTTTTGTGGTACTCACAAAATATTGTTGAGTTTTCTATGTTCTCTTTGTGATGTGAGAAAATAAATACACATGCAACTTTCTCTTAATGTTATTCTGTCACCTTACATTCATGTAGAACAGCGTATAAAAATAGAAATAAAAAATAAAAAATTTAAGAATACAGGCAAAAATCACATAATCATTAAATATGTTCATTTAAGGATCAAATTTATTTACACTGTTAATTCCCCTCACCCTACTTTTAACAGTAATACATATGTTTTTCTTCATTCATCTTGCAAGGTATTATTGGTGATGAGGTTTACATGTTTTCTTTAATTAGACTATATTCCCTGAGGTGTTTCTTACAGATTCTACCCTTTGTTTTTTATTGTCCTTTATATGAACTTAATTAGCTTAACATAAATTTAAGTAAGGCATTACTTACTAATCTGCCTTGCCTGTCAGTAAGAGTGAAGAGTCTGCCCATGACTTAGGCTGAATTTTCTCATGCCATAGTTTGTTTGGAAGAGGTTATCTTCCATTTAAGTGTTTCTATCCAGCCTTATTGTATTGAAAGACATCAAATATTTTTTATTTTTTTACTCTATCCAGTGTATGATAATAACCTTGTATAGAAGATTAATGCTAATTAATAAAAAGCATAGCATAGATTCCCACAGCATAGATTCCCATTCCCATCATCAAGAGACATTAATTCACACATAATATATGTTTATGTGATGCCATATACAGTATTGTAAGTTTTGTATAGGTAGTAACACCAAGTGTCAAAAAAATCACTTGACAAGAAAAGCTGTTCACTGCAGTTCTTTGATATCCTGTCTTCCACTCTACGTTTTATAAATGAGATTACAGTACTTTTAAGGCAAGACTGACTTTTGCAAAGAGACACAAAGAGATTACAACAGGTGGGTTTTTGTTTGTTTGTTTGTTTGTTTGTTTCTTATGAGGAAGGGATTGTCTGGATCTGTAATTCAGAAGAATCAGAACCAACTGTTGTTTAAGAAAGGATGTACTAGCTCCTAACAATTTAGTTACAAATCTTTGTTTAAATTTTACACATTACATTATACTCTCCTAATGTACATTGTTATAGCTTTGATTCCTGTAGATAGGATTGATTCCTGTAGCGGATTTATGTGGCAATGTTTTGGTAGCAGGAGGCCTTTGTGCTTTGAGAAGAATTCAGAAGCTGTCCTGTGTTTGATAAGGGGCCTGCCAATGGCAAGAGCTGATCCAATAAACGATGTTGTTTGCACCTCTGTGAGAGTATATTCAAAAAAAAAAAAAAGGAGGAAAAAAAAAAAAGAGAGAGAGAGATGGAAGAGAGTGGATGGAGGGAAGGTGTTTTTGTGGTTTGTTTGTTTGTTTTGTTTTGTTTTTTCCTTTGTTTCTCACTTCTATAGCTTTTTAGCAATAGGCAATAAATTTTACTGTCTCCCTACTCTGAGTCTGTTTTGACCATCATAATTGTTGATCATTCTTCCTGTCCTTATCTCAATCCTTGAGCTCTTTGCATCATATTTTCTCCCACTTCTCCTATGAGGATGGGGAGTGAGAGAAAGATTACAGTGGAGCTTGGCTGCACATCAGAGTAAAACCACTGCAATAGCTTAAATTTCTGCAACATCACTTCTAGGAAGGCATCAGTGCTTCCATTAAACATGTCAGAAGATATTTTATTTAAAATAAGTGCCAGAGTTCCAGAATTACAAATGCAAATAAAATACAATTTTGTGGGAAAATAAATAAATAAATAAATAAACAAATGAGTTCCATTAACTAAATGCAAATAACAGTGACATTTATGACACCAGAAAGCATGACAGGTACTAAGGAGGTCCATCACAACCTAAAAAATAAAAATTATAACTAACTAAATAAATAAATAAGGTGAGTGGTATTGTTGTTAAAGACAGACTGACTTTTTTCAAACTTCCTCTCTGAGGATCTTTTTTTTTTCCAGAAATTATTTTTCAGTTTTGAGTCCACATGCCTAATAAGGTTTTAGTTCACTGGAAAATAAAATATATTACTTCTCTTTTCTTCAAGGTACCCTAATGTTCTTTTCTTCAATATAAAATACAAATGCAAGACTCCTTCATATAAATGCAAAGTCAAAATTATTCATTTACAAAACAAGAATAAAAACAATCCACACAGCTGCTTTCTAAGGAGAATAAAATATGCCTCCATTAATAAACAATTCTCTTTCTACTACCAGGATCTTTTCTGAGAAATGCATCTGTAAGTGCTCCCAAGGGAGAAGACTAAACTATTTCACTTCCCTTTAGAGAAAGTAAAAAAATACAGCAAAGACCACAAGACCAACAAGGTTTCATTCAACCATCATTTAATTCTCTGCACAAACAATTTCAGAAAAATTGCCTGGCCACAGTGTCAGTGTTTCTGAAATCCTCACAAAGCAGCTTCACAATGCAGAACATTTCTCTTCTGCATGAGCGGGCACTCAGCTGAGACAGGAAATGATGGTCCTTAGGTGGTTTTCTCATTCTAATTTGAGTGTCAAGAGTCTGTAAGCCTCTTTTGCTCATTGTCCCAATCAGAAGAAGTGGTGAGACCCATACAAGAATTCAATCAATCAAGATTTTATGCTTGAACCAGCCTTATTCATTATGCTTTTTATGTCCCCTTTCAGAACCTGCCCTGTATCAGGAGGAGGGGACTGTAGGGAAGGTAAGACAAAGAAATATTTTGGATGTTATGTAAAATGTCAGGTAATATTCTACATTAAATTTTTATTTCACTTTCAGCAGTTCGATTTAGGTTTGACATTAATAAAGCTTACAAACAAGTGCATTCAGAAAGCCTTCTAAAGGAATTGTGGTTAGTTCAAATTAAAAGTGAAGCAGGAGATGCTGTGCTCAGATCTTGAGGACACCTGTGAACAAAACAGAGTAGGCAATTACAGCACCGTTCTTCCTCTCTTCCTCTGCATCCACCCTAGCAGAAGGAGTAAAAAGGGGAATTGCATTTGTGTTTTGTTGTTGTTGTTGTTCTTGTTTTGTTTTTCTCAGTTTTCTCAGTTTGAAAAGTTTTACTATTCCCCATTCAATTTTCCCCTTAGTTAGATGCTTGTATTTCTAAAACACTGTGTATATGATCTGGCAGAAGAAATTGCCCTGTCTCTATTACTTTTAATTAACCTAGTTAGATGCACTCAGAGCCTCTACATTCTGGAGCTGAACACAAGGATGCTTCAGAGATGTTATGCTAACCTTAAAACAAGCTCACTACTCCCTTCTCAGAGACCAGAGAACTTCAACCTACCACTTCCAGCACAAAAATCTGCAAAGACTGTTATACTCCTTCCCCCTCCTTTATACACAGGGGGAATCAAAATTCTGAAGTATAAGTCAAATTTATCCTTAGTGCAAAAGCAGTAGCTTTTACAGCTTTGCTACAAGTATAAATGGTTGTTGTTTCCTTTGGTGGATTACAGTTGAATATATGCTTTTATCCTTATTACAATTTTGCTATGACTCAGACATTTAATCTGTACTTGCTTATTTATCCATTTTTAAATGTTGTCTAATAAAAATTGCCTCTCACCTTGATTAAAAAGACCTTTCAGTAGCTAAACTTATGCTGATAAATATTAATCTACATTCCAACAGGAATTCAAATCTGTCATCTAATGTTTAACATGGGTTTCCACTTCTTCATTTTATAGTTATTTTGCTGACATTCTATAAAAATGTTTTTAATAAAAAAGTGATAGCATAGCCTTCAAGCAGAAACCTAGATTTCTCTCTAGCACCTCATGGTCCCACTAGTTTTGCAAACAACTCAGGCCTCACTTGTAACTTCTTAATTGATTTCATTTGTAGACTGTAAATGTTGTTTGTGTGTTACTTTGAAAGGAAACAGAATTTAAATGAAGTGACAGAAATAGGCTCAGCACTCTGCATATTCAGATCCTTCCTGCTTTCCAGTTTGCATTTGCTTAAGATCCAATTACTTCCTATGTACTTCTTGTGAAGTGGATATTGAGTTCAGAGGGAATTAAACACTTTCAGGTGGTCTTAGAGGATATATTCAGCATTATACAAGGCTTCCAAGGGAAATATTGCCACAGGCAATATTTAAGGAGGAGCTGCCCACTCAGGTAGCAACTAGGACATTTGGTAGAATTTACTGAAAACTGGTAAAAGTGCAATAAGATTTTTTTTTTCTTTTTTTTTTACATTTGCTATCTATTTCCACCTCATCTAGGATGCAATTCAAAATACTGAGAAATTTGGAATGTGATTTTAGATGTTTAAAGCCACTTACAATGTAAACGATCACTGTGAGGAAACCAAGTCTTACCTTTTCATACTTGTAGAAAGACTAAAATATAACAGGTATGAAAAGTGGGGAAATTAGACAAGACAATCCATTACCAAGAGAAGAAAAAAGCTTAGAGAATTAAAGATGGCCCAGTACATTACCAAGGAAGAACTGATCTTAGTTGCTTTGAGAATCTACAGGACTTTCCAAAGGCAGCATTTAAAAAAACAGACAAGTCAATAAAAACACTTACCTATAACCAAATAATACTTCCAAACAAAATACGAAAGCACAACATCAGATCAAGACTACAACACTCTTCAAGTAATCTTCTGTCCATATTCTTCTGTTTTATTAATCATCAGAAATAAGGTATATTTCATTTAATTTCTATACATCTATAAGCTACATGTAATTTGTTTGGCCTCCCTTTCTAGACAACAGAGAGAAATATCTTCAAATTCATGCACGTGATTTTAGTCATTACCTTTAAAATGAGATGAATTGTACTCCAGAAGAGCCTGTTTGTCTCCATTGATTATAAAGGGAGTCTTGAAAACAAGCTAGGTATCAACATCTATGTTGTAGGTGCCTGAGATTAGATGAAACAGATTCCTACATAGAGTCAGCAGTAAACCTAAACACAAGCTCTTGTTTTTATTTTTTCTCTTACTACCCATATTTTATGCAGTGTGCAACACTGTTTATTTCTTCTCCTCACATCTGTGCCAACAAAACAAACAAACAAAAAAATAGTATATTTACTTACAAAATTCATGTCATACGGATTTAATTCTAGTGTTTTTAAAAATTATGACAGAAAAGGAGTATCATCTCACTTTTCTTATTCCTCAGCAATGTAAGCAACAGCAAAATGAGACTTGAGACTTTTGAGCAAATGAGAGATTGGAAACTTCTTATTTATTTACTTCTCTGTTCAGACTATGCAGCCAGCTTTTTAAAAGGCCTAAACTAGCACACTGTTGGCCCTAACACAGTAATTGTTCAGAATAAAGCTATCTGTTAGACACGGTTGTTACTCACCAGGCTTTTCTGTATGTATACAACAACTAAACATAGAGAAAGTAAAATTAAAAAAAAATAAAAATAAAAATAAAAAAGAATATTTTTCTAACTTTCATCATGCTTTAGAATACAGAATACTTTATATTCAACTGTAGCAGTAATTATATTTGTTCACAAAAAAAAAAAAAATCTAAACTTTTTAATGGTTTAATGTTTCACATTAAGTAACATCAAATAAATCTCTTATTTAATTTAGGCTTTCAATAAACAATAAAGTTGGTCTGTAGCACATTCTAAACATGAACAATCTATGTGCCTTTCTTATTCAAACAGTTCTTACTTGTCTACATCAGTATTCAACATAATTCTCTTGCTTACAAGATGTGGTTTTGGTTAAAGTGCTTTGAACGATGAATGAATGAAAGCAGGGTAAAAATATCACTCCAATGTGAAACTTAAAACTTGTTCTATGTGTTTACATTTTCTTTTTGGTTCCTCTTCAGTAAATTGGCCAAGTGCAGTGAGAAGGTGAGATATTGGGATGAGAAGGTGGGATATTTGGAGACAGAAGTGATCTTCAACTGGACTTTTTTTTTTTTTTTTTGACTGTGGAGGAAGAAATTTGAATTGCTTACTGTATAACCATTTCATAGGTTCTTCTTTTGCTCCTCTGAATCCTCTGTCAAAATGCTATCATATCTGTTGACTTCAACAGTATGGTTTCTTTTGTGGCTGGTAAGATATATGTTTTGACAGCACTGTCTGCAGATTAGATATTCTTGGTGACTATTTGTACTGGGTCTGGCTGGGATGTTAACTTTCCCTGCAGCAGCCCATGCAGTGCTGTGCTCTGCACTTGTAGCTAGAACAGTAGTGGTATCACACCAGTGTTGTGTCTGCTGCACATCATCAGGACTCTCTCTAACCCTCTTAGGGTGTGGGCAAAAAAGTGAGAAAAGAAACATCACCAGGGCAGCTGACCTAAACCAGCCAAAGGCATATTCCATACCATATGATGTCACACTCAGCAACAAAAGGTGGAAAAAGGAAAAAGAGGGGAGAGGTGGGCTCTCATTGTGAAAACATCAGTCCTCCTCCTGAACACCAGCTACGTGCGTTGAGGCCCTGCTTCAAGGACGTGGTCAAGCATTGCTCATTTATGGGAAATAGAGAGTAATTTCTTTCCTCTGTACTTCCACATAGCCTTTATTCTGTTTTGTTTTGTTTTCCCTTTCCCCCAACCTTTTCCCCTTTCCTTTTTTTTTTTTTTCCCTTTAGTTAAATTGTTTAGTTAATAATAAACTTTCCTTAATAATTTTTTTTTCCTTCAATTAAATTATCCTTATCTCAACCCATGACCTGTTCTTTACTTTACTTCTTTCCCTTCTCATCTAAGGAGGGGGAGTGAGAGAGCGGCTGTGCTGTTTAGTTGCCTAGCACGGTAAAACCACCACAATATTCTCTCCAAGACACTAAAACAAATGAAATAATTTTGGTTACTAGCACTAACTCCCAACAACTTCTGAAAGAGACAGATTGAGTCCATGAATGCTTTGCATAAATATTACAGCAGAAATGATACAACTAGCTGTTTGACATTCTTAATCAAATGTTAATCTTTGAACACTTAAAAAGGTAAATATAAATGTTTATAATTTAGCATATTAATTCATGTTTAATGAGAAAGAAGCTTGAATCTAAAAGAAGTAGAGTCAAGATTTTATGTCCAGTGGAACCGCAACCCACATCGTTTCTCATCACAGAAAATTTGACATCATTCTATTTTAAAAACACACACCTAGCTTGAAAAGGCTGCTGCTTTGTGTGGAGAAGACAGCAAAGCCATACAAAAAAAAAAAAAAAAAAAAAAAAAAAAAAGGAAGTAGTGACTGAAAAAAATGAATTAGAAAAGCTGATATCTGATAATGAAATCTTCCTTTGGAAAAAGATTAGTGACAGTTTCTGCAATAGCTATTTCCAGGCTCAGTAGGGAGATATAAATAAAAATAGCAGAAGCTGATAGTAAAATGAGGAATTTCTCTAGTTGCCAGTCACCTCAGAAAATGATGATCCTAACCTGTATGCTGTTCTCACAGTGCTTTATAACACTAGCTGGAAAAAAAAAATATATATATATATATCAGGTTTTGATGAGTTAAGAATGAATAACTCAGTTATCAACAACTGTTATTTAGATAAAGTACACAAATAAGACAATTATTGTAAAAGTACATGAATAACTATGGTTTCAACTTTACTACTACATAAGCAATCACATGCAAATGATAGAGTACCTCATCTCATAAAAACAAGTTTATTGATAAAAATTAGTCTACTGGAGGCCCTGACAAAGAAAAATAGTAGGTGGGGCAGTTTTAATCTATTAATAATAGTAGATAGTGCAGAACTTACAGTTATACGAGAGGATGGTGGTAAGGCCAGACATTAACAATTCCAAACACCTCCCGTTAAGAAACCTATTTCGGTAGCTGGGTTTAACTGCAGTAGGCAGCCAGGCCACACACAGGCACTCTGATATTCCTCACTAGTGGGATGGGGAACAAATTGGAAAGGTAAAAGTATGGGAACTCAAATGTTGAGTTAAAAATAATTTCAAAGGTAAAGCAAAAGCTGTGTGAGTGCAAAGCAAGATAGCAATTCATTCACTCCTTCCATTGGTAGGCACATAGAAGTTCAGTCATTTCCAGGAAGGCAGGTCTCATCATGTGTAACAGTTTCTTGGGAAGACAAATGTAATTACTCCAAATGCTCTACCCCACTTCTTTCCTTCTATTTTCTCTCCAATTTTTATTGTTGAGAATGGCATCATATGGTATGGAATATCCCTTTGGTCAGTTGTAGTCAGATGTGCTGGTTCTGTCCCCTCCTAACCTGTTGTGCACCCCTAGCCTCAACACTGGCAGGGCAGCAAAAAGAAGCAGAAAAGTCCCTGACTCTGTTTAAGCACTGGTCTGCAACAATTAAAATATCACTGTGTTATCAACATTGTTTTAGTCGCAAATTCATAACATAGCACCATATAAATTATTATGAAGAGAACTAAGTCTGTACAAGCCTAGATGGAGCTCATGTCCTTATCGGGGGCTGGACTGTGAAAAACACTAATCAAAATAACCTGTCCATTTTCTAGAATAAGGATAAGAAAATGCAGTCAAAAGCTCTCACTAGAAACTAAAACCTTTTTATGCTAGAGTGGGGTGTACTGATTGAGATAATCTTTGTGTTAGAGAACTACCTATTCCTGTTCCTCTAAAAAAATTATTAACATAACTTACCGTCATCAATTTAAAAACCCATTACTCCAAAGAGCTAGTAAATAAGATTCTATCTGCAATAAGAATGATCCTGACTATGCAGAGATCTATGCCATCCAACTACATGACCTAAAAATTGGCTAGTGAGTGGTTTATGAAGTTCAAACCCTACAGAAAGATTAGATGATTTGAATGTGGGCAACATAAAGAACAGTTCTTCAAAGCTTAGATTAGTAATAGGCTAGAACAAGAAGTCCTATCAGCAATAAATAAATAAATAAATAAATAAATAAATAAATAAATGGTCTTGTTATGCATACACTGGGAAAGGAAGTCAGGTCCAAGATACTAGTAGATGTGTTATGGGAGAAAGAGGAGTGTAAGAGAGAAAACTGACGTGAGGAGACAGATGTAGGTATGATCCTGCAGGGTCCTACTACTGTAATAGCAGACAAGCAATTGACAAGGCAAGGCTCAGAAAGATAGAAAATATAATCAGGTGTACTAGGATGACTATGTCTAGCTATGCAAAAAACACTTCAAAATGAACCTATACAGGGCAAGTAAAGCAAGGTAATGCATAAGTTTGAATGAGATATGTCAGAAAGGAATTTAAAATGGGATTTGGGGCATGATGAGGATGATGAGTAAAGATGAAAGTGGTAACCTGAAGAGAGCAAAGAAAATAAATTAGGGTCACAGAAACACAGAATCACAACACAGTTGAGGTTGGAAGGGGTTTCTAGAGATCATCTGGTCCAAACCCCTTGCTCAATCAGGGCTGCCTAGAGTCACTTGCTCATGACCACGGCTATTGCGTATCTCCAAGTATGCAGACTCCACAACCTCTCTGAAAAAGCTGTGCCAATGCTCAGTCACTCAAATGGGTTTAAAATAAAATAAAATAAAATAAAATAAAATAAAATAAAATAAAATAAAATAAAATAAAATAAAATAAATAAAATAAAATAAAATAAAATAAAATAAAATAAAATAAAATAAAATAAAATAAAATAAAATAAAATAAAATAAAATAAAAAATAAAAAGTGTTTCCTGATGTTCAGGAGGAATCTTATGCATTTTAGTTTGTGCTTACTGCCTCTTGCCCTGTCACTGGGCAACACTGAGAAGTGTCTGGCTCCCTCTACCTCTTCCTTATACCCTTCCTTCAGGTATTTATATTTGTTAATGAGCTCCCTGTTGAGTCTTCTCTTCTCTAACTGCAGCAACCAATGTCATTTAAGTAACTGATGTCATCTACCTGGAATTGTGTAAAGCATTTGATACTGTCCCACACAACAACCTTGTGTATAAAATGGAGACATGAATTTGATGGATGAACCACTCAGTGGATAAGGAATTGGCTGGATGGTCACATTCAAAATGTTGTGGTAAACACCTTGACATAAAAGCAGAGACCAGGGACAAGTAACAGTGTTGGTATGAACACAGAATCACAGAATCAGAGAATTGTCTAGGTTGGAAGAGACCTCAAGATCATCAAGTCCAAACTCTGACCTAATACTAACAAGTCCTCCACTAAACCATATCGTTAAGTTCAACATTTAATGGTGATGGTGACTCCACCACTATCCTGGGCAGCCCATTCCAATTCCTCACAACTCTCTCAGTAAAGTTCTTCCTAACATCTAACCTAACTCCCCTGGTGCAACTTTAGCCTGTTCTCCCTCGTCTTGTCACCAGGCACGTGGGAGAATAGACCAACCCCCACCACTCTACAGCCTCCTTTAAGGTATCTGTAGAGAGCAATAAGGTCACCCCTGAGCCTCCTCTTCTCCAGGCTGAACAAGCCCAGCTCCCTCAGCTGCTCCTCGTAGGACTTGTTCTCCTCACCAGCTTTCTCGCCCTTCTCTGGACTCTTTCGAGCACCTTGATGTCCTTCTTATAGCGAGAGGCCCAAAACTGAACACAGTACTCGAGGTGCAGCCTCACCAGAGCCGAGTACAGGGGGACAATCACTTCCATAGACATGCTGGCCACGCTGCTTCTTATGCAAGCCAGAATGCTGTTGGCCTTTTTAGCCACCTGAGCACACTGCTGGCTCATATTCAGCCGACTATCCACCATCACTCCCAGGTCCTTCTCTGCCTGGCAGCTCTCCAACCATTCCTCTCCAAGCCTGTAGCTCAGCTTGGGGTTATTGCGGCCCAGGTGCACTTGGCCTTGTTGAACTTCATGTGGTTGACCTCAGCCCACCGGTGCAGCCTATCCAGATCCTCCTGCAGAGCCTTCCTACCCTCAAGCAGATTGACACACGCACCTAACTTGGTGTCATCTGCAAACTTACTGAGGGTGCACTCGATCCCATCATCCAGATCATCAATAAAGATATTAAAGAGGACCGGCCCCAGCACCGAGCCCTGGGCAACGCCACTAGTGACCAGCCTCCAACTGGACTTGACTCCATTTACCATGACTCTTTGGGCCCAGCTATCCAGTCAATTTTTAACCCAACGAAGCATACTCCAGTCCAAGCCACGAGCAGCCAGTTTCTCGAGGAGAATGCTGTGGGAAACAGTGTCAAAAGCCTTGCTGAAGTCAAGGTAGACCACATCCACAGCCTTTCCCTCATCCACCCAGCGTGTCACTTTGTCATAGAAGGAGATCAGGTTCGTCAAGCAAGACCTGTCTTTCATAAACCCATGCTGACTGGGCCTGATCACCTGCTTGCCCTGTAAGCGCCTCTTGATGACACTCAAGAGGATCTGCTCCATGAGTTTCCCTGGCACTGAGGTCAAACTGACAGGCCTACAGTTTCCCGGGTCTGCCCTCCGGCCCTTCTTGTAAATGGGCATCACATTTGTTAGGCACCAGTCGACTGGGACCTCTCCTGATAGCCAGGACTGTTGATAAATGATGGATAGTGGCTTGGCCAGCTCTTCTGACAGTTCTCTCAGTATCCTCAGGTGGATCCTGTCTGGCTCTATTGACTTGCGTACATCCAAGTGCCGTAGCAGGTCGCCAACCATTTCCTCATGGATAGTGAGGGCCACATTCTGCTCCCCATCCCCTTCCACCAGTTCAGGGTACTGGGTATCCAGATAGCAACTGATTTTGCCACTGAAGACTGAAGCAAAGGATGGCTGATAAGTGGATTGAGAGCAGCCCTGCAGGAAAGGACTTGGGGGTACCGGTGTATAAAAAAATGAATATGAGCCAACAATGTGCTCAATTTATCCTAGGATGCATCAAAAGAAGCATAGCTAGCAGGTCAATGGACATGATTCTCCCCCTGTACTTCATTCTTATGAGATCGCTCTTGTTTTTAGCAAACAAAAGATATGGACCTGTTGAAGTAGGTCCAGCGGAATGCCACTAAGATGATCAGAGAGCTGGAGCACCTCTTCTATGAAGACAAGCTGAGAGAGATGATATTATTCAGCCTAGAGAAGAGAAGGATCCAGGGATAATTTATAGCTACCTTCAAGTACCTACAGTGGGTCTACAGAAGAAAAAAAAGTGGGAGGATGTAGCAATAGGGCAAGGGGTAATGGTTTTAAACTAAAACAAGGTAGATATAGGTTAGATATTTGGAAGAAATTATTTACTGTGAGGCACTGGAAAAGATTGTCCAGCATAGTTGCAGATGCTCCATTCCTGGCAGTGTTCAAAGCCAGGTTGGATGGAGTTTTGGGGTTTTGGGCAGCCTGATCTAGTGGAAGACGTCCCTGTCCACAGCAAAGAGGTTGGAAATCATTGCTCTTAAAGATCCCTTCCAACCCAAACCTTTCTGTGATTCCATAAATTAAACAGTCCCGGATCTGTCACGCATTCTTCGCATCCTGTCTATTCCTGCACTGAAAATATCATGGCAATGTCAACACTTCAACAAAGAATGGTAAGGCATAAGTATCAGATAACAATCACTTGTGCAGAGATGCAAAGATGAATACCATCTTGCTTGCCATCTCTGAAGAGAGGATCTTATAGATAACATTGGGCGCTCTTCAAGAGGGAAATCTTAATGGCGCAGGAACGGTCTGTTCCCACATGCCCAAAGACGAGCTGGCAGGGAAGAAGACCAGCCTGGCTCAACAGAGAATTGTGGCTTGAGCTTAGGAGAAAAAAGAGGGTTTATAATCTTTGGAAAAGTGGGCAGGCCACTAGGGAGGACTATAAGGATGTTGCGAGGCTGTGCAGGGACAAAATTAGGAAGGCCAAAGCTCAATCTGGCTACTGCCGTTAAAGATAACAAAAAACGTTTCTATAAATACATCAACACAAAAAGGACTAAGGAGAATCTCCATCCTTTACTGGATGCGGTGGTAAACTTAGTTACAAGAGATGAGGAAAAGGCAGAGGTGCTCAATGCCTTCTTTGCCTCAGTCTTTAGCGGCAATACCGGTTGTTCTCTGGATACCCAGTACCCTGAGCTGGTGGAAGGGGATGGGGATCAGGATGTGGCCCTCACTATCCACGAAGAACTGGTTGGTGACCTGGTACGGCACT